>NC_044497.1:41584375-41915000 GCF_902362185.1 Chanos chanos
TCTGAAGAACTGAGAACAGGGAGAGCAACAGGACGAAGCGAAGAGCCATATTTTCAGATTTGGGTTGTCTGAAGAGAGAGAGAGAGTGAGAGTCTGTGCAAGACACAGAAAGCTTTCTCTATTTTTTAAACCCTGGAAAGTTTGACTTGCTTTTAAAGTCCACACCCATGCTGACAGCTAGGGCGGAGAGCTTTAGCAGCCATGACTTAAACTTTACAAAGCTAGGGCATTCAGACAGTGAGTCAACACTGTGAGAGCCAGAGAGAGAGAGAGAGAGAGAGAGAGAGAGGGAGGGAGAGGGACAGAGAGGTGGAGGCAGGGCAATCCTAAGTACCTTAAGCTTTAAGCAGGAGCAGGCTGTCAGGAATCCACCAGTGATATGGGCAGACGGGCAATTAATGGTGAGCCTTAAATGTTCACCAGACTGCTGGTCGGAACACCACACTACTAATCTAAACCTTCTGTCTGTGAAACAACACACAGAAAAGGGATATACAACATCATTATATAACTTGATTCACTGCTGTTTTACCTACTCTGACGTGACTGTGTAGTTAAAAATACCTTAGTCAGCAACACGACCAAATGCCTTTCACATACCACACATTCAAACACAATGTGGAACATGTCTCACAAAGACACACCTTTGTCACACAGGCATATGAACAAAATCAGCAGTATGCACTCCTGTAAAAGCTATGGTACTGTTTACAATTTGTACCTCAGGTTCTACTGTTTGCCCATTCTCTCTTTTTTGTCATTAGTAATTTAATTAGTTGCCCTAGACAATGCACACATTAATGAGGGGAATTCATGTTTTCCATTGGTGTTCCATTAGTGTAATCCAGATGTTCACTGTGAGGTAACGTCTGTTACTGATCCTCTGGTTGAACAATGGTGACAGTGTAAAGCTGTGATGCAAGTATTACTACTATACTTACTGACTCATTAGAGTATTTATGGCTACAAACTTTACTGTCACCATGACAATATACAGTTGTGCATCATAACAAAAAGCAACCTATTCAAAATAGTACTTGAGAGACTTAAAACTTTAGATCTAAGAACAATCTAAAGAACTTACATTAATGTATAGACTTTTGATACATATTATGATATGCTATACAGTAAAAATGGGGCAACATTTTTTTTTTTTTTGAGAATTGGCACACAAACAATGATGTACCTGTTTGTAGTTATAATTCATCCAATGTTAAAATAAGGCTATTGTTTGCCTGTTTGTTCGGTTATTTTTGTTTTAATCACTGCCATCTAAAACAGCAAAAACAATATTTTAGGTTGTGGAACCTCAAATGATTTTGAATCTCTTGCTCCATTGTCTTTGTGGTTATTAGACGAAGAAATATTCCAAACTTTGAGTTCCACCAGCATAACAGCATGAGCCAAACCTCTGATCACAGTGTCACATATTATCATACTGAATAAAGGAAGGGTCTAGACCCAGTATTATCTATACAAAACGGGAACTGCATGCCTGCTTTATGGCTGAGAAATACATTTACATTTCCCAATACTCAAATGAAGGTCCTACTGAATTTCACTAACAGGACAAGGGACACAATAACTTACCCTGGAACATATGGAGCTACAAGTGGTCTGTACACTCTGTAGTAAGAGTTTAAAGGGCTTTGTGGACAACCCCAAATGTGTGACAAGCTTGCCACAGAACTTAAATGAACTTTTAATTCCTTTTAAACCCAGGATGTTAGACAAAGCTTACCACCTAAGGTGCTCTACACTTATGTTTTGCACCTTGAAGTTTGTGTGCCAATTCTAAGATGCTTCAATGTTTTGCAGTCAAATACTGCTATAGCCTTACACTAGATACAGGAGTGCTAGGATCAAAGAATTACTGTCTTGACTAAATAATTTAAATAATTAAAAAAAAAGTCTATTAACGTCTAGATACAAACTAGAAAGGGGGGGGGGGGGGCACCTCATGGCACAAAAGTGTCACACTAGACAGGCGGGGCAATACAGCCTCGTAAAATAACTATGAAAAGTAAATGTGATAAGCATAACTCGCTGATTCTGTAGTTTGGCATCTATGTCCATTATTTTGATATAGCTGAAACTATACTTGTTCAGCATTATTTTCATGATCTAGTAAAGGACTAAGCAAACAACAGCCCACAATATAGGCTAAATGTATTCAACCAGCCAACCAGCAGATGGCACAATCCATAGAAAGACGGTAATTCCTCTTCAAATGTTTTGAAGTACTGTGCTATCGTTACGATGTAAATGTTGAAAGGGTAACTTGCGATTAAAGAGGGATTATTATTGTCACATTGCTCGAGAAACGAACTTATTCAGACACTGATAAATATCATATATATCGTCACCTAAAGCTGCGTATTTACCGAATGCGTCTGCTGAATCCAAGCCCAGTGGCTTAATTAAGCATGGGGCAACAAAAATTACTGAGAAGGGCGCAACTGCCTTCACTCAGTGAGCGGCTTATTAGATTTGATAAATGATACTTGTATGACCGCTGTCCTTAGCAAGCATTCCCATTACTACGACACTTATGGACCGGTTGACTTCGTAGTTTCAGTAGGCTAGCCTACACAAACCTACACTAACACAAACAGAAACATTCAACATTAACCAAACTGCAGCATACCAACAAATATCGATTCAGGAATTCACCGGGCTGGTGACCGGCAGTTCGGCATATTGCTAACTGTATAATAATATTTTAGTGAACCGAAGTTCATTTAAACAGGCTATCCATTCCGCGCGTTTTTCTTTCTTTCTTTCTTTCTTTCTTTCTTTCTTTCTTTCTTATAACATTTAGATATTATGCATGTGAATTGTGATGACAAGGTTCCTATACATGTTAACAGAAACTGAACGAAACTTAGCCCCATGCATAAATCTACTGGCCGCATATCAGCTGATATTGACTAGAAAGGTCTAAAAGTCTCTGGGTTGCTCACCTCTGACAGGAAATCCACGTCATTCACATAAACGCAGTTTTAGGGTTAGCCCAGTGGGACAAAATAGGATCGCAAACAGGGGCACAATATTCTGACTGAGAGGGCATAGTTCATCTGTAGCCCCGGTGTCTGGTTCTCTTCGGGTAGTTTGTTTAAAATCGAGTGTGGCACGGCAGAGAGGAACACGTATAGTTGAGAAAATTACTTCGATAATGGCACTTAATAACTAACAGTGCATAGATGGAATCTGTTGCAATATCTCAAACCATCTATTGAACTGGTACAAGAATAAGTGACTAGAAACAAAACGAACCGTATAATTAATGCAATATTCTCACTTTTTCAGACGACTCTCCTGGTCACACCAGTTGTCTTTTGTAACCACTGTTTATTACCGACACACACCAGATACGCTTGTCTCTGCTTAACGATGAGTGTTTAGATCAGCAGCATATAGAGTAAAGATTTATCAATCCAACAAATTTGTAAGGCTAAGTTTTAACTTGGTAAGAATTAGCGAGGTTATCACGTCGCCTACAGTGCAACCAAATATCTTTTTCTCTATAATGATATTATATTTGGTATTATACTGAGGGATGAAAGTATAGACGAACGTCCAAACGTCTTATCGTTGTGGCATATGATTTATTCATAACGCAAAATGTTGTACCATACCACTTGCCACGCGTAATATTTTATCATCAAATGAGTTTCCGGATTGTGTAACTGACAGTTTTGCTCACCAATAAGAACATAGCATTCGTTGTTTTAACGCTAGGGTGCTTTTGGGCTTTTGGTAACTGATTGGACCGCTGAAACGCAAACAAACGTTGAGAAGAGGTGCGAAAATAGGAACAATGTGGTGAGTGAATGATAATATTAGTGTTAACATCTGACATTATTTGCGTCTCTTACAATTACTGTAACCCGCTATATGTTAAATTATGTTGACAGTGTCACTAATAGCATCCACGTGTCCTTGTGTTCTTCTGGAATTATAATTATTCGACTGAAGCTAGCTGCGTTAGCTAGCTAGCATAAACGTTTAAATGATTTAATTGCAGTCAGTTTTTGTTTTCGGTCTTCTAGAATAAGCAGACAGAATCATAATTCGCGTTTATTTATCCATACACTTTGGTCGTTGTAGCTTCTATTATTCTGAGCATCATTCTCAACTCCTTCCCTGCGCGCTATTACACGCTGCTAAATCATTCTCCATTTGTTTTTATCATCATATCATCTCATTTCCTCTAAATAATTACCGCGACCACCACCACCACGACCATCATCATCATTTTGGTGTTAGTATTTGCCTGTGATTGTATCTAACCAAGATGTCACAGTTATAGTCAGTCTGATATCCCGATACCTTGTGAAACGGAAACAGGTAGGCAAATTGACATTGACAAATTGATATGATATGTTGCACATGGCCTTGCTTTGAGGATGCATCAATTCATATTTGGACAAAGGAACCAGATTTGTCGGACGAAATACAGTGCTGTAGACATAGTAGTATATGTTATATTTAAACGCTGTAGACCAGAGGGCTTCCTTTGCACATCATTATCAACCCGTTAAATTACACCGGCAGCGGTATGACCAGACATTGGTTTGACCGTATTTTTGTAATGAAAATAGATCAATAATTTTTTTGTATCTGTTTTCATTTCGGTGCATCATATCGAATGACTAGAAAGTAGTCTGTTGTGTGATTTGGATTCAGCTGTCTATCATTTTCCTGTGACAGTTCAAATAGTTCACAGTTACTGTCATGGTGCTGAAAGATCTTAGAATAACACAAGGCACAATTCTGAAATATAGCCTACAGTACAAAAATGTTTCGTTTTAAGGACAATTCGGCTTGCGTGCACAGACTTTCCACTTCTTATGAGAGCACTCCCATTAATTTTGCATTATTGCATGTTTAAATGTTGTGACTTCTGTGAGTCTGCATGACAGATCACTGCACTATGTCTTCTCTTCCGGCCTCTCTCACTCAGTACTTGCATTCTGATTTGATTAAGTTCAGTTCAATTTAATTAGGTTTCCTCATATCTAGCTCTGGAGCTCCATTCACCTCATAATTAGCAGCTGATTTATATATGGGAAAAAGGTGTGTGTACTCTTCAGCCTGTTGGAGACCTCAGTATTTTGCTGACACTGAAACTGCCAGGACTGTGCACTTTCAGGATGGGATTACAGGAGCACTGAATTGGGCTTAGTCTTATTTATTTAGGGCTGTTTGAAGCACACAGTGTTACAGAACTGGAAGGGAGAACCCCAAACTACAAACTTTGTGTGAGCACCAGTGCTTAATCTGGCACCACGTATTCCCTGGTACAGAGTTCTGTTCTTTTTATCTTTTTTCATCACCTTGGTTAGATTTTTTTTTTTTTTACATTTTTGTAACATTTTTTTTAGTATTTAAGAGCAATAACTTTCATAGGTCTTTTTATTTTCTGTTGTTTTTTATAATCATAATCTATCAGTTAATGTAACCATCCCAGGCTGCCAGAGGACAGTGGGAATTTTTCCTTGGGACCCTTGCTTTGGGCATTCTCACTGCTCACAGGTCCATCCTGTCAAGCTGCTTTGTGACATGTCCATTGTAAAAACAAGCAAACAAAAAAGTGCTATACTAATTAAAGACAAATTGAAATCACAAACACATAATGTGGCCATATGAGCTCATAAATGAAGGCGTTCTTAGGCTGTCTGAACTTTTAAGGATACCTCTAAAACCGAAAAGTGGAAGTACATCGTTTTGTGGTAATACTTAGGTTGTGAAAAAGGGGGTTTTGTGCAAAACATGTTGAGCAGTGGTGGCTACAAAAAGGGGGAATCCATTAAGCTCATACCACTGCATAAATACATCCAATTCTATTTATTTTCAGGGTCTGTACTTGCTGCATATACAATCAGAGATACCCTGAAATTTTAGGCTTTCTTCTCTCTGTTTTATCGCATCTCATATCGCTATCACAATATCCAACAAGTTTGTCACACATTGCAAATTTTCTCCATACTGTGCAGCCCTAATTCCAAGTTGAATAGTCTATATCAGACAGATTTATATTTACCAGCAGTAAGATTGTCACAATTTTGTTCTTTACTTCTTACTATCAGCTTAACAGATTGCTGACGCCTTGCCCTCCATGGAAGAGTCACGTGATGCGGGGCTTTTACTCCAAGCTGGACTCCTCATCATTGGGCATGCCTATGCCACTAAACCTGGCTGTGGAGACAGAGAAGGCCCAGGCTTTGCTCCAGACCTTCAGCACTGCCTCTCTATTGGCCAGTGCTGGCCTGGGGCTCTTCTGTTTCCTGGTAGACCACTTCTTGACACTTCCTTTCGTCCAGCATCATGTGTGGCTCAGGGCTGTGCTGGACAACTCCGCGCATGGTGTCATCGGCCTGTGGTCCTGGGCAATCGTCATTGGCCTGAAGAAGAAGAGCGACTTCTATGAAGTCATCTTAGCTGGCTTCCTGGCCTCTGTCATTGACCTGGACCACTTCTACCTGGCAGGATCACTGTCACTCAAAGTGAGGCTTTTTCCATGTTTTTCCCATGTTTTCTTCTTTACATGAGCAGTTAAATCTTAAAGAGATGCGATGCCATCCATTCCTCTCGTAACAAGCTTGTTCATAGAGATCATTTTGAGACACCAACAAACTGAGCATAGTTATGAACAAACAAAAATAGAAAACACTGTTATCCAGGTTGCAGGGTCCTTATTGATTTGTAAATCTACATGTTGCTCTCACCAGTTTCTCAGGGCAAATGTCAGACTGCTCTGGCAGGCTGTGCCTGGAAGCTATGTGGGCAACATCTAATAATAGATTGTTCATAAGCTGCTGATTTCTTTTACGTTATGACACTACTGTGCATGAAAAGAAATCTTAGGTTGAAATGGGGTTAACAGACAGCCACTGTTACTTAAGGAATCAAGATGGTGACAGTGTTTTTATTTGATGGATGAAAATTCTGCTTTTAGAGGTCAGGAGGGCCCTCAGTGATTTGTCTCATATTCTAATGCGTCAACAAGCTGTGTGGAATGAGTCCCATGGTTCCAGTGGTGACGCAGAGAAAACACCCACAGCCCTTTTTACACAGAGATAATGACAATCAGTAGGCATTCATTTCATTAATGCGCATGAGAAACCAAAGTGACTTCCTTTAGCAAAGACTTTGCTTGAGCACCATAGCACTGTGTGTTCCAAGCATCCTACACAAATCTGTGCTTTTTCTTCTTCTGAGGTACATTATGTAATAGGCATTGTATGTCTTTACTTGTCAGTTTGACTTCAGGATTTTACTCTGTCAGTAAGTTTGCCTGTGGAAGAAAAATGCAATTATTGTATTATTTCTGATTCTTATATCAATCCAGTAGTGTATTTCATTCTGAAATTCACACTCTCTTCAACCTACATGATGTGGGGTGCAACATACAATTGTACAAATAATCTGATGGTAATCTCTGCTTGCAATCTGTGTTGATAATGGTTGTCTTCTGGGGGTTGTTTCTATCCCTTCATGTATGCTCTTTGCCTGCTTTCTCTTAGTTTACACCAAGGATAAGAAATTAAGTGGTACTGAAGACCACTTCACTACCACTTAACTGATGCAAATAATCCTAAAATCTTGGGACAAGTTTTAGAAGAAATCCAAGTTTTATCACTAGATTCCTTCATAATATCTCTCCTGTATGGGTAGAAGGCTTCAAGCCAACAGACTGATGCTAGCATGGATCTTTCTCAGTATAAGCCAACTCATTTTGTTCCAGCCCTAGCTGACAGGTCTGCAGAATAACTAATGTCAATACGTCAACAGCCTTGCAGACTAAACACTGAGTATTTCTTCTTTTAGTTACTCATTCTTTACCTTTGTCAAGAATAAGTGCATTTGACTGATGTGTCATCCTCTCTCTCTCTCTCTTTTTGTGTTAGGCTGCTCTGAACCTGCCTCACAGGCCTCCACTGCACTGTTCCACATTTATCCCTGTGCTGTGCTTCTCTCTGAGGCTGCTCATGTGGGCATGTCGGCTGAAGGACTCATGGTGCTCTCTACCCTGGATGCTCTTCATCTCGCTGGCCTCGCACCACATTCGAGACGGCGTGCGCCACGGCCTCTGGGTGTGCCCATTTGGTAACACAGCACCCATCTCTTACTGGCTTTACGTCACCATCACTGCCACCCTCCCTCACCTCTGCTCCGTCCTCATGTACCTGACTGGCACCAGAGACATGATTTCCACCAAACATGGTGTAGCTATAGATGTTTGAAACATCTACTACCAACACAGAGTTGACATCTGAGACGGGATGCTCATCAAATGTGTGTGACCTGAGAGGTTTTAAGACGAGTTGTCCTTCAAACGTGGAACCACAGATATATCTGAAATCTGATTTGCCAACACTGTGTTGCACTAAATCCTTCTTTTTGTGACTCTCGGAACCTAATTTGAGCATCCTCTTTTCCTTCACATCTCCAACAGTCTCTCCGGACCCTTTAAAATTGGCTCTTCTCCCACCTTTTCTGATTTATCAGTGATAAATTCAGCTAGCTGGTCAGCCTCCTGAAAACATTAAATTAATTCTCTCATTTCAGACTATGGCAGTGTTTGTAGTTATAAGATGGTCCAGTACTGTGAATATTATTTGAAGGACTTCGTGGTTGTGTTGAACTGCCTGTGAACTATCCAACATTCAGTAGCACATGCGTGCTTTCAATGTCATAGCCCTCCAAAAACATTTAATTTATCAGTCACTGGTAACTGTTGAATTTATTCTCCTTAACTGATTTTTTTAGATGCAAAAAGAATTCAAAAAGAATTCATTCAGAATCATTAATTGGTTGTAATATCAGATATGGGTTGTTGCAATGCATACAAAGGGGTGCATGAAAGGGGAATTGTGGGTAAGTATGAAATTGTTTCACCATAAGGAGCCAGCCAAGAATCACATTGACCAGTTTAAGCATTTTTAGTTTTCAGTGGACTATCACTGACACACATATTGTTCAAGTTAGAATCAGTGTAAGGCCCTTCATGTTTTTATCTGAAATATAGTTGATGTTCCTTTTGCCGTCTCAGTGTAGTTATTTTAAACACTTGATTTTGTTTATTTCTGTAATCCAGTGAACTGGTTTTAATGTTTTGAAAATTACTAATAATACCTTCTGCGCTTAGTAAGTGTTGTGAATATCTTCATATATATATTTAGTGAGTTAAGGTTCAGAGCATTCATTTGGTTAAGCTCATGTTTAGCTCATGCATATTTACTGGGCAGGGTTTGGTGCTAAGCAGAACAGTTGAGATCTGTGATATTTGAGTCTTGGTTTAATTGAAGAAGGTTTAGAACAGTGGTAGGCATGCCTGGGGATCTATCTTCCTGTATGATTTGGTTCCACCCTGACGCACCTGATTAAGCTTACCAGGTCTTAAGAGACATTTAGATAATGGAATCAGGTGTGCTAGATAAGAGGGTGAACCAGTGTCTTACATATATTGTGTTATATAGTTATATATGTATGTATACAATTATAAATTGCCTACAGGTAACAGTAGGGGTACCACTGGTTTAGAGTGTGGAGCATCGGGTGTGGTTTGGTTTTCTGAGCATTAGGCCTATAGGGGGCATAAGGGGACCACAACTAAACAAATACATGAACACTTCTTGTTTGCATCGTTGCTGTCTTAATTTATTATTGTACATGATATTTATTTTGCACTTTGCACATCTTTATTTATTAATTATGTTGATGCCTGTTCATTGTCATTTACATTTTATTTTGTATAAATGACCGTGTAAATTATTGTTTATTTTTAACAATAAATATTACCACTGAAGTGAAATGATTTCTTGATGTTTCCTTGATTTCTTATGAAGTTCTTTACACTGACATGAAATGATTTCTTGCATGTGTGGTGAATGTGTTATTAGCTGTTATTGGTAAATGGTTCACTTATCTTACTGCACTGATGTTGAAATCGTGCAGACGCGTGGTCTTTGAGATGGCTGAAATTGAATAATGCCAGATCTAAGGTGGGTGGTGGGGAACCACACAGGTTACCAAGTACACACTATGCAAAAGCATGTGCCTGTGAAAGGTTTATTAATTTATTTATATATTGGGAAACTGAACAAGAGAAATGCACGTGGCACATCCCCTCTTTCACCCTTTTGTGTTTGATCTCTTTCTTCAGATGGGAGCTGTAAACAACCGTAAGAATTCAACCCTAAATGGAACATGAATAGTGAAAATGTCTGTTACAGACTACAAAGATGACCCAAAATTTATCAAAAATGTCACCGTGAGAGGAGCTTGTTAGAGAATAGCTATGTTCTGAGTTGGTTATTTCAGTTGTATTATTTTTCTCAAGAGAAAAAAAAACCATTTCAAATGCTTCTCCCCCTAATATGTCAAAAGGATTGAGTTATAACACTTGAGACTTTTGTTTAGCTGAAGCATGACAGACTTTGTTTCAAAGCTCATTGGAATACTCGCATCATGATTCATGATTCATGTTCAAGGACTGACTTTTTTCCCTTTCAGAGTCGACTGTTCATTTTCATTCAGATGGAAAAATTAATCTTTATTAAATCACTCTCCTTCATATCTTGAAAGTGATATGAATTGACTAACTAAATATTTAAACTATGGATGCTAAATATGCCGCGTTTAGGAGATTACCATTTCATTAATTATGGCAACCAGCTGCGGGATATTCTTTTAGACACACATATGAACACAAAGAAATAGCCTCTTATTATTCAAAATACCCTTAAAGCTTTTACAAAAGGGAATATTACAGTCTGTTATTACAGCATATAGATAAAACTACAGCATATAGATAAAACTGATATGAGTTTAGCTACAAATTCAACTACAGCAATAGAAAAAGAAACATATTTAAGCAGTTAATTTTATATAGTAAATATGTTAGTATTTTTTAAGACCCAGCGTGATTCAACTGGTACAAAGACAGTGAAATCAAAATAACTGAAAACAAAACTCATCTACGTAGACTGGGAGAGAGGGCAAGACAAGAATGAGCTTTGTCTCCAGGTCTATTCACAGTTGCTATAGAGGCCTTTGTATTTGCTGTGTGTTTGTTTAAGAGCCTTTGAGGGATTAAATTTGGGGATCAGTGGGGATCATTTAATGGTATCCAGAGTTTGAGTGATTTACCAAATTTAATTATGGGAAGATTTAAATATTAAATATAAATGTTTTGCTCACACTGAGTTATTTATTACAAGCTCTCACTACCACCGTGTTGAATTCATTTTTTGATAAACCTTACATGTTCTATAGTATTTTTATTTGGTTTTATAATTTAAGACTTAAGCTACTTTTATTTAGGATAGTCTATGTGATTTAATATACACCACTAAATAAATAAGAAAATAAATACTACACTTACAGAAATGTTGTTTTTTGTACTGATGCAGTAACAAACAAACAAACAAACAAAAACACTGAAGAGGTCTTCTCGTGTAATTTGGCCATGCTGTAGATTGGCGCTAGAGGCAGTAGTTTTTAAAACTGTAAACAGAAGTACTGGAATGGAAACTTTTTTCTGGTAAATTTATATGTGGGAGATTGATTCCAAAAAAGGACATGCTTACATGACTTTGATTACTGCCCAAAAGTGCATTGCTCTGTACTGGAAATCCTCAGAACATCATGGAGCCATGAACTGTCATGTTATTTCCCTTTAAAACAGATATAACCCACGATTTCAGTGATATCTGGTCTGAATATTTAGAGCTTCTTTAATGAGGAGCTTTTATCCCTTAATTACATAAATGAATGAAAGTTCATGTCTCTTCTCAATAAAACTGTGTATTATCCAAAAACACACTTACTTGTGTTAACAGCAAACTTAACCCACACCCCTGTAGACTATATTATTGCTTAAATTCTTCTTCTTCTTCTTCTTCTTCTTCTTCTTCTTTTTCTTCTTCTTCTTCTGTTATTTTTGTGACTTTTTTTCTTTGTTTTTTTGTGGTCTATAATTTATGGTATTGGTTGTCATTTGTAATTAATTCTTGTGTCTTTCATTTTAGTTTTGTTTTTTCTCGCTGTTTTCAGTGGGTGATGAGGCCAGAGTGGTTTGGGTTGTGTGACTGGGTATGGGGACGAGTGTGGGCATGTAGAATACAGGGAAAGGGCTTTGCTTATTACTCACTTTGAAAATCAATAAAGTCGATAAATCTATTAATGTGTTACTATACTGGGTGACTGCATAAATGTGCCATCCAGATTAAACTAGTATAAACTGGTTTCAGCGCAAAGAAAAACACTAAAGTTCTGCAAGGTGCAAGGCTGCCAGTTATGTAAATGAACATTTACTTATGCAAATGAAAATATAATTTAGTGCAAATGTTAATGTAAGGGGTAATCCCATCAGATTTTCAGCATTCTTTTTTGATAAATATTGATATTACTGAAATGTACCACTTTTCTGGATAAAGGACAGTGCTTACACTGTTCTGACACCTTATTTTCATGACTAAATATTTGTAAACCAGTCTGATTTATATGGAGTGACCTTGCTGAGTTTATGTTCATGTCAAATGAGCTATGACAGCATCCTGGCCATCTTCAACACTCCCAAACATAGGAAAAGGACACAAAGACAAATCCCTGATAAAGCCAGAACTACTGAGAGAAACTGAGGCAAAAGTTTGAGTGAAATGTATACACAAATCAAATTAATCTTGAGGTCTGAAATACAAAAGGAAGTACTGAATGTTGAAATTGTTTGGTACACTTCAGTTTTCTGAAATCTGAATTGTTTATAAAAAGTGAGTTCATAAAAATTCATTAAATACATTTGACTAAGGACATCGATAAAATACAGAAAAACAGCTTCTTAGACAGAATATCAATCTTGTGATAAAATAACTTTTATTTCACAAAAATATAGGAAAACAAGAATAATAAACAGCTTATTACGTTGTACACAAAAGCGAATATAGCCTACATATACCTTGTACTGTACATTTTTTGGACTATAATATTCTCCCCTAATTAGAGTGTAGGTTATCATTTGTCTTTTCCTCATCTGAAATAGATCACATTTTACCACATGCATGGGACAACAGAAATGGTATAAAGCAAACAGGAAAAAAAAAAAAATCTAAGTGTCAATACACTGAACAGACCACAATAACAGTGACTGCAGTATAGTAAATCTTCGCGGATTAACGATGTATAACATTCTTCCATATTTTAGACCAGAGGGTAGTAACATAATATAATTCATATTTCGTAACAGGACTTAAAGTGAAAGGCTGCCACTATTCACACCACTCTTTTAAACTAGACCATGCCCTCACATCTGATGGCAATTTGGGGTTTTCACTGTGTCTTGATCCTTGAGAGGATCTACAGCCAAGAAACAACATTACACCATAAAGAAAGGGACACAAACATACAAAAAGTTGAAAGAAGTTTTACCTTCTTGGCTACTGTTACTAAAGGGAATTAGGTATACATTCCAAACAACTGACTCGAGACCAACAAAGCATAATTAAAACAAACACCTCAAAACCCTCAACGCCATCTCTACCACCATGCCAATGATTTTGAAAACATTTTTGTCAAGAAATGTACATGTATTGAGCAGAAAAAGTCACCAATGTGTGACAAGAAAAAAAAAGACCCAAGAATCATGAGTAACAAAAAAAAAATTAAAAATTTTTATCAGTTGAATGATAAAAGAAACTGTTCCTACAAATTTGACACAACTCAGCTTTTGACAAAGAGAGCACCTAAATCGTGCAATTAATGAATATGTTTGGAACAACTGCATTCAGCAAAGCATAAATCATCTGCTCTTAGAGACTCCCTTACTGCATGGACATTTACTTCACTATTTTGTGAAACTATCCTTAAAGGACCTTCATGTGCACAGTGAGGTTGAAAAAACAGAAGCACCATTTACAATAAATGAATTCAACAAAATAGTAAAACAAATAGTAATCATATTACTTTCTAAACCAAGTTTGTATTTTAAAAAGTAAAGGAATCTCTCAGGCACAGACATCAGTGGCTGTCTGACTGAATCAAGAATCTAAAAAGGACTTGATGTTAAAGAGAGAAAAAAAGATAAAATGTCTGGTCAATCTAAGAGAAAAATGGCACTTATCTGGCACTCTGAAATCTTAGCCACACAGAGAAAGTATTGCGACCTCTATGGAAACCCAGAGGTCACTAACACAAAATCTACAAAAATATGCTGATTTGACTCAGGCCCAAAACACACTGAGGTTAAAATATGTACCCTTAATTGCACTCTGGAAAAGAACTCTGGAAAATAATGAAGATTAAAAGTTAATCTCTGGCTGAGAATTCATGCCAAGACATGCTTTGTCCCAGGCATAAACATAAAGCACATCCAAGTAATTAGGAGCAAACCAATTAAAGAGAATAATTTCAGATACCAAACACAAACCTATACAATGAAAATTCTAGTCATGGACCAGGGCATTAAGGAAATCAAACCAAATCAAAATATCTGTTTTTATATAAAAAGCTGCTCAATCACAATTTAGTTAACTTTGATTATATTCCCTCAGAGTCTAATGATCAGAAAATAAAAAGTATTTATTGCATACAGGTAATATGGCATAGTAAAAGACACAATAATATCAACAAAGAACTACTGTGTTAAAACTCTGTCAGTCAAAGGCTTGGTGTATTTGTACATACGCAGCAAGAGTTTTGTGCTTTGTGAGTGATTATTTTAAAAAATAATGTATTTGCTATTTCAGTATTGAAAAAGGGCTAAAAGGCAAAGGGCAAAAGTGGAGCACACATGCATTATCTGAGCTTTATGTCACTGAGAAACATTAAAACATTATACAAAACAACAGACGACTTATAGACACCTTTACACAATAATAATACATACAAACTATCTTATTTGACAGGTCATTATACATTTTTGAAGAAAAGCTTCAATAAAAAGTCCATGGTCATGCATATGCATTAGCTTGGAAAAAAGAACATACCAGAACTCAATTCCACCTTTGGAATTCATTTAAATCATAACATGTAATAGAAGCGTGATCTGTCTTTGCATTGTAAGGCCGACCAACTGATACATTCACATCTAAATTCATTCACTGTGAATGTGTTTTTTTTTTTTCCTTTATGTATGTATGCATTGTATGTATTTACAGTGTAAGGAAGTGAGAGAGGAAAAAACCTGTTGAACACAATGGGAGCCTTTGGTTGTTTCTGAAGGCACTTCTTTAGAACACCAAATCAGATTTTAGATGCTCACTTCTTGGAGCCAGATTTAATTTGGCCCACATGCTGCAGTGTCCGTAACAGTCATGCACGCTGACACACACACGCAGACACAGACACAGAGACAGACACAGATACACACACACACACACCTATACACACACACACACACACCTACACACACACCAACACATTCATACACACATTCAGTGCCAAGGGTGCACATAATGGGGGACGAAATGTATTATTGCAAGAGTTTTTCATATTGCGACGTCCAATAAAAAAAACAGACAGTATGTATTTCATATGTTGCAGAGTGAGGGGTTGTGAAGTGTTCTTTGACGATCAAAGAAACAAAACACCCTTGAATCTGCCCAATATCCATCGCTGAAACGTAAGAACCCATTGCTATTGTTTTTCTCTCTTCTCTGAGAGATAGCAGCTGACTTCTGATAAGAGCTCCTTTTCAAAGAACAAAGAACTATTCTTGCATTGAAATGTGAAGAATGCCAACTTATCCATAATGCCCAATACGTCGCTAATGTCCCGGAAAACCAGAGAAAACCTTGCGTTTCACAGCATTCCAAATGTCGAAAACAAAATGCAAAATGCACAACTCAAGGTGTAAATAAGAAAGCAAAAGCAAAAAAAAAAACTGTATTCCTAGTAAAAATGTTATGTTTTCCATGGTTCAAAGCTGGGCAATTTGCTGTGTATATCAAAAGAAAAAAAAATAGGCGATGTGTTATCTTCTCTGCTGTGATGTTGTGCTACATTGAAGAGCTGTCTACATGTTCACAGTTTATGGGCTCCAAAGCTTGACTAGGAGACGCTGAGACCTGGAGCGGGGGCAGGAACCAGCTGGAGTACAGTCAGAATAGTGAGTATTGAGAGATTTTTAGTGCTGCTGTGGCAGTGCTGCTGATTCCCTATGAGGGGGCCCTATGAGGGCTGAAGACAGAAAGAGCCAATCTCACCATCTGGACAGAGAGATAGAGGGGTGGGGAGCAGTGGGCATGAATATGAGACAATTACAGAAAAGTAAAATAGAAAAGATCCATCATGCGTAACTGTATGCACATGTCTTGGAAAGATTCTCTAAGTTCATATGGAGCACATGAAACTTTCTGACAGAAATCTTGCAGTTTTTTTCTTTTTTTTTTTTACGCTATTCGAATCTAGCCCGTGAAAATGATCAGTGTGAAATGCTACATGGTGTCAATAATGTCATAAGAACTGGTAAAGATACTGCACTCAGAGAAAAGAATAGACACAAAAATATAAATGGGATGATACACCTAAAAAAAAACCAAAAAAAAAAACCCCACAATGTAGCATAAACAAAAAGAACAGCCTTTTGTGTTTAGTGTTGACAAACATTTCTGCTGCAAATTTTTCTCCATGCATTGCTCACTCTCAATAATTACCAGCAATAAGAGGAGGTGACTGAACAGAGGAGCTCCATTAGTGAGATTACACTGTGACTAGCCAAGCTGTCTCATGAAGCCACCTCATAAACAGCATGCATGGAATATCTACTTCTGCAAAGCCTTATTTTATGTGTTGCGGGCTTCCTGCCAGTTCTGCTAGCCTCAGGAATGTGAGACTGGAGACAGACACTAATGCTGTTCTGAGCGCACTGTCCAATGCTGCGAAGGAAACGTGAGGAGGGACAGCCTGTGGTTTAGCTCACTTTAGATTGGCAAGGACTTCATCTTTACCATGGAGGCCAGTTCCTGCTTTGTCGCACTGTTCCGTCTCTGTTGCCTTACCCTGTGAAGTCAATCAGTGAGAGGCATGGTTTATTACGTATAGTGGTGATGAGACATTTGTGATGGCAACAACACTGTATTATGGCTTTCGTACACGATAGGGCTTATCTGTAGCCAGAGCCATTCTGAGAGTTTGGAGTGCAGGGAGAAAGCTGATATTAAATAGGATATTGAATATGGAAGACTTGGCTACAATTTCCATTCTGAATGAGAACTGCAGATGCTTCATTAACTATAACTGCTGTAACTCTTTTCTGTATAAAAAATGATCCAATGGAATAAATGAAAATCGTAAAACAAGGAACATTGGAAACATTCTATTCCATAAGTTCTTTGAGGGTTAAAACCATGAATAATGGGATGATGTTAACATGCTGTGAACCTCTCAGAGTAGGCTTCACATACAGTGAAGTTTTCCATGTCCTGTGTTTGTTCTTGTTAAACAGACAGTATGCCTGAGAAAGTGGAAACCCTCACCGAAGAAGGATTAAAATGGTAAACACAGTTGCAGTGATAACCCCAGCGAATAGGCCAAGAAAAATCAACAAGCCTAAGCTTCCAGAATCATCTGCTGAAGGATCTGCAGGAGAGAGAGAGTGAAAGAGAGAGGCAGAGAGAGCGGGTAAGGGAGGGAAATTAGATGTCTTTACTACAGGAAACTTAACTATAACAATCAGTCAATCTTTTATCCTACTTAGAATTACACAGCTTTTCTTCTTTTTTTTGCTTAACAGTCTTCATTTCCCAAATGTTGCATTAAATGTTGTTAAAAACACCAAAACAGATTACATTTTTCTACCTCTCACTGCTTTTAAAAAAGCCTTCAGACCAACCAATATGTGTTAAGTTCAGAGGCAGTATGAATTACGGGTCAGAGAGATAGGGATGAATTCATGTCTGCATGTATAATGAATTATGTGCTGGGAAAGCCAATCTGAGACTGAGGTAAATCAGATTCAGGGGCACACTATCATTCTGAGAGGGAAACAAATCCAAACAGATCTGTTCACCCTGCAAAAATAAGGGGATTCTAGCCTCTTAGTGACACATAACTGTGACATGAGACATCCGCTCTTATGACCCCAATCATACGTCAGTCACGTGTTTTAATTTTGGCACAGCTGTAGAACTATGTAAGTGTATTGTAACACACATACATTTGTACTTTCATGTAGGTTGATGATCTACTTTAGAATAAACTGATAGCACTTCAGAGATAGTGAAGTTCCTCAGCTTTTGTGCTTCCTTCAGTAGGGACGTCATCATAGCCTGAGCAAATACATTTACAACTAGCAGGGTCTGGAAACGATTAGCTAATTAAGACTGAGTCACTTTGTTTCCCGCCACATGGAGCATGTTAGTGAAGCCTGTTCTGCTCTTTGATTGGTGGCAAGCCTACACAAAGGAAAGCCTGGTCTCTACGCACAAGTGTATGGACCATCTGGATGAGGCTACAAAAGCTAAATTTGGAAAGAATCTCAAAGGGATATAAAAGTGAGCGTTCTGTTTAAAATGATGGCGTACTTGCTCTTTCACAGCCATAGTTTCAATGGATATACTTGAAAACAATGTACTTTGAAATGCCTTTTTCCCGCACAATGACTAAACAGCGGATCCAAAATAGCAAATTTGATGTCTACCCTGTTAAAATGTTTCGTGTGAGGTACCTGGTAATTTGTCTGTTGCCATGATGCTGGGGATGAAAACAGTATCATCAGACGGTTCCTCTGTGGGTTCTTCTGTGTTTGCCAAAGGCTCTGTAAGGTTGAGAGGGTGGAGGGTAACTTCTTTTCTGATTACTATTAATAACACTTTACATTTGGGTATAATGTAGCAGACCAATGGTCTGTTCCAACTCTAAAGGGTGATTACAAATGTGCAAGCCAGGTTCTGAGTGTGCTCTTTGCCAAGCGACCAGCAGAGGGCATCAGACCAAGGACACCACACTAATTTATTTTGTATGTTACACTCTTGAGTGTGCTCCTGACCAGGACTGTGATTACAGGCAGTCTGTGTATATGAGTACATGTGGAGTATTTCACTGAAGTGAAGTGTGTATAAAAGGAAATGCAGTATGGTTGATTATAACCTGTGGATAGTCTGTGTAGATCAGCAAAATACTAAGCTGTGCAAAATGTGTCAGTATTGATATGTATCATTAAATGACTATGAGTGAGTGCGCTCACCACTCCAAGGCTGGGCCTGCACCACATGGCTCCACTCACTCCACTGGCTGTAGTTAATGAGGGCATCCTGAGCTCGCACCTGGATGTGGTGCATATGACCTGCCAGAGCATCCGTGATCATCATACTGGTGTTCTCCTCTGTTTGTAACTGGAGAGAAAAGAATAACCACTAGTACAGGAGATGAGCAGTACAAGAGATAATTAAAAATACTACCCAAGCACAGTTAACTGGTTGGTTTTTTTTTGCGCTTGATAATACCAGGCATTTACATTACTAAGCCAAACTGAGGTACAATTGTATTCAGGCTTCTGCATGAGCCAGGGTATTAGTATCCAATAGGATGCAACTCAGTGCAAGCTTCTAATCCTCGTATCAAAGCAGGTGTTCATTTGTCTCAATGTCATCCCACATAAACGAGAGAGCTAAAACCAGTATGCAGTCTACCTTGCCTCCATTACAGGAACAATACATTTAACGACATTTTGATTTTTACCTTTCAGTATATACCTGAGACAAAAAAAAGATGCTGATAATTTAATGAGAGAAATGATACATTACCACTAGCAGGCTCAAAAAAAGGCCAAAATGCACACACATGTACACAGACACACAAGCATACACGCGCACACACACACACACACACACACACACACACACACACACACATACACACAAAGCTTTCTCTCTCTCTTTCTCTCTCACTCACACAAACAACCAGGTAACAGATATGGGGGATGGCTAACATCTGGTTGTGTGATGAAAGGCCAGGCTTGCTGGTGAAGTGAGATACGATCATCCAGCTCCAGGATATCTGCTCAGCTCTGACATACAAGCAGTCAAGGCCAGAGGGGGAGGGATGTGGAGCTGTTGACTATGTAGCTGAGTGATAAGACAGACTTTATGGCAGTCTTTTTCTGTCAGACTTTAGGCCTCTAAAACACCAAGTGATCAAAAGTATTGATCAAAACTAAAGCAAAAATATTATATTACTACAAATACTACTTACAGTAACCACTCCCCCCCCCAAAAAAAACCAAAACCAAAAAAAAAAATCAAACAAAATCATGTACCAGACACTTCAGTGAGCACACTTGTTAGGTGGAACTGGTACTCTTTTTTTTGGCTTTTAGCAATATTGTGAGGGCTTGAAGGCTACACTGATACTGTGTTGTATTTTCAGACCAGACAGAAAGAGAAGAAGTCATAAAACTCTGTCACTGACTCCAGCACTAACCGTTGACCAGTAGTTGGAGCCAACAGGCCGGTAGCGTAGCGAGAATGTTAGGGGGAAGGCTTCAGACATGTCAGGCCAAGATGCTGGAGCTCTCCAGTGAACCAGTAGGTATGAAGGTTGGCCCTCCACCTCTTCAGGGGTCACTGCCTCAGGAGGGTCTGGCTTTACTGCAAACGCACACAGGTTCAGGGAGGTTAGTAAGCACGAGGCATTTTTTTGTAGACATTTAGGCACAAACTAATGAAACAAATGAAAAAAGGCACAAAGTGAAATTCATGTATACCACTGCACGGCGATATAACATTATGAGAAAAAAAAAAGAAAAAAAAAACCCCACAGTTCATCTCAGATATGTTACATGACAAGACATTTACACAGTACTCAGTTTAAGGAGGGGAATTCAATCTTTCCAAAACTGGATGTCCAAAAGTTTCTCCTGATCACACAGACTTGTTTGGCTGTAAATGGAGTATTCATGTTCCTGGATTAATTTACAGTGTAGTATATGCATTATTCATGTTCCCAGGTTAAGTTTCACTTTTGGTTCCTGACATGTATGTAATGGTCGTGCAAACTGGAAAATGTGGAAATTAGCACCTACTTGCCTGCCCTTCAGTTTCCTGGTATGATTTCCTTTGCATATGTGAACATATGTAATTTAAGTAAGTACAATGGGCCTCATTCACCATTATCTTCCTAAGTGTTTTCTTAAATTTGTTCCTGAGAAAGGTCCTAAGAAAAAGTCTTCGTCAGATTCATGACGTGCTCTTAAATTGCAGAATTGTTTGCATCTTTTTTTCTTATAATGATGAATCCCATCGTCCTCGCAAATTGAAAGTGCAGATCAGTGGTTCCAAACTGGCATAGGTAAACGCCCCGCCAATCCCCAAAAAAGGGCATGAGACTGCAGGGCCACGCGCACACACAGAAATCTATGGAAACCTGTTTCAGCCACATTAAAAAAAGAAAAAGTTTGCTTAACTGCAACTTTATTTCTTGGAATTCCGAGTTTATTTCGCGGAATTCAGACTTTATTTCTTTATTTTCTTTCTTTATTTCTTTTTTTTCCTTGCAGTTTCTATTTTCTTTTCTCGCAATTCCTACTTTTTTTCCTCGTAATTCTGAGTTCTTTTCTAACAACCAACAAACAGCTTGACCCATCACTTCTGCTCCCGCTTTACTGGTTCAATGCAACATACGTACAGTAGCAGACAGGAGGCTACAATGGCTGCTTCTGCTCTGTCCAAGTATTTTAATATTTATCCATATGTAAAAGTAAAACTGACTGATTCTCACACACCTGCTTTACAAACTGTCTGGTTTCAGATGGGATAACCCATAAGAAGTGTATGTAAAACTACAGCTCACTTATCACAGTCTCCATCAACTGTTATATTCTCAAATTTTTTGTTCATCATACAAAATTATGAATAAATATGCACTACATTTTGGAGTGTTACATGAAGTGTTAGTGTTGTGTTTATTTATTTTAAAAGACCATAATGCTTTGTAAAATTATGAAAAAAATTATTAAAATAATATAAATGATAAAAATATTATTGTAATTTAAATCCTACAATTTTATACAACTGTAGAATTCAAGAAAACGCAATGAACACAAACATGTTTTGCGCAAACATGTCAGCATTCAAATGTGCCTAAGTGCGCGCTTGGGTGTGCATAGACTCTGTTCTTACCTAAGAACAAATCCCAAATAAGAAAACACTGGTGAATGTCAGAAAACTGCGTAAGAGGGTTTTAAGAACAAACTGTTTCTTAAGAACGGTTGGTGAATGAGGCCCAATATTTCTAATTATTTCCAAGCAATTACAGGATACTCATCCCCATTATATATGTTGAGAAGCTTTCTCTGTCCTGATTTGTGCTGTATTTTTGCCAATGAAAGACAAAAAACATTGAAGTTAAACTGTTTGCAACTTCACTGTGTCTAACCATCTAACCATGGGTCCTTCTTTAGCTGATCTGCTGGCCCTAACCAGTGTCACCCAACACTCCAATCTTGCAAACATGAGGTTATTTTTGAAACATGTCTGAACTGTTATTTTTCTATCAGTTGTTTAACTGAGTTCCATTGATATGTTTTCAACAGAAATTTTTGGCCACCCTCCACTGACACACACTTGGCTCAAATACTTATTTGAAGTATACAAATACATGTTTGAGTCATGTCTGATAGTGAGGCCATTGTAATCTGTTTTATCAATGATCTTTGTGGTCTGAAAAGTATGAAAATATTATGGGTTCTATTTGTGCAATTTGTCTCTTAGAGATGTTTCTGTATTCCAAAGACAAAATATTAAGTGGTGCTGGTTCCTTGTGAAAGTCTGAAACCAAAGCCCTTGGAATACAGTAGCATCGCTGAAGGCCTGCCAAAAAGATTCCCCAAATATCTAAATAACAGTGAAAAACAATGAACTGATAATGACCCAGAAAAATGGAGGAAAACAGCTCAAAATGTAAAAAAAAAAGGGTATCTTTCCCTCTGACATGAACAAAAAATGTTGGCCCAGTGAACACAGTCAAAAGTGAAACTATGACAGGAAAAAAGTAATCATTAATGAGTGTCTTACAGAGCTTGTGGATATTCACTCTGATGATGGTAGACTCTGAGCCCAGAGGATTGATCTCTGTGATGTTCACCAGATGTTTGAAGTCCCAGAAGTAATGGTCAGTGATAGTACACTCATTTACCCCAAGCTGTTCCTGGACACAGGGCTCAGCATTAACTCCTTTGGACGTACTGAGGAGGACAAGAAGGCAACTGGTCAATAGTTATTGGGTTATTACCTCCTAACATGTCCTGTATGTCTAAACACAGACGCAGAGCTTCAATCACTTTGAGCTCTGAGATATTCTAAAAGTAAATCTCTAAACATTACTTGTGAGAAATATCATGGATATGAAGTGGTATTGCAGCTGACTTAATGTATGAAGCTGTATTCTCTGGTCTAATTAATAAAAATGAATAATAATAATCCTTAAAATAACTGAGCAACTGCTATTGGACCATCAAGATAAACAGTTGTTCTTTTAGTGGACACAAACCATTTAAAGATGCATAATAAATTGTTTATGCCTAATAAATTGTTTATTCAGTGATAGAAAACCTAAATAAGGGTGAGTTTTCACCTGTATGAGGAGATGTACTTTGTGGGTAAGTTTGTGTTAACTGTTTGCTTCCAAGAGCAGAAGATTTTGTAGTGATTTGGCACATGACAGGAGACATTGAGAAAACCAGGCAAATCTGAAAGAAAAAAAAAAGACTTGCAATATTTGACAAAAACTGATAACAAAATCTTGATTATCGACATACTGCTCTGTGTTATCCAATGAGTACGACACTGATTAGCACATGTCCTTTTATATTACAAGGTACGAAGGACATCGAGTGAGGTAGTGAACCAGAGCACCCGCTGCTATCAGCAATCTCTTCCTTCCTATCAAGAAACTGGACTGCTGTGATTTCCTGTGAGAGGAAGTACACTGAATTACACCAGAAATTTCAATGACTACATGCATATTGTTTCCATAGACCCCACCCCTTGTTCTACTGCACAAGAGTCAAGTGCTTCCTTTTTAGAAATAAATTTCCTGAGGCTCCAACAACAGTCTCTGCTATTTCAGTAAAAGACAGGAGATGGATATTAATTGTTGCTGGTATTCTACCATCCTGCTAATCCCAGTCAAAGCTGTTAACGCTAAATTAGCATTCCATACATCCCTGAGAATGTTTCCTGACAACCTCGAAAATCTTTTGTTCATTAAAACATATACAACATGGAAGGTTATATGATTTCACCCAGTATTGGGCCGGTATATGAACAACAACATTAATCCATTTAACAAACAGTTATTTCAACATATCCAGCATAAACGATATATATTACATAGATCATTATATTCTATAATTTTATCACAGATTATTATCACAAACATTTGAACAGTTATTTACATAACAAAGTCACAAGGCATGTGACGCAATGCCTTCTGATCATCTATGCTTAAGCTATAGTGCACTATGTATGAAACTTTAACAGTTAGTAAAACATTTTGAAATGGCTCTGTGAATAAGACTTACTGCCAAGCCGCAGCTTGATGGTCTGAAGCAGGGCTCCTCTATGGTCATGGCATGTGTAGTTACCTTCCATGGAGAGCTGGGCATTGAGTAGGGTAAGAGAGCCACCTGAGCTGAGTGTCTGCCAAGGTATTACTGAACTCCCATTCAGCCGCCACTCCACCAGGGACCTGCTTGCAACGAAAACATTCACCGTCATGAACTGACCAAATTAACCGCTCACTGCCGTAAGAGTCAAATACTGTTAAAACCTATGGGATCGGAATGGAAAATATCAAAGTTTACAGCACAATATGTCCAAATTGAAAGCATCTTCACTTTTTTTGTTCTGTAATCAACACTTATTGTTGTGTAGATTCAGAGGGCGCTGTAATGCTCATTTGAAAATTTTGAATTGATTCATAGGCTTGATGCTGATGTGGAAACCCTAAGCACATGTGCATAGCTCCAGTCAGAAGTGTATGGCGGTCAGAAGAAGCTTGTGGGCCCTCACGGAGGTGTTAATTATAGTGGTATCATTCCTAAACAAAAGGCTTAGACCTGACCTCTGATGTACGGCAGTGTGGCCACATATGTGATTCCCATTCTTACCCGCCATGAGTGCCTCTGCATACCAGGGTGACTTTGGAGCCCAGCCTCCCAAACTGGACGTCTGAAACTAACAGAAATAAAAGGCTGGTGACGAGGAGGTTAAAACATTGAGTTTCAATAGTTATTAATGATAAAACTGTTCACTTCTACTATCCTTACACCACACTGCTGAATTTGGTCACAAATGCCTCTCTGAGAAATTTTTTTGACTAGTCTTTGATGTAGATTTACTGCAAGGTTTAACACAACACAGAATGGCAGGTCGTGACGTGTTATGCAGTATGTTTCAAGGCCAAACCTAATTTCATTTGAGAACTGCATTTGATAATGAGTCATTGTACAGAATGTCAGTTTATATGGTGCATTTAGTACTCTAAACAAAACAACCACCTCACAGGTCTTCACACAGCTTAAGCTGTGACAGTGGCAAAGTAGAAGCAGATTTTTGGTGTTTACATTACTCTCCCTTTTGGCTCCCCAGTGACTGGTATGTGTATCAAGGGTAGAGTAACAGGGCATTTACTGCCAGGCTCTGGACAAAGAGAGGCAAATACAGCTACAAACACACACACACACACACACACACACACACACTCACATACTGTGCATACACATGGAGGAGGGGGTGATTTGGTTCCAGCGCTCAGAGCCTAACTCAACTTCAGAAAGGGCTGTGCTCAATGTCTGCTTTCAGCCAGTTCTGGCAGAGCCAAATGATTTAAAAAGCCAACATAAGTCATATCTCTGCTCCTCTAGCCAACTTTGACACTACCATTAAATATACAGCTTGCATTAATTGAATGAGCTTTTCACAATGTATTGGACTGAGAACCCATCTGGATTCTTGATTCAGATGTTTATTGATTCAGTTAAATGGGAACAGAAGTGTGCCTGTTTTGAGAAGAAGGGAATGTAATGTGAAATAAATTGAGAAACTCAGTTCTTTTGGCTTTAATCAGTCCTTTGATAGAGACACCGAGCTGAGGATAGATGTTCACACTTTATTTGCTGAATTCGACCAGTTTTAATTATACTTTGGCTAAAAATGTGCATGCAATAAAAAGAAATTTGAAGAACTGTAAATGATTGAGAGTGAGCCATGTACCAGATATCAATGTTTCAGCTGGTTGCTGGAGACAAATTGCATTTTCCTCATAAAGCACTGTTAACATTACCTTCATTGCTCCATATCTCTGAGTGGATGTGGACAAAGGACAGCGAGATGATCCCAATAACTATCAGACCACCAGGGCATGACACTAAACCAGGCATCTGTAAAACGCAAAAACAAATATAGACAGACAGCCACTAAAGATTAACACAGAGGAAAGAGAACATTCAGGGAACAATGAGGAGATAGCTCAGAGCCTGTGTGATAATCTTGAATTAAGTAACATCAAGTTGAGCTAATGGACTAAAATTATGGCTACAGCTTCAACTGCCTGGCAACAGAGTGTACAAGAGCACAGGAGTTCCTGAAACAGCGTTCACTCCAAAACCGGAACAAAAAAAAGGCTGTGCCATCTGTGTGTATCTTTCCTACCCTGCCACCTCATAAAAGCAGGCAGTGAAAATGTAAAGCAAGGTGTTTGATGAGTTTACAAAAGAAATGTGTGCTCTATTCACGGACATAAAAACCTTATCTAGAACGGGTTACTGGCTAGCCTATGTTCAAGTTCAAGTTCAAGTTCAAGTTTATTTAGAGCCCAATATCACTGTTTACAGTCTCAAAGGGCTTTACAGGCCACAACAGTCAAATCAAAATATGACGGCACCCCCTGACTTAATCCTCATGGCGGGCAAGAAAAAACTCCCCAAAAACCCAAGAGGGAAATGGGAAAATGGGAGAAATCTTGAGGAGGACCACAGAGAGAGGAGACCCCTCCTTAGTCAGACAGGTGTGCAATAGGTGCCGACCACGTGGGCAGTTACAGCTGAAAGTAAATTGGGGCATGAACAAAGGGGATGTCTTACTCTGATGCACATTACTGAAACCCATGACAGTTCTTAACATACTGAAATGAGATGGGTCATTACTGAAAAAGTTCTGAACCTCATGTTAACAACAACGACAAGAAAGTCACTTCAGTCATCTCGGATAAACTGGCACGACACCCAAAGATCGTTCTTCAGCACACACGCGTAAGTGCACGAACACCTAAGATGACTGAAAGAAGTGATCTTTCATTCAGATATAAATAGTACACCTTTAAATATGGAAGATTCATGATGGACTGAAGCCTGCTCAACCTGAAGCACAAAGGTCAGCAAGAGAGTGCAGAGAACTGTGTTTCAAAGGCACAAGTCAGTCAGGCTTGCATAAAGAACAAACTAGCAGTGCCAGGACTTTCAGAGGCAATTCATCATTGCTGGGAAAGTCCATGGCAGTAGGCTTACACGTTTCAGGACATTTGCTTTGAAAACGTGGTCCTGAAGACATATACAAGTCTCATCCTTATCGAAAACAGTGTATAGTCAGGGTGACTCTCCAAATCAATGAAGATGATGTGGCACGGCTTGCAGCGCATACTGTCAAGAGTATATAATCTGTAAAGTTAAGCACTGGAAAATATGACACCAGGACTTGACTGACTTCCAG
This sequence comes from Chanos chanos, assembly GCF_902362185.1. Classification (NCBI taxonomy): domain Eukaryota; kingdom Metazoa; phylum Chordata; class Actinopteri; order Gonorynchiformes; family Chanidae; genus Chanos; species Chanos chanos. The sequence continues at coordinate 41,612,086 of NC_044497.1, forward strand.
GGAAGTAAATATGAAACAGACCTATTCTAAGGAAGAATTGAAGCGTTTGCCCGAGTGTATACAGTGCTTGAGTAAGAAAAGCAGTTTGGACATGAGGAAAGAGATCTTAGACAGGTTCCAAGTATTTAAATGAAGCCAGAGGAAATAAGGAGTTTTGCCTGAGGATCCCACACTTACATTGTGAACTTGTTTTCAGCTCATGCATTTGAATAATGCACTGGCAGTGCATTTGGGTAGCAAATGACTTGTTGAGCAACACTGAATATTATGATCTAAATGTAACGTTTTCAAGTTTATCCAGTGCGGATCTACATCATCATGCAAAGGCTATCATAGCCAAACAGATATCAAATTAATCAGGAAATAACAAACTTGTTTGTATTACCAAGCAGTATTTCTGTATTGACTGAAAATAAATCTAGCATTTCTCTGAAAAACAGTGTGTTCTGAATATTGCAATGCATCAGTCTATAATTCAAAGAAGAAAAAAAAAACCTCGGGGTGGTTTGCTTTAATTTTCACTGACATTCCATCAGTCCTGGCAAAGTAGTAGGGTATCGGGTAAAATATTTTAAAAAGTTCATATTCTTTGGTTCACATGTCTAATATTACACATTTATCAGTATGCAAGTAGCTCTTGCTAAGAGTAGTAGAGTACTTTTTTGGTTTTTCAGAACTACAGACTGAAGTGTCTCTCCCTCAATTATTCATTACCATGCTTATTACTTTCAGCTGTAAACACCCCCCCCCCCCCCCCCCCCCCCCCCCCCACAAAGTATTGTCTTCTTTCCTCATTCAGACAGATGTACTGAACCAATTAATAATTCTTGTGAAACTGAAATAGGACAGCTTAAATAATTGTAAAAAAAAAAACAAAAAAACATTTTAAACATTTAATTATGCATGCACCAACCGCATAGTAATCAACAGATAAGCTATCCCTACAGTGATGTAATCAAAAGATACCCGTATCATGTTGTTTCTACATTTTTAAATCACCTTTCTGACCATTTTAAGGTTGATCTGAGGAACAGAGGGTCTTAAAACTGGGTATGAGGAGTGACAGCATACAGTGAAGATTTTTATATTAGAATCATTTTGAGATTTGGATGATATCCACGTCCTTTACTCTCACAAGTCTGACAAATTCAGCACAGAGGTGCTGCTGTCCACATAACCCAAAAAGACCTCACTCTCCTTTATCACACACTGTCCAGTACAGGCAGCCTGCAATCACAACACCGCTCTTCTTTTTAGGAGAACACACTGTTTCTGTTCCACTATCCAAACAAATCTCAAAGCCTACCAAGAACATAAGAATCTCCCACGCTGTACTCTATGGATATTTCAGAGGCTTGGATTTCAATTAAAATATCAGTGTGTCGTAATAGGTATAATAATATGTGATACGTATAACGATGTGTGTATAATAATATATAATAGATTCTTTTTCTTTTTCTTCATTTTCTTCTTCTCATTATTATTATTATTATTACATTGAAATATCAGAACACCTGCAGCTTACCCACCTAAGTGGACCATAGCTTGAAAAAAAAAGAACAACAACAACAACAAAAAAATCATTAAAAAAAAAAAACACGGAATGTTCCAACCTTTCTGCAAAAATGAGACTCGCAATCTTTCCACTTTCTATTTACAGATATACACACCAGTCAAAGGGAGAGCTAAATATTGACCAAACAGTCTCAGGCTACCTGAAATGTTAAGGCCTGTTCTCAGCAAAAGGTCCCCTGGCACCCACACAACAGATAAGGAGAGCAGCTGCTACAGATAAACACAGTACTGCTAATCCCGCATTTAAAGAGGCCCTTTACACCAGACCTTCCCAGGCCTTCAGTCACTCTGTTCTACTGCCAGCCTGTAACCTGTGCTGTGAGATAAGCCGGGCACACGCATGACACCGCTGATTTACTTGCCCTGGTGCTTAACAGAGATACAGCAAACACATATGTGTTCTACACACTGGGGATGGACATACAGTAATTTTGCCTGAGTGTTTACGTAAGAGTTAGTGCAAGGTGAGCAAGGCCAAGAAAAGCAGCTCATTAGAAAACATGCTCAAGCGGATTAACGATACTGGAGAGCTTCAAAATCATGCTGATTTTAAGGTTTTTAGAAAATCACATTCATGAAAAAAAAAAAAAAAAAAGAAAGAAAAAAGAATCTGTGGCTGAACAGAATTTTTCCAACTAAGAGCTTAAAACTTGAAAGTTCCCAAACCAAAAAAATTAGACTACATCACATGTGTCTACCAGATGTAGCGTTTGCATCTCAAACTAAAGATAAAATTAAATTTATGACTGAAAGGTCTGGGTGAATTAAGTTCCATGGTAACAATGAGGCTCTGGTCAATGCATATTAACGACTTTCCTCCCAATGCTGACTCATTGTTGTGTTCACATGTACGAGAACCTTAAAACTTGTCAGCTGGCAAAAATCAGGACCATGTAGAAAAAAGACAAATGCAATATTTCGTGCCTGTCTCAAATATATTCAATTTATGTTTCAAATATATAACAGTGTGCAGCAAATTCACAAGTATTAAATTAACTGGGAGATTTTCTATATGCTTACCTATGGAAAATAAGACTAAAAAAATACTCTGAGTGGTCATTCAACGCTGATTTCAACACAATTCAACAGTCGTGTCTCTGGCTGTCATCACTCAAGGCACATTTGCCTTCATACAAGCATGTGTTTGGCACACAAAGGTCCTCAAGTTTTATCTGGCAGAGTCTCTTCAAGGGCATGAGGGCTAGGGCCAAGCTTAAAAAAATCCAAAAACATTCTGCTCCAAAGTGAACAGTGGCTAAAGGGTAACCTTGGCTGCATTGGGGGGGGGGGGGGGGGGGGGGGTTGATTACAATTCACTACAGTCAGTGTAGGACAAACAGCCCATAGGAATGCACAAATACTGCAAGCATTTGGAACATCCATTAAATTCCACAGCCCCCCCAGATGGCCTGAGAATGTTAAACAGTCTCCGCCTATACAGAGTGTAGAATGAACATCAGCCTGCTGCTTAACTCAATTTGTGAATGTCCTTTTTAGTAAGGTCAAATGTCAAAGTGAATGGCATCTACAATGTCGACAAGCATTGTTTGTTTTTTTTCATCTTTTTGAAAATCAGATGTGCATATCACCTTATTGACTAGAGCATAAGGACAATGTGCTCATTGGCCCTGTACGAGCAATATTACTGGCTGGGAACATTGTCGTGTTCACTACAGCAAAAATACTCTAACCTATGTTCCAATAGATATTTTTCACAGCACAGAAAAAGTTTAAGGGGTGACTTCACTTACAGATATAAATTGATTCATCATATTGGAGATAGCTTAGCTTTAAGAATCTCTTGTATGAACTTCTCTAGTCAAAGGATATTGGAATGGGACCATAAAATCTAAAAGCAAATCTGAGAGGACAGTCAGGTACACTAAAAAAACCTCCACTCATAGAGTAACAGAGGTCTCTAAAAAAGGTTCTTTGTCATTTATTCAGCGATTCAGGAATCATAAAAGAGATAAAGAGAGGAAGTGTGCTGAAGGCCTATAGCAAAAATTATTTGTGCACTTTTTGTATCTTTTACTCTCACGTGAACTGTACGAAAACCTACAGTCTTCAGACTTCTTTTATTCTTTGAGCAAAACCCTTTCACTGCCAGACAAGTCCAAGCATCCCCATTGTCAGGTGACTCATGTGGTAGCAAGTGACTGCACATTCTCTTTTTCGCTTTTTACCAGTGAGAGAGAAAAGTGGGAGGTGGAATAGGCTGAGAATAGCCGGTGTCCATTTTTGGCAAATTCCTCTGATTACTAGGTTCAGTGAAATAAGACAATGCCTTACTTGACAAACAGCATCTGTCACGTGAGGAATGCACTTGCGACACTTAGACTATAACAACATAGCTTTCAAAGAGTTTATGTTCCACATTCTTCACCACCAAGACTTCATAAATAAACAAATAAATCAGTAAGGAATGACATTTACACTAAGATTATTACCCTGCAAAAGGTCAGCAGAGGGGAAAGAAATGAAATGACTCGGAGGTTGATGGCATATCTAACATAGATGACATTTACATTGATCCTCCATTGCTAAATGAACCAGACAAATAGGAAAATATAACGTGCCTGAACCTTAACACTTGAGACAGCCGTGCATTCATTACCAGCCTGTTTCATTTTCCATTTAGCATGTAAATGGCTAAGTCCCTGTGAAATTGCATAGGACATACAGAGTCAGCTAGGAAGAATTATTCTCTTAAGAACCTATGAAAGTTATGTGAAATCCGACTGATGAACACGATTTGATTGTCTGAACTCAAATAATTTACCTACATACTTGTTTGTGATAATACTGTTCTTTGTTTATACATTGAATTATTACCAGACTTTTTCTGTTCAGGGCCACATCATGGTAACGTCATGGTCTACAGATTAGTTATTATAACACTACCTTAGCTAAGCCTTGCATCAGTACCTGTTAAATGTTGTGGAATACTGGCTCCACATAGTTTTCTCAAGGTATTTAAACAAACTAGAGTGACTGCTTCATCTTCCTACAGCATTGCAAGGACTGGATGAACACAAGATGTTCAACTCCCCAAACAGTGGCCTAATGACTCCAGCCTCACAAGAGAGATTTGGGTGCTCAGGGAAACACTGTGTGAATAACTTAACACGTCATAATTACAGAGCGATATAAAAAAAAAATACTGCTAGAACCACCACCACTACAAGAGTAAGTAATCTGGCCTGTTGTTTAGAGAAGCAGAGTCGACTAAACAATCTGGTATGGGAAGTTGTGGGGAACCACAGCCAGCATTCCCTCACTGGCTCATAACAAAGACCATTCAGGACTTGACTGATAATAGCTGTTTCACAGATTGCTGACTTTGACACCAGCACAAACTGTGCCTTAACACTAGCTATGGTATTGAAGTGGCAATCATGGGAGCCTGGATGCACTGGAGGCCATCTTAGACTCTTCAGAGAAGTGTGAACAATGGCTGACAGACGGACGATGAGAGGATGGGCAGGGGAAATCTAGGACCAGTCAGGCCAGAGATGATAAAGACAGCAGAAAAGGACTGATGCCCTGGAGAAGATATTTTAGAGAGTAGTAAAATGTGTACAACAAAGAGGAGAAGATGGGTAGAATTTAGCTTTCTGAAGGGCCAGATTTTGAATCTTGGATGGTCCAAACCTGTTATGTTTTCAAAAAACATCTGGCAAATGATGTTTTAGAACTGTCTAAAATTCTTGAAAAAGAGGCTACCGCAACCATAAATTCCCAAATATTTCTGTTTTTTTTTTTTGTTTTTTGTTTTTTTTTGCCATATCCACTGTGCACATAGGGTGCAGCTGAAAAGACAATGAATTTAAAAGAGTTAAACACAGGCAACAGGTCCCGGTTAGTTGTGTGTTGAGACAAAGTTTGAGAGCTTTAGCCAGAGGTACTTTGTAGGCAATCCTTCCAAAGAGTCAATGGAATTTAGTTGCCATAGGAACATGGTATGCATGGAAATTATGGGGTGAAAATTAATACCCTAGGCAAAGATTTAATGTCTGATATTGCAGCAAGTCCAGGAGAGAGATTTATGTTGATTATTCTCAAGAAGGGAGATCGACCTATCAAACTGTTTTTTGATGGCATTTTGCATAAAAGGCTAAATAATTAATAGCACATGTGTAGAGTTCAGGTTGAATAGAAACAGAGGAGACGTAAATGAATTCTCAGTTCATGGCCGACTTGCAGACTGCAGCACAACAGTTCTCCAAAAAAGACAAATGGTTTCCAGCCTCTAGAAAGATAGCACAAGACCAATGGGATTTCAAAATTGCAATGTTACAGGCCAAGCTCGAACAATGAGACTCACAAGATGGGGTTGTAGCCAGCTTAAGCTGCTCTGCATTTTCCAAGGTCCTTGAAAGAGCATTTAGCCAAGGTAAGAAAATAAATGAAAAATAAACAAACAAACAAAAACAAGTGTGTAAATATGCAGCTGGTTAATGTGACACACACTTCAAGCTTCTGTACACAATTTGCCCTGCAAAGAGGGAGTGTTTTTAGCTGATTTGAGAGGATCTGTTAGGTGAGTAAAATCACCTAACCCGTACCCTCACACCACACAGCAATTTTATACAATTTGACATATCAAGACCAAAAAAGAAAGCACACCAAATATTTCTCTGTACATGCAGGAAATAAAAACGTAATGATACTGAGTTTTGCCACACAGCCAAAGGTGTAATTACTCCTCTTTGGCAACTTTATTGAAATATAGGCATAAGTTTTGACATGATGGGTTCTTCTTGCAGGGGATAATGGTATGGCATATAAGTGTATGCTCTAACTATCACAGCCTCTCATCCAGAGACCCTGGAATTTCCTTCAGGCACCAGCCAAGACAAGATGGCTACCAGATGCCAACTATTCACGGTGCTTGGCTGCCTTCCCAGGATGCTTGCAGTCTCAGACAGTTATACTCCAAGGTGGACTGTGCATGGACATTTAACTTCTTGCTTGACACAAGACTAAAGGAAAAAATGGAGAGAAGCAGCATTGTAGACTGATTGATGTCCTTGTACTATGGTTTACACATGGTGAACAGGGTTTATCAGAAACACAGATGACACCGAGTTACCAAGTCAAAGCCAGATGCAGACACTCTTGTGTACCCTATACTCAGTTCCTGAACATCCCAACGTTAAGACTTTCAGTGATATATGACAAGCAGAAGGCTCCTATATACTTGTACTGTGAGTCACTGTTGTGCTGAACATTGTTGACTCAACATCTGTGCCTTGCTATCTGTTCTATTCGCTTTACAAAGGTAGCACACGTTAGGCTACCCCTTACAGAATTAGTAGTTCTCAAAAATTACAACCTCACTAATGTTGACAGCCCCCACCCCAGACAAAACCCGGGCTCAGCTGCTTGGTATTTCACATGGCGCCATGTTGTTGGTGAAGGTAATTACAGAGCTGCGAGACTTCACAACAGTTAGCTACCACATTATGAACACTGCTAGATCCACAATACAAATGCCATTAATGAAAATAAGTGTTTTGATGAAAAGTCAGGCTATGAAATGGCTCATCTACAGGGCAAAGACCTGAGGGGTTTCGCTGAAAAGCCTTTGACTTTGTAATGTAATTGGCATGTGGAATATGAAGCTCTCACTCTCTCTGCTGGCTCTCTTTATTTTCTGTCCATAGCCAAATGAGTCATAGGGGAGAATGGGCCCCAGCAACAGTGCCAGTCCTCGAGGGTTTTGAATACATTGCTGGAGACTCTTTTTACCATGGTGATCCTTCAGTCAGAGTTACAGCCTTGGCTAGATGCTTACACGACTAACGTCAGTGGTGCTTGTTTCTGCCACACTCTGCAATGAATCTCAAATACAGCAGTGTCATGAGTTTCTGATAATCGCTAGACCTGATACTATACACAATGCACCTCTTCAGCACCACCCAATCTACTTGGCAAACAAAAAAGGATCATGTGAGAATCCACAGGTGCCTGAGGGTCTTTGGTACAAGATTCCCTAAACAGAGCACCGCACTCTGCAGAAGATAAAATGCTCAGCCGTCATGACTCACAGCTGCTGGGAACAGTGCACATATTCTATTACCACTGTTGCAACATGCGCTGCTTATGCAGTTCCAGCCTCTAACACGTCTAAAACACAGAGGCTTCTGGACACTTCAATATGTCAGCTAAACAGGCCCATACCAAAACAAACCCCTCGTCTGAGTATCTGCCCCCCAGTACAATTATTTTCACTGCTGAGGACTTTAGGACTGCAGTGTCAAAAAGATCCAACAGGGATAACTAGCTTGGGTTGGAAAATTGTGGCTGGGATGTCTTACTAACATGTCTTAATAGAGAATAAAGCATTTTAGGCCAAATATCTCCAAATGTTATGTGCTGGACAAACTTACAGTCTGGTGAAAGTGTGGTATCAGTGCTAAGTTGCTAAGTAGAGGAAATTAAGGAACTTTTAACATGAGTTGATCCGAGTATGGTCTGATTTTTTTTAGGAGTACTGGCTATTTAATATTTTTTTTCAGTTTTGTAATTCCTGGCTACATTCCTGGACTCAGAATTAATGATTTTGGGGCACCCATTCCATTGTGGATTAAGAATAACATCCTTGGAGTGCAGAGCAGAAACACAATCCATTTTGAGTGGGAATGGGAAGAATTACCAAGAATAACAGCAGAACTTGGGAGTTTTTAATTAGCAAACTTTCATATTATTTGATAAGACGCATGGACTCTTAGAATAATCCTGAGGCTACTGATAAGAGAGATCTAGTGAGTAGGCACTGCGGTAACATGGCTGATACAGTTCAGTACCACTGACCACAATGTATAGTATCATCACTCCTAAAGCCACAGGGGTGAGTTTCTTGAGCTCTCTGTTTCGTAGTGGAAGTGGAACAATCAGAAATAAACAGAGATTGGTCAGGTAGGTTTAACTGTGATTACCACAGGTTCACCACATATGTTCATTCCACTCACTGAGAAAATACATTTACATAATACTCCTTTCAAAAGATTTAAAGGAACACAGGGGTCTCTATCTGACACAAGTAAATGATTTTGCTAAAATGAAAGTACTTCAGTTCAAACTGACATTGAGACGCATGTTCAAATTGTACAAATTTTTTTAGAACCAAATGTTCTTAGCATTAACTATGAGACTGCTTTCCCCAAAACATTGCTATTGGCTTGCACATTCTTTTCTATCTTTTGTTTGCCAGGCAGGGAAAAACAAATTAACAAAACAGTACAGTAAACAAAGTGTCTTAAGTAACGCCTATTTACTGAACTTTGTTGCCATTTACATTGATAACGCTATTACAAAAAGGCCTCTCCTAAAAAGCTGCTTGATATTGCTGTGCCCACTGATAATTCACCATGTCAGTGAACATCAAAGAGTCCCACTAGCAGCCTCAAAGTTAGCCCAATTACCCCTTCCCATCTGCCTTTCTGCCAGAGTTTTCCCGAATCTGACACTTAAGGTCATAAACAAACGCTTAATGAATTTGAATTCTTTTGGAATTAATCATCACTATTTCTATTTCAGTGAGCGGAATAGTCGCACTAAACTGAAAGTTAACTCATGTCAGACGACATATTACGTAGTGGCATGAATCACTGATGGCATAGGCTGTTTTTTCATGTTTCATAAGTCTTGTTTGAAGCCATTGATCTTGAAAATGCAGTAAAACAGAAAAGAGAGGGATTTCTTTACATGTGCCTTTACCATGGACTTAATCCCATCATGGGCCTCATACAAATTTAATCTGAGGTGCACTCAGAACTTAGTCTGCTGCTGACTTGGCAGTAGAGTCTGCAGCTATGGCCCCTCAAACGAGGCCCTTTTTCTCCAGACACAGCAGAGCAGAGCAAAGTTTAATTTGAATGTGATTGCAGCCACCGCATACAGATATATGAGCTGGAAATGAATGTGTGCTGTGTGTGAGAATCTGGAACTGGCAAGTAAGTAAACTCAAGCATATTTAGTTCAGGACTAGAATGAGAAGACAGCCAAACACAGCAAACCGCTGACTAAACTTCATTCATTACTGCACATTAAAAAATAAATGTAAAAAAATTACATATATATATGTGTGTGTGTGTGTGTGTATATATATATATGTATATACATACATATAAACACACACACACACACACACACACACACACACATATACATATATTCATATAGATATATGTATACATATACATACATACATACTTACACACACACACACACACATATGTATATGTGTGTGTGTGTGTGTGTGTGTGTGTGTGTGTGTGTGTGTGTTTGTGTATAAATATATTTTTAATTTATTTATTTATTGTATATGCACATTCTTCCACAAAGGTATTTTGTTAGCATTCCAGCCTCTGCTGCTTACTTCCGTTATCTCCTCTAGACAAGAAGAATGTACTTATGTTTAAATATTCTTCATATATCTTTTTTTGTAAGAAGGTACTGTCCGCTCAGTGAGGTATACACCTTCGCTGTTGTGAAGATTTCATCGAGTTATTTTAGGTATAACAAGGTTCAATGCATATAAAAATAATTTCCAAACATCACAGGTCAGGAGAGCACATAATAGTCATACTGAATGAATTCTTGCATCAGACACACACAGCACCCCTATGATAGCTTTCTTGTGATAACAGTAAAATTATGAGCCATTCTTAACACACCAGTGATTGTGGCACTGTTTTGATTTCAATCCTTGCCTTGACAACACATCAGCACCCGTAAAAGCATTTAAATGTTAAAGCCAAAGAGATAACAGAATAACCAAGTTCAATAGTCAAGTTACTCATGGGGAAAATAGAATGCTGATGAATCTGAAAGGGTTTCACATCTGAATACTAGCTTCTTCTCATTTCTCAAAATACAGTTCAAGTGTCAACCCACTTTTTCTTGTTACATGGGAGCTGAACAATCACACACACACACACACACACACACACACATACACACACACACACACACACACACACACACAAGGTTAATGAAGTGCTTTATATGCAATGTAAAGGTGAACCCTTTACACTAATGACGTTTTAACAGTGCAACAAGAAAAGTAAAAATGAAGACAGGATAATATATGTAGAATGTCACAACTATTGAAAGTACAGTAGGTAATGTCGTTACAGGTAAGGAGGCAAACATTCCGACCACACTGATTAACGGTATTTTACAAAAGAAGGTCCTAAAGCGTTTACACGCAGAAACTGATTACTTATGACGATTTGATGTTCAGTGAAAAATAATTTAAATAGACTTACAAATAAATCGTGATGTTAACTTTCCTGGTATACTCATATAATCCACTTGGCGACATAGTAGCAACGAATTTCCTAAGGCAACAGCGCGAGCAAGAGCGTCTGCGCTACGAGGACTCCGAACTTTTTCTCTTGTTTTTTTCTAAGCAGAAACAGTTTCTCGTGCGGTTCTATGTTGTTTAGCATGTACATATTCTAAGATTCAAGAAATTCACCTTACCTTATTTCTCTTCAAATGTTATACGGTCATTTTGACTCGGTCCCTATCCATTTCTTCGACTGCTGAAGTTCACCGTCGTAGTAGGACGAGTAAAGTCGACTACTCTGCGACTTCCCAGTAAAATTCCTATTGGACGAACGCGCTGTCAATTAACAAAATTTACCCAAGACATTTCCTGTGGCAAACCCATACGGTTTACTCTCGGTGGCTTGCTTTGTTGTGAGACTTTTTTAAACGCTAGAGACAATGTATGACATATGAACCGTTTAAAATGTTCGACATAAACCTCTAAAAATAAGATATAAACTGATTTTAGAATACAAGAAAGAGTAATGTGAGATATTATTTGTAAACAAAAGCTATAGCGTCATGTATGTGTTACACCATACTTACGTTTTCCATTGAAATATACTTTACAATATAACGAAATATACCAAAAAAACACATACATGATAAAAAAAAAAACCTTTGTGAAACCTCTTAAATTTAATAGAAATACATTTCAACTGTACAGCCTTTCTCTGCTACTGAAAATCTGGTCAGTTGGATCATATTTGACAAAATGACACAGAAAAAGGTAAGAATACATAAACTTTCAGTAAATATAATAAGCAAATCTGAACAGCCCCCCCCCCCTTCCCATACTTAACAAACAATCAACATGGCCCAACAACATTTAAGTTATAATATGTTATAAAACACGATAAAGTCTTACAATATGGTGTAACTGGACTATGGCTGTTGGGTACATGGTAAGCACTTGTGTAGAAATGTACACTAATAGAAAATTTCGTATTTGAGCATGATTTTGTGATGAGCACAATGGGAAGAGACACCTGAACTTAATGAACTATAATATGTGTTACTTGAACAGATTCAATTTGTGTGTTTTACCTTATTCACTGAAGTGGGCAGGGGGAAATTAGCCACTCATACCCCCTGAGTATGAGCTCTGTTAGTCTCAAAAATTCATCTGTTTTCATGTTTTCTGAGTATTAATTATATGGGCTTCTTACAGAAATGTGTAATGGTGAACTGAGGAAAAGAAAATGTGCTTTCATGTGCTGATAAACCACACAAAAAAGACCAGTGGCACCACTACAAGTTAGACTGTGTATTGTGCAGCTGCAGGCAGAACACTTCATCATGTGATGTACCAATTTCAAATAAGAGATAGAGTCCTGTTTTAGGGAGTATCATTTATGTATATATAATGTTGTGTAGCTTTGCACATAACTGGGAGGTATTTTGATTATTTCCTCTCAGACTGGGAATCACTTTGTTATCTGTGCCATTTATGTCAAACAAATACTAGTTTTACAAACAAAGACATGTCTTTCCCTACTGGAGTAATTATCACCTATTTTTTCCCATGAGATAAACTTGACTTTTTACAATGTGTTTAACAAAGTAGCCTAGTTAACTGAAACATCTCACTTTGTGAAATAAATTTCTTGCTCCAAGCTTATGTTTACAGCCATCAGAGATGCGCTTGTTGGTTATCCAAAGCATTCCACTAAACTTACTTCTGCACTCTGTAATCCAAACATGGGCTCCAGATGCTCCAGTCACACCCTGCCACTTCAAGCCCACCACAAAAAATGCTGCCTTGTTTACATTAATGTGTATGTTGATAGTGCCAGCAAATAATTGAAACCTCATAGTACATCACACAAACAGTCAACTAATGGCATGCTTCAACGTCTTTACCCAACTACCAGCTCCACTAGTACAGAGACAAACAGCATTTATTTATACATAAGAGTGACCACATCAAAACTCTTTGGATTTCTGTTGTAATGATTGTTTAATTTTACATGCACGTATCGATATCCAAGTGTTGAAGTTACGTAAATATTTGGCTTACAGTCAGGTAAACACTGCTGTGATTTATGTGTCTCAATAAATGTCACTGTTATTTGGTGGCATTATTAATTTTATTGAAAAGAAGCATTTAATCAGCAGGGTTTTGAGCTTGAGAGTGTTGCCTGACTCTTGCTCATTAGTGACTGGTAGAAAATTAAACCAGACCTTGATGAAGCTAATGACATAGAGTAGAGACCTTCATGAGCTGTTGTCCTATTTCTTTAACGGTGGTTCTAAGATATTCTGACAAAATTGATAATATTGATTTCTCTAAAATATACCTATTGTATTCAGGCACATTTGTTTTTGAGTTTGCTTAGATGTTTTACTCAAGCTTTCCAGTTATACTAAAGCACTTATATTGCAACTACATTTAAAATTATTACATAATACAACACAACTGCCATGGCTGAGAATATTGATCAGAAATTAGGCTTTGGCGACATCTACTGGAAATGTAGCAATTTGCAACAACTGACTTGTCACACCTGGTTTGGCAGGGCCAGTTGAGTGCAGGCGTAATCTGGATCATGTTTTGTTTTTTTGTGGTTAAACTGAATTAGTTTTCTTTTGTTGTCATACACTGCATCCATGTCAAACAGAAATTAGTCTGAATACAACATCTGAATTGGGGGAACACCACTTCACTTACACTTTATTTTATATAACAACTTGAATTTGTATAACATGTGTAGTCAGTTCTAGATCTTGTGTCTGGTGTTAAAACACAACTGAAACTAACAGTTTATTTAAAGTAATCAGTATTTCAAATTCAACGTTTCCAAATTCAATCTTGGCAATTCAATTTAGTCAGAACAAAATGAAAGACATGGAAAATAAAGATAATTACAGAAAGAGTGAATCTCTACTTTAGCCTATTGCTTAGTAGATTGTGTTCTAAAGATGTGAAATGGTTCTATGTTCAGGAAAATGCTGGACAATGCCCATGGAAGATGGTCAATCATGGCCAAAACTAAGATCAAAATATTCTCATGGAGAATTTTGAAATTGCAGGCAGGTGGCAGATGACAAAGATGAACAATGTTAATTACTTAGGATAATGTGAAAATGTAGATCTACTGCCTAAAAAAGATGTGTGTGTGTGTGATAAGATTAGCAACTTTCACATAATTTGTTTGTACTTATTTATTGTAATAAAACGGCCCAAAGCGGGGTCTTCTCTTTCTTCTCAGAGCTTTTTAGAAATGCTCTGTAACTTGTGTCATGAACGCTCAGAGATGCAGAATGTATGTGGAGGGCAAGCTTTACTCCAAAACTTAATCCGAAACCAAATTACAAAACATGCAGAATTTAGCACTTTAATCTGGAATCTGGCATCTGGAATCAGGAATCTGACTACTAGAAGCAAAACAAGAAATCAGCACCAAGGAAAAAGGCCAAAGTCAAAACACTGGAATTGGTACAGGGACGTGAACAGGAAGAGGAATGAGACTAGAAAGGAGTAGAACTAGACAGGAGTAAATTTGCTTAGTATACTCAAAGGAAATGAGAGACTACGCAAGGAGATGAGAAAAATAAAGGCGTATAAATACTGGAGTAATGAATCTATGAATGAGGAACAGGTGGACATGGTAATCAGTCAGTGAGCTGGTTAGAACCATGGTTAATGAGCCTGGCTTAATCAGAGGGAGTTGGAGACGGAGGCACGACATGACACCCTGCAACATACTGTGAAAACTATAATAATGTAATAACTGTAATAAGCTTTTGTCCCAATAAGCAATATGAGATCAGTCTAAAAATTAAGCTATCAGAATATTTGAGTTAATATATTTCACTGAGCATGCCCAACAGTAGTATGTGATTATACAGTAGCGTTTCATACTGTAAATGAGAGGATCACAGGTGCTCCTGCAGCATGGTGAAAGAAAAAGCCTACCACTTTAGAGTCCTGAATCTGAGTTCTAGCTCAGCCGGGCATCCATATGAACACAGTGGGTGGTGTTTGAATGAGAGAAGCTGGCAGGGGATCGAATCCTCATCATTGAATTGAATCTCTGTAACAGCTCCTCCCATAATTGGTTGGGGTGTCAGATTAGCGATTGGATGTATGTAGGGAGCAGGGCGTGAGCCTCCACATGCATTATGGCCTCATGGAGCTCTCTGCAGCCTGGTGAAAAGCAGTAGTTGATGACTAGGGGCTGTGCAAGCAGCGGGGAGGGAGATGCAAGGGAATTGGCCATGACTAAAAACTGGAGTAAAAAAAAGAGAGAGAGAGTGAGAGAGAGTGAGTGAGAGAGAGAGAGAGAGAGAGAGAGAGAGAGAGAGAGAGAGAGCGCCTCACTAGATCTTTCTTCAAGCGTTTGATTGTACCTAGCCCTAAGGAGGAAAAATAGCTTCTGATTACTTGTAAAGATTTAGGGTTTCCAGGTTCACACTTATGTAACTCAGAGAGTATAGTTAAGTTTTAAATTAAAACCACACAAAATTTAGATGGTTGTAAAAAGTTTAAAAAAAAGCAAAAATGTATTTTTTATGAACCACATTAAATTCCACTTTTTGTATGGATTATGTAATAGCCTAAATTTACCACTGTTGGTTCCAGTAGTTTTATGATCATAAGGTTGATTTTTCCTTATTTTAAATGCTCATAGCCAAATCTTATCTGATATTCAAATACATGCTAGCCAGTTTTTTTCATGCATTGGGGGAACAATTTTATAAACATTTCTTGTTTAATCTTAACCATCTATACTATTAATTGTGCAATTCCCTGATTGTTTGAAGTGTTTTGAGGAGACACTGAGGGCAGATGAAGACCAATGAGGTAATCAGGTCATATGTCCTTACTAACCAATAATTCAAGAGGCCCCAGTGCAGGGTTTCTGAGCTCAAACGCAGTGATCCCTTTTCCCCACTGACTTCACTAAGATTAAGATTTTTACCCTTATGTCCTCTTATTTTTTTTTTTAGATAGAATTAATTCAATGCGTTGAAATGATTTTCATCACGGATTTTGAGTCAAGACACTGGTTACTTAGAGGGTAACAAAATGCTCTCACATTACCAACCATATTAATTTAACTCCAGATGTAATTTCGATGGATGGCCAGCAGTTGTCTGTCTTTACTCACTCAACAGCACTGAGTGTTTTATAGGGTACTAACTGGACATGTTTGCATAGGGGAGACCGTATAAGTATGACAGTAAAGTTTAATGGTAGCTGCTTTAAGTGGACAGGATAGTTTCAGATTGGGAGTAATTAATGTCAGAAACCCAATGCAGAACTTGCAATGAGTCAACCCGTATATCATCTGGTTACACAAGAAACCGGTCACAAAGTAAGAAGTGTTGTTTAAATCTACATGAACTCTTTCCAATGCCAGATAAAAATGTCTACACATTTCTATATACAAACCTGCAGTTATCACATAGCTGAATATGATATCAAACTAAATATGTTCATATAAAACTACTCATCTATATTCCCTGAGATGAAAAATTCATAGCCAGTTTATTAGCCGACATGTTGGTGCTTACATGCAGGGAATGGTCTGTAAGTGTGGCAACGTGATTGACATTTAGGTCAGCTATTGAGACCAAACAATAAGACGTAGAGTAGGAGCATATAAGAGCACAATAAGAAACAGAACGTTTAAGCCATTTGTCCTGCCATTTATCTGCAGCCTCCATCAGATGCAATTTGGTGTATTGTAATGGGACAGAACCTCATCTGTGTAACAGCCCAACGCCATGTTTACCACTTTTGAGGCCTCATCTGATAATGGTCATTGAGCAGGTGGTGTACAATTGATTCCAACAACAGTGATTTCTGTTCAGACTTTGCAGCCTCTGTTCCCCTCCGCTGAAACTGCTTAATAAAATTCACTGTGGTTTTTAAACAGAAACATAGCCCAGATGACAGTGGCTATAGGATTTAATATAAAATCAACAGGCGGTGCACAATAAAAAGTTCCAATATGTGATGAACACACTCTCTTATCTTCTCTCCCGTGTGCTGCGTATGCTGTCTCGGAGCCAGGGGGACAAACTACCCGTTTGATATTTGTGTCTTGGCCCTGACAGTGGTTGTGAATCAGGTGTACCTTAAACCTCACAGACGAATGCTATATCCTCCTCTGATGGCAGGTCTTTTTTTGCCAAGTCATAAAAGTGCCAGTCACCCAGTGGCTGGGTCAGACTGAGGCTTTGAAGCCTGGTGGCTTGTCATGAGATACTCCTACAGTCCTCTCTGCCTGCGGGTGTCGGGATACGCCGTGGCCCCTTTCTCCCCGCGTCCCCCCCAACCCCATCACCCTCCCCCCTACCTCAGGTCCTCAGATACAGACATCACAGCCGTGAGCTGGAATACACTAGCAAGCCAGGAATGCCAAACGAAGTTCAAGCAGATGGACTTTACTGTAAATCAGTTCTAGTAAAGAGGATGGACAGATGAACGCATTAAGGGAGGAAGCACGTCCCTCCCCTTACTTCCTGCTGACCCTGGAGTGTCTGACTGCCCCCCCCCCCCCCCAACTCAAACGCACCCACCCCTCCCATGTCTGCCTCAGCGTCTGCAGTAGAGCAGCTTGCCAAATAGGAAAATCAGTAAGTCACCTGGCCTTGGCTTAAATTAATTAGCACCTCCCAACCTTATGGCCTAATCCCCCCCCCCCCTCCCCCCTCCAGACTTGAAGGGGGACATGAAAAGAGCCGCCTCAGCCACATGGGAAAATTCCAATTCATCAAACTGCTGCTGCTGGTGCTGCTGTGGGGAGGATGAGCTGGGCCCCGCTCAGCTGTCTGCAGTTGTCTGGCCTGGCCAGGATCATCTGTCAGGTGGGAGGCAGGGCCAGCGCAGGGCCCGCCACCCCTCTGGGCCTGATTATAAACCGTGATTCACACATAATGCACATCAGATGGTCCTGTGCTATTCAAGCCCAGAGGACTGGTGCTGATGTGCTCCTACTTTGCGTGTTGTGTCACATAAGCATGCAGAGAAGAGGAATGGAGCATTCTAGATTTCCATGGATAAATTCTGTCTCATATCATGTGATGACATTTGTCTGAGGCACTAATGGAGAATGGATTATTTGTTATGGTAGGTCTATACGTTATGTGCTATAGTGTTATAGTGATATTGTAAAGCATTTGAGTTTACAGAAAAATTCCATTCAATACTAATTATAAAAATGAACAGTAATTCTTGTCCAGGCAACCTGCAAAAACATGACTATACAAAAGAACTGCGCCACACAGCATAAAAAGGATGCTTGGATGAATTGGGAAGGGCACTTGAAGCTATCTACCTACCAGCACTTCAACGAATAAATGAAAGACTTCAGCAGTCACAGAGTTCAAGGACCCTTTCTGAAGTGTTCCTTTACCTCTTTTTTCCCCAACACTTACTTTCATGAATTCTCATCATTTCTGATTCAGCAGCACCTCTGAAAGAAGTTGCTTATAAAGGGGACAAAGGGGAGAGTCTCTATGATGGCAGATCTTTTCACATACTTAATTCTAAATAACTGGATACTGCAAGACAACTGATGGAACTTTCAGATCTATCAGTGCCATTTTTAACAGTGAATTTGGAGCACAGATGTTTGTATGTGAGTGCGTGTGTGTTTGTGTGTTTTCTTGTAAATTTACAAATCCAATCAACCAAATACACATTTACTCTGACAACTGGATCTGCTCTCTAGATTAAAATTTGGTTCAAACAAATATACTTTTACAGAAATTATTGCTGCAGTATGTAGTCTATGTATGTTTGTGACTGTGTGGGGGGAGCAGGACAGGGAGCAGAGCCAGACTGAAAACATGCATTTGAAATGTGTATGTATGTGTATATGTGGGTACTTGTTTTTGCTAATGTAGGGGGGCATTTAACTGAGAACACATTATTCTGCTGGGAACACCTTGTCTAACTGCGGTCAAAGTCATAGACCCCACTAGTACAAGAAATTGCTTTGAAAGTGCTTTTTATAAAATATATTATCATTATTGACTAAAGTATAGTGAACGTGATTTTTTTCTGGTCAGGGTTAGGGTCATATTATTATTCTTTACTTTTTTCATAATAGAAGTCACTGGAGGGTCCCCAGAATCTAGCATACAAGGTATTATTGTGCAGGGTGTGTGTGTGTGTTCTGTGGATGGTATATCCTAAAACTCTGGGGCCCATGGTGGTCTTAATCCAACTACTTTTTAACCCTGGCTAGTTTTCTATGAGCTGCCATACATGACCGAGCTGCACTTTTACAGTCAGTGACTCAAAATGTTAATGTTATTGCCCAGGTGTTCATGTAGTGTTTATCATGCAACAGCTCTGAAATGAAACAATGAAGCTGAGAAATTGCTTAACTGAAAAAATCAGACGCACTGAAAATGTCTTCATTGCAAAATCAAAGTGATCAAAACAAATGTTATGCACAGGTGATTGGGAAAACACAGTTAGCTGTCTCTAATTCTCAAATTTCTGTTTCCAACCTTAGGCAATCTCTTAAGACAACGTAATAAATAAACAGCAACATTTACTTTTTAGAATAATATTAGAATAATAATCTTAGAATCAGTTCAGTAGATTGTTTTCATGTGAGGTCAGGGGACAAACAAATAGCCAAGGAGCTTGTTTCATATTACATTGAAAAAGATCATGTTTTTATTATCATACTGTGTGGAAGGAGAATGGATACACCTGCTAACAGAGCAATTTAGCTGTCCTTTGATGGACTTATTAAAAATGAGATTATTATTTGACAGTGTATCTGGATAGCATCTCTTCCAGGAGTGCCCATTCTCTGAGAGGAACAGGGCTGAAATGAATTTGCCCTGCAGTTATGAGTTGTCATTCATATAGTTAGTTCCTCCAAAAGGTCAAGGTTGTCATTAGACAGGCCTGAGGCAGACAGCCATGCAATGGAATATTGATTTCTCTGAATCTCCTGTCAGGGGTTTAAACTTTATGTCTGATGAAGAACATTAAAATTCTAGACAAGTACACTCTTAGTATTTGACAGTGTGACTATAGTTTGAGAACATACAAAAGAGAAATCTAATATATTTTACAAGTATCATTTGCAAGTTTGACTTCAGTGAAAATTCTCCACACCCCCCCCCTCCCCCATCATTTTAAAGTTCCACTTAACATATTTTGCACAGTTGGACAAGAAGAACTATGCACTACATGGTTATACAACTCACTATCTGTATGGTGGAGAAGATCAAGATATTCTACTCTCTTCAAGACCCTATAGGTGGAGCTCAAAAGGATCAACAGTAGGAACAATAAACACTTAAAACTTCAACACTACCTAAAACTGTAAATCATTTAAAATCCTGACCAGTAGCTGTATTTGTGGGTTTTATGTGCAATTTTTGCCATGAAGTCCTGTCTGATGTAATTTTCTTTTACACTGTGAAATGTCCCAACTATTCAGGCTTTTAATATTTGTAGACATTTTTGAGGAATAAAAACATGAATCTCAAAACTCCGTATACAGAGAAAATAGAGAGAAATTTATGCCACTGCAAAAATTTTACTTTCTATCCAGGTCGACATATTTTGAGAAATCAGTTTTATTGATCCAATTCACAATTTAGCTACATCTTTTCTATAACACAAAGTGGTTGTTGTCTCTGTCAGTAAAGTAACAAGAACCTCATAATCATCTATTGCCGGCAATCACTAAACTCTTGCTCAAAGTTGCTGACGCATAAAACAATTCAAAACCTGGCAGAGCAACCCATCACAAATTTCAACCGACTCCATAACCAACCAATGTCTTTGACTCCTCTGCCTCCTCTGAGAGGATGTGGATGGCCAAATCTGTCACCCTAATGCTCTGCTGTGCTTTGCTACAGACCACAGACATTTGGACAAGATTTCTTAGCCTCTGATTTCCTGAAAACCTTTCTCCCTCTACGTCAGCTAATAAGAGGGTCATGTCCTCTTGCTTTCAGAGTCTGTAAGAGGGGCCAGGCAGGTTTTGGAACACTGCGTAGAAGAACAGGGGGAAAGGCTGTTGCTTCTCAAGCATTTACCCAGGAATAGGCTGTCCTTCAAAACTACACTATCAAACCTACGGAGATTTGGACAACAGATGAGATTATTGTGTTATAGGGTAGATTCAAAAAGCAGAATCTGAAACATTCTTCAAAGAGCAAATTTGCCCATAAAACCATAAACCAGCTCCATAAATTACCCTGCCGGTCTTTTCTTATGGCACATCCATTTTCATGTCAGATGTATAAGCCACTGGAGAAAGCCGGGACAGTTTAATTGAATGTTCCAGCTGTAATCATGTATAGTCATTTTCAGTTCTGACCTGCCAATGCTAGTCGAGGTTTGGCAGCTTTAATAAAGGCACAAAAACATTTCAGAAAATTTTACACATTGCATAAGATTAACTGCATTTCTGCAGGCTGTTGACTGGAGTTTAAAGAACAATCTTAAAATGTGAAGAAATGAAGAACGGGTTGTTGTGAAATGGTCACATTTAATGAACAACCTCTCATTTTATATACATCTATAAAAAGAACCCAGATACAGGTTACAAGAATCTAAAGCTAATACATACATTATTAAATAATAAACTTTTTCCATGTTAAAGATACATATCATAGTTTACAAAATATGATCAGAGAAAATTAAGCAATTATGAACGTCTGAGAAACAAAAAGAAAAACAAAAAAACTAAGATTCTATATGCACGTTGTACTCGATAAACAACCGACCTTGAATAACATAATGTTAAGCTGTGATACTGGATATTAAATGGGCAATAAGACGTGTTTAAAGGCAAGTGGAGTTGAAGAGCAATAAGAATAGTTCAGCACGGAGCTCAGTCATCAGGGACTGCCTAACATAGCTCCTCATTATCCCACCAAAATGCAGTCCTTCACAGGTGATGAAGTCAAATTGCTTTAAAAAGCACTGTGTGTGTGTGTGTGTGTGTGTGTGTGTGTGTGTGTGTATATGTGTGTGTGTGTGTACGTGTGCACGACGTGCACAAATGTGCGCGTGCTTATTTTACAATATGAACCTTTCTGCAATCATACGGATACAAAATGAAAAAAACAAAAAAAGAGAACAAGGTAAAAGAAAGACAGTGAAGCAAATGGATATGAACGATGTTTGTCACTCCAAAATGTTAGTCTTCAATCTGTGCAGCTTGTGTTTGCTGGGTGCCGATTTTGCAGGTTCTGCACTGTGGACATCCTCTCTCACAGACACAGGCACAGGGAAGCTAAGGGATATTGGGATAATTTTTTTCTTTTTCAAAAACGAGTCTTTGGCATGATGAGTTAGCTGTATGTTGCTGAAAATCCATGTCACAAAGTAGACTTTCTACAACTGTCTCCAGAGCTGTGGAAAGGACTGGAAGAGGTTTAAATTTTTCTATTTAAAAAAAGAAGAAGGGAGAGCAGAATGACTGTGTTCATTGTGCTACCAGGCAGATATCTTGTGTCCCCAAATATTTTGCTTCCCTGGGGGTCCTGTGTCCTGTGTCTGTGTCCATTCTGCTGTTAGTTCCTGTTGCCAGAGATGTTGATTTTTTTCATCCTTTTTTTTTTTAAATGTCATCAGTTATTAATCTTCCTAGTTTTCATTTGTGAGAAACTTGAATTAAATTATCAATGCACGATATCCATTAACATGTGCAAAATAGAAATAGAAGACTTTTCTCAATTTCTTCCACAGGAATGAAACATATACATCTGAAAAAGACAAAAATACAGCTGGCATTAGAAAAAAAGAAGAATCATACATACATATCATATTTTTTGCTATTTCAATTCATATAGTTTCTCCATTATGTCAATAGTTCCTCGGGTAGATTCAATGATATGACATTTCAGAGTCTTTAATGAGAGGAGAGAAGAAACCAAACCTACAAATCCTATGAAATTACTTTCAGTTTTAAATGTTTGCATATAGCTGATCTGATCTAAAAAATAGATCTGGTTCACTCCATGTCTTGACATTTACTTTGCAATCAAATGAAAGCCTCATTTAAGGGTGAATAAAATACCGCGCAGAGGCTGTCAACCGTTCTCTGCATGGGCGTACGCCGGCATTAATTAATTATCTGTTCAGAAACACAACCGGGATGGTAAATGCATGGTCGAGTCCTGTAAAAACCCAACGCTCTCACAAAAGAAGGCTTTAACCTCTCCAGCCAGGCTTACAGTGGAGCAATAAAAGATGAGAGCTAATGAAAACACATCAAAAAGATGTCCACCCAGCTCCCACTCTCCGCAACCTGAGAGATGTAATTGGCAAGCAACCGCCCATGACGACAGTCCAAGCATCCCTCCAACTGATTCAGGCTGACCAATTAAATCTCACAACAGCAGCTCACTAGTTTATGGGAAAGGGAATCTATGTGTGTGTGTGTGTGTGTGTGGATATGCCATATGTGTGCATGCATGTGTGTGTGTGTGTGTGTGTGTGTGTGTGTGTGTGTGTGTGTATGCGTGTGTGTGATGATGCATGAGACCTTCCCCAAAGGGCACAGTTCTTCAGCCTTAGGCTCTACCATTTGTTCTTTTCCTGCACCTTTGAAATATGTCCCTGAGGCCAAGTCTATCCAAATCAATGAGCTACATATACTGAATCCTTTCAGCGGGATGGTGCCATATTTTCCCGTTGGCTCACTGTCTCTTACTACTCGTCCGCTTGCTGGCCCACTGCATGAGCTTGCTTTAATTAGACAGGCTCATTATTGCTCAGTGCTGAGGCTAGAGTCTGGTCACGCAGTAAACACATGTCTAATGCTATAATGAATACTCCTACTTGTTATCCTGTCTCTCTTGCCCTCCTCTTGCTATTGGGGATCAATGTGTTTTACTGGCCATGTTCCCCACTAGCCAGTCTCAAACCTGCAGGGCCAGAGGAGTGTCTGTACATGGCAAATAAAGTATTAATGAACCGACAAAACCTCCTGCTAGCTCATTTTCAGTCTCTAAACCTCCTCCCAATCTTTCATATGCTATTGCTGTGCTTGAGTAGTCAGAGTTCGGACTTATCTGAGGTGTGACTTTTCAGGAAATTCCGTATGGCCTAATATGTGGAATCCTTACAGTATTGCTTATGTAATGTCCTTTAAGCCCCGCCAACACTAAAAGTGTAGGAGCTAAGATCCTGGTTGGAGCATCTCTCCCAGTTCTAAAGTCTTTGTGAATGATGCAAAAGGTGTCCAGAGTTCTCTAGGTGGCTGCTGGTAATTGTAGTCCCCCAGATATTGTATGTCACCTACCACATGATGGACAGCAGAATGCAGGCCAAAAGCAGGTGGGACGACCAGAGCAGAGTGGAGCAACCTCCAGCAGCCACACCCACTCTGGGCTTGGCTGAAGGTGGGGCAGGGGATGGGGTGATATCTGTAAAAGAGAGAAGAACGTTCATATTATATCAAAATTAAAATTAAAATTTAAAAAAAAAAAGATTTTAAGTTGCAGACTGGAAAACTGGAGGTTGTTGTTCCGCTGCAGTGAATGCGACCAAACTCAGTATGAGGTCTGAATAGGTGTTTTTATTTCATCATTCATATTTGATGAGGTATGGAGACAATAAGTGAAAACAATAAGACTAACACTGAATGTACTCATGCATTCATTAGTTTTAATACAGAGTTTTTTGCATGTTCTTCAGGTACTCATCTCCATGCTCACAAACAAAAGAATCTGCCATCCACTGAAAATATGGACACCATAATATTTTCTACATGACTGCACATCTGGTCTGAGTCATGAGGAATATGGAGAAGGCAAAAAAGAGAGCAATGTGAGGGAAAAAAAAGTCAACTCTTACCTAATAATACAAGAAAATGAACGCATTCAAGACTAACATGCATTACATGATTGTACGCTAAAAAATGCATTTCATGGTGATCTGCTTAACTTGATGGTGTGCAGCTGCAGAACTGATGAATCACTGCAGGTGCATGTAAGAATTAGTTATTTTCTCAATTAATTATGCCTGCTCAGTGTACTATTGCTGCCTAGTGTGGTGATGTGTGAAATGACTTGAGCGAGATGTTTCCTCTAATCGAATGGAAAAGTTTGCCTTGCATCGAAATACAAGGTCCCATATTAAATATGCAGGACTAATATCACAAAGGAAGTGAGTGATCGAGAGAGCAAGGGGAAAAAAAAAACACAGCACAATTGGTTTTACTGACTAGAGGAGAGAATGTTTTAATGCAGACTTCACAAAGTTGTTGTGGTTGAGAGCTAGCAATTCTGCTGACTTTTTGATTTTGCCTTCTAAGTATAGCTTGAATTAAAGACGCCGAGAGAGGCTGTGCTTGGTGTGGGAGAAATCCAATACTGTCTACTGGATCAAAATGGGACAGGCCAGCAGTCACCAGATATTACTTCTAATAACAGTCATCAACTTGTCAATGCTATTTATAAAACAAAGTATACAGCAGCGTCACTGACACTGTCAAGTCTTGTAGGTTTCTCTGATCTACCAAGGAAGGACAAATACATAAATACTTCAGATGCTACTGAAAAATAATGAGAAAGGTAAGAAACAAAATACAAACAGCACTCAAAGTTGGGCGTCATGATTCAGTGGGTTCAGATTTCTCCTCTTCAAACCGAAGGGGACAGAACTTCTACCAGTTTCCACCACTAAAGTGTACTGATTCTGAGCACCAGCAGAGGGCAGTGTTAGTTAGAGAAGCCGAGCAACAAGTAATTATTAGTTGCTGAGTGAGAGGGTATCATTCAGAATTGCTGTTACGGAATGGGGCAGATAAAAGAGTTTGCATATGTCATGCATACCTGTTAGAACCTCTACCTCGGTGGTGGAGGTGATGGGTTTAGGCTCCTCCGTCCAGGGGGTGGCGTGAACAGCCACGCTCCAGTCACTCCAGGTGCCAATCTCCATGTCCTTGGCAGCCAGCTGGATGATGTATTCCTTCCCGACATAGGCGTCCGTGATGGTGTGTGAGGTGCTGTCTGACAGCTCCACCTGCAAATCAGCCACAGCAGAATCAATTGTCAATATGGGTTTGGAGAGACACAGGAGAGATATGATACGTACCTTTCTTACTTAGTTGTGATTTTGCGATCTCTGAATTATATATCTGTTTATGATAATGGTGAATTTACAGTACTGGTGATATATATCATCTTCATGTATAGCTTGACGTGTGTTATGAGACTAAATCCACTAAAGGGAGACTGGCTGTCTGAATGAATGAATGAATGAATGAATGAATGAATGAAGGAAACAAGGAAAGAAAGAAGGATGAAAAGAAAGCGGGAACAAAGGAAAGAAAGAAAAAATATATAACACAAGAAACGAATGGGTGATGAAACAAATTAATGTACGTAGCCATGGATTCAGATAAATAAACCCTTGGGTCACATTAATGAGGCTTATCAATCCTCACTGTTGACAACAATTTAAGGTTTTATACTCAAAAACCAACCAGTTCCTCTTTTAACAATCATTTATGTAATAAAAAACGACCTTAAAAGGGTCAGAATGTTCTCAGACAGCCTGCTTTCCCTTGAGGGACGTCATATAACTGCAGGATCTTAGCAGACACCCTCACACCTGAAGGCCACGTGTGAGCTCTTGAGTGCCTCTGGGTAATGAGGTTGGGGGTCACCTCATTGCTCAGAGGGGCTTGAAAGAGCCAGGAAGTCCCGTGCTGGTCTCGAGTGCTGGGGTAGGGAGGGGAAATTTAGTTAATGCACTGTAGCTGAGGCATGGGGAAGAAGAGTGATGGAAGAGATAGCCAAGAGTCCATGACTCATCCTGGTTATCCATCACCACCCTGTCCCACACACTGCAGCCCTTATCCACCATAGCTCCCCAGCACTCACAGATGGAGAGAACTGTGTCTTTTTTTTTTTTTTGCGCTGCTGAAATCTTTTGCTTACTTGCTCTCTCTCTCTCTCTCTCTGTTCTGCCTTTCTCCTCAGCCTTTCTCAATCAGTATAGCCAGAACCTCTTTCTGACTCTCTCAATACCGTTCAAACACAAACCGCCATCACAGAAAGTCAGTGGAAGCATCTAAGCCCACAAAGAAAGATGCAGGCACAGTTGATAAAGGGCAAAGCAAAGAATCTCAGGAGATCACTGCAAGCTACTCTCTTTTAGCTCTTTTCCTATTTTCAAATCTGTTCTACAAACAAACATGGAACTGCAAAGGAGAGGGAGAGAGAGAGAGATAGAGAGAGGAGAGAGAGAGAGAGAAAGAAAGAGAGAGAAAGAAAGAGAGAGAAAGAGGTGTTTTTGAGAGATGGTTATAACTGTAAGTTAATCAAATTCAAAAAGGCTTTATGAGCATGGCAAGATATGTGATTTTTGTTATAAAAAAAAGACACTGAGATAAAAGGTGCAAAACCCAAGTAGAATACAGAATACATTAACTCATAGACGTAACAGAGTAGGAAAAAACTGGACCTGTTTGTAGGTAATGCTAAGTTTAAAATTTAATCCTCAGATCATAATCATCACAGAGAAAAGGAGCTGTTCCCTTGCGTTTGCTTTTTCACCTACATAATTTAACTTTCATCTCCATTGTGTTGGATGGCATATGAAAGCCATGTATTCGTTTACTTGGAAAATAAATATGTCTGGAAATGTCTGGGGCAATGCAAAAGGAAATGCATATCATCTTCTATTTCAGCAAGCCTGTAGTGAGGACACACACTTCTGTGTTTCTTGTCATGGAGAAAATCCACATATTTGCGGTAACCTGTTTCAGTCATTAGGCTGTGTCCCCGATGTGGCACTTTGTTTTCCTAGGTACTCCTTCACCGCGTATTTTCTTCAGGGTTCTACTGCAGTCTTGGTAGAGTTTTAGTGGATTATTTTGAACCCGTTTAAAACGAAAACTGTTTGAAAATGTTATTTTGTGAATTTTAAAAAGCGTTTACCTAAAGATGATCCCGATGACCTTTCTCTAGGGTCTGTATGTTGGTTTATAATTTTTCAAACATGTTTCAGTCTGTAAAATCCAATATTAAAAATCCAATAACACAAGATCTTAAAATCTTACAAATCCAATAACACCACATCACAAATTTCACTCCTGGATACTGAATTTTAATGAGTAATAATCAATTAGCTTTTGCTGTATGTTGTTACATGTGGGTTGACTGTTGTTATACATGGGTTGACTATAGATTTTTCTTTGAATAGCAAAATAGGCCCTGATCTTTTTTTTTTCTTTGTTAGGAATTCATGGTGTACTTATCCTCAAGTCTATATCCTTAAATAATATAAATCTTTCTGAGTAAAGTTTTGTTGTCACAAGTTTGATTTTCTTTAAATTTATTGTCAGAGCTCAGGTTTCGTAAAATTACTCTCTTGTCAAGCACAGAAGGTATTTCGGTTAACACTGATATTTTCATATTGAAATAATACACATCTCCTCTACAGCAACTAAAGCAAACAATTGCATACTCTGATGTGAGGTTAGATAGCGCAGAGACCAACTCTCGGTTGTATATGAGTGTACAGAGAATGTCGACAAACAAACCGCAGATGGCGTTTAGTCTCCCTCACATTTACATTTTAATTGAACTTTTTCTTTCATAATTGGAATAAAGAACTGTTTATTTCCCAAGTGCTTCTTTAAAAACTAGCCAAACAATAGGCCAATGCATTTCATTCTGGATTACAGTATGTTCACGACACTCTCCCAATGGGCAAACTTAGACGTACCTGCACTTGCCTCAGTGCTGTTTCATTGTTACTGTAGCACAAGTCCTGCCCTGCTAAAACAATAACCCTCCAGTTAAAATAGATAGACAAAGTGCCAGCAATGCTCCCATTTTCTGGTGTGCTTGTTTTGTGATCCTGCTGACATTTAAACCCCTTTATTCATGGGGCGTCTGTAAAATTATAAGCAGCCAACGAGCTCTGCCAGAGGATCCTGGCGCTCAGGCAGTGGCCAATTGAGACAAGGTTAACACAACCCAAACGTTCAGCGAGACTCTAATTCCCCATCCCAGACGGATGTTTCTCTTCCGTAGTCCCTTCCCCCATCTTTCCCGCAAACCATCTCCCAATTACCGCATCCTCCTGAATGAGGCTGTGCCAGGGTTGCCAATGGTAGCCACAGAGTATTTAACTGAATCGCTGCTACACTGAGACGCACGCATTCACACAAAAACAAACAGACTAAAGCACAAACACAAACATTGTTCGAGCGGACACCAGACACCATAATGCTACCAATACAAGTGAGGGTTGGAAGATGGCGGTAAGCTCCACCCAAGGGTCAAGGCCAGTGGAGTTCAGGACAACATAGCAAGGACTGTGGGAAGGCTGAAGGGACTGGAGAGAGTTCAAGATCTGATGGGGGAATATTTTGATAGAGGTTTTCAGACAGAAAAACAGGAGGGTAGTACAGTACCATCTGCTACAAAGACATGCCTTTTCTTGTGGAGTGAGGCCACCAGCTAAGCAAAGGCCTAGGATGTAGTTAGCTCAGAGTAAATCTAGCCCCTGTTCATTTCTTTCAAAGTCCTGAAACCATACAGCCCTGAGGTTCGTTACACATCCAGCTGAGAAATCTTGTGTAGATATCATCTAATGGGGACATTTATCAGACTATGGACACAATTTCTTTGCAGTTAATGAAGGTCTTGGTGGAATAGTGTGTTATGAGTCACATTTTGAATCCATACAGTGCCAAGGAATCCTGATTAAGCAATGCTGTGTGGATAAAATCTGATCTGGGTTCAGAGAGAGAGAGAGAGAGAGAGAGAGAGAGAGAGCGAGCGAGAGAGAGAGAGAGAGAGAGAAAGAGAGAGAGAGAGAGAGAGAGAGAGAGAGGACGTCCATCTGTTTCCTTAGACACATAGTGCTATTTATACAGCCTATATCATTATGTACCATGTGCATTCTGCCCCTCACAGATGACCACACCTTGCCCCTCCGAGACATCTAACACTGCTACAGGTTTGGCCAAATATGGGAATTGCCCCATAAATAAGATAAGATGGACCTTGAAAACCGACATGACATCTGTATAGAATTACCTGATATCAATGTAGAATTATATACTCTTCAGGACACGACCATTAAATCATATTCTTTTACAAGGAATTCAGAATCAGAACTGACACAACAAATAATCCCTATATGGAAAAAAGAGGAGCACTGCTCATAGCATCAGAACTAAAAGTCTTGAGTCATTGCATCTGAGGGCATTTGAAACATCTAAATGGGGAGCTGCAGATAGGAGTTGACTGGTGCAAAAAGCCACTGAGGGGTGATTATTCCAGCCCTGCTGTGATATCTCAAAATTCTGCCTTTCCACCCTTGCTTGTGTCCTTCCACATCTGTGCCCACAGTTGGTGGGGGAAGTTGGAGCCGCCAGCACTGACTAGCGCAAATATGCGTGCCAGCGTGTGAGTGCGATGTACTTGTGGCTTCCTGTGTCACTTGTGTGGTGAAATACCACAAAAACATGTCACCGGGCGCAGAATTAAAGATCATATCTGTAAAACTCACTATGTATTCTTGTCTCTTACAAAGTGCCTGTGTAAGACCATTGAGTCTATCTGTGTGCACTTGCTTGTTACACATTTATTTTCTTACTCTATTACGTTTTGATACGATGGTTCATGCTGAACTGCTGAATTCTTTCAATGAAAAAAAATGAACCCATGAAAGCACATTTGATGCGATTTATTTATTTGACTAGTGACTTGTTTCTCAAGAAATTACTCAGCTGTTTTCCTTTTTTTTTTTTATTTTTGCAACTGAACTGCTGCAGCTGAACTGATTTCATTTGCATCTGTGAGGACGCTTGATTTAATGCTATGCCTGATGCACTCTGTCAATGAGCCCATTGCGGTCTATGCTAAAAGCACAGACTAATCGCTCCCTCTCTCAGCTCTGAAGTATGAGGCCCACTGACCCACTGTTCCTCTAACCCTGTCCCAACGAGGAGAGCATTTCATTATTCAACCCTTTAATTCCACTCTTTATCTTCAAAGACAGACTCCCCACTTTGAGAGGAAATGTTCTTCTTAATCGGAACTCTGGAGCACTACATTTATAGGCCTAATTTCATTAGGGGTATGTAATAACAAGCCCTTTATTTTAACATTTAGCTCTCCAACATCATTGCAGTGCCCCCCCCCCCCCCCCCCCGTCTCCATAGCTACGATCCTGTGAACTGTTTACGTTCAACGATCATGGATCATTGACAACAAATCTAAACAGACTGCTTGCTGTTGTCACGGCCCTCTTTTCATAAAGGCTAACGTTACTGAACAGGCAAATAAACAAAAAAACAACAACAACAAAAAAAAAATCCAGAGAAACAGATTTATAGTCCCATATTTTTCTGAATGTGCATTAACCTGGATTGCTTGGAATGATGATTTGGAACGCATACAAAATGGCATAAATTGTTTACTAGTAAGAACACAACCAGATGCGTTTCACTCATGATAAGGGGCTGTAGAGGAAGAGGCAAACAAATGAGTCACACCAGTGCATAAAATAAATCCTTCACCGTGGACAAAAATAAGTTACAATGTAAATATCAGCCATTGAGGATGTTACCCTTCCATTCCAGTGGCCATCATCAAAAACATTCAGAGAATTTTGTATATGCCCATTCACCTCAACCAGCTTCAACAGAGCTTGTTTCCTGCCAAATGTTTTGCACCGAGACAAACAAATAAACAAAAACGGCACTCAATAGAGTGAAACAAAATGCTCACTGACAAAAACTACAGAAATGGGAAGAGACTGAGCTTGTTTCAGCGATACAATGTGTCACCGACTGTGTCTGCGCCCAGACACACAGTCTAAAGCAACTGAACCCAGACAAAGAAACAAATCTTCCCCTCATTCAGAGCCACTGGCTCCTGCTCTCCTGAACTATTCTTCTTCTGCATCAGATTAAGGAATGTGCAAGTTGTCTTAGTAGCATTTCCATAAATAATTCATACTCTCCTTATAAAAAGGAGAGAGCTAAAGATGATTTCATCATTTAATGCCTATTTACTGCCATCATGCTCGCTTTAGTAACCAAGGCCAGCTTTCATGCATTAATTCTGCAAGATCTTCATTACAAGCCAAACGAATGTCACTTTATTTGAATTAGAATGAATGTGCTAGGGCTAATTTGAGTGTTAGTGGTAGATTGTACTTGGCTGGCATTTATCACTCAGTAATAGCTTTAATTTGCCAGTGCTGGGCATAAGTACATATTTCAGACACTTGTTGTTGAGGCTCTGGGTCTGAATGCACATGCCATTCAGTTACCTCAGGGCTTGAGCATCATTATTAGGATACACTAAATCATTCTTTCTCAGAGCTGAACATGAGAAAAAAATCTATTGATTGCAAGCACTGTCCTTTGTTTTCAAGTGCCCTTCAGCATTGAAAGCTACGCAAGAGGGTTTTTCTGTGTGTGTGTTTGAGTGTGTGTGTGTGTGTGTGTGTGTGTGCATCGACAATATCATTGGCTCCATTATAAATTCATGCAGTTTCTGGTAGGTGTGAGAGAGGGCCTCAAAAGCAAACAGCTCTCAGATCAGCCTGGTGTTGGGCATTATCTGTAAAGCTGTATTTTAATGTGCCTATCTGAGACGGCTGTTGGGAAAGAGCTTAGCTGTATAGTGGAAAAAGGGGAAGTGGAGAGGAAAAGGGAGATTTGTACATTCTTGAGAGATTACATAAGGGATGGGACGATGACCCCCTTCTCCCCAGCGCTATCCCATCCAATTTAACTATAACACCCTGTCCTGACTTCAGGCTTTTGGTATGTAAATCACATCTTTGAGAGAACCAAATTCTTTTATTCAACCCTTTTTGGGCTTCTTGCTTGATGTTGTGTATCCAGGGCCAATTCAGTATCAGTACCCTGGCAAAGCAGGACATCTCACTGGTCTACCCAATGGATGTTCAGACAAATACTAAAACACAGACACACACACACACACCATATATATACTTATGCTCATATCATAAAATACCTAAGATGAGCATATATGGACAAAGAAACTGAAACAGCTTAACAAATCCCCGAAACTAAACGGCAAGAAACAACCTCTGATCTCTTTTCTTTTACTCTGAAATGATTCGGCCACGCTAGCTATGCATGCCACTGTTTAATTGGCTCCATAGCCCAGTGTGAGCTCCCAAAAAGAAAAATCAGAGCTCTGACTTCCAGTATAAGTAGATGAGGCTCCATAAACCCCCCTTTTATTCCATCCCTCCACCTCCCCATTGCCTCTGTAAATGTAAATATGATTGGCGGCCAAAGAGAAGAGCGTGTCTGTTGTCGTGGAAAGAAAAAGCAATTATGTGCCACTTCCTTCATTCACGTCCGACTTTCTACTGATGGGATGAAAGAAGTTGGGCAAACAGGACCTGCCAGTCAAGTTAATGAGACCAATTCCATCCTGCTAGACCCCCTTTGATGCCGACCATGTCAGAGCAGCAATTAATATCAAAGGCAGTGGAAACACCTTACCAATTATCACACAGACACAATTGCTGGTAGCACTGGGAACACTCTTTATTTATTTATTTTTTTTGAGTTTGTAAATGATTTCTGTGCAGCGTAGAGAACGCTCTTCTTGCTGAGTAAGTTATATCTAATGAGACCTGTCTCGATATTGTACCAAAAGTAAACAAGGGAAGCGAGCCAGACAGCAGACTCACTGACTGACAGAGAAATACTGTGGGACGGCACGGCATCCACATCCAGAGTATACACAAGCAGACACTCACAAATATGTGTAAACATGCACGCATGCAAACATACCGCATGCAGTTATTTCAAAAGAGCTGTTGCAGATTCACCGCTGCAAATGCTCTTTGACAGAAGTACAGCACGCCAAGCTCTCAGGGACAGGTAGACACGTATCAGAAGGCAGCAGAGTGCTTGAGGGCTCCGACTTTGCGGCATATGACTACACAAATCCTTTATCTACAGACATCTCAAGGATGCCACTGGTGATCCGAGGATCAATAAGGGGAGTAGCAACGGAGCCACAATGCATTTTTCACACTTAGACAGACAGGACTTACTGATCCCGTACGAAAATCACCCTTAATCCGCAGTCATGGCTTCGTGATAACGCCTTTACTGTTTGTATGAAAGAAGGACATTTTATATATGCCTTAAAGGATCTGTACGAGAAATGTAAACTGACACGGTTAAACCTCACTTCTGCACTGTAAAGTAGCGCTGATTTAAGATTCTCTTCAGAAGTAATCCATGTGTCCAGGGATGGGGTTTCACTCAGAGGTAATATTGGTTTTATTTGCGTTTTATGGGCTGAACTGCTGATGATACAGGCTGTATTGGTCTTCTTGTGTAACAAATAACGAAAGCAAAATAGTGCACTGTTAAAAAAACAAAGAAGCATTCCAGCTTAAAATTTTAAGAAGAATCACAGCCTTAGAGAAATCTTGACCACAAGTTCTGTAAACTTAAAAAAGGCTATAAAGCATCACCTCAAATGTTAGAGCATCATGTGTGTTTTACACTGTAGTAATTATTTGTTCATATTAATTGTTTAATAATTCAGCCCCTCTAGAATTATTGTCCAACAAGTAAATGAACTGTTTACATATAAAGGTGGCTGAAATCCATAGCAGAAAGATCAGAACTGACATACCCTGTAGTCTCTACAATGACAGAATTCAGTCATAGAATCTGCTCTGATGTTGGCTCAGTGAGATACTGTGGGACTTTGTGAAGCAAAACAGGCATTCTGTCATTCTACCTGCTCACAAGCAAATCATTTTCACTCAGTTATTGTGATTTCATGATTTGGATCCTAACATGATTTTCTGACGATACAAATGAATCTAAATTCTGGTTTGCCGCAAACTAAACTGACACATGTTTACTGGTCACATTCCGTGGTTGAAAGACTATTTTTGGATTGATGTTAATTATGTGAAATCCTAGCACTCACTCTAGAACCCTCCGGGACACAAAGGTACATACAAGGCACTCAGCAGACCTTGTACAAAAAAATAAAAAGAAAACAAACAAACAGCGGAAAAAAAAAAAAACACCAACCCGAGAGAGAAATTGAAAAAAGGCATTAGCAAGAGAGAGAGACAGACAGACAAATAAAAAGCTATGGTGAATGAGTCTGGGTGAAACTGATTTAGGTGTATGAAGGTCTGGTCAGACTCAGATAGAGAGGCAACATTTTCAAGTTTATTTAATTCATATCAAATTACTGAAATGCAGACAAGATTTCGGCAGGCCTGGTGTGTACTGAATATGCTGAGCACATTAAACCCCATGCTAAGCCGTAACAAAGCCATTTTAATGAGATGGAGTTATCCATGTACAACCGTGACAATCCTCACTATCACACAGTGAACCTGTAAGTTAAGCAACAGAGAATGACATGTTTGCTTCACGCCATTTTGGGTATCCTCTGATGACTACGGAATAAAGTGATTATTGTTAAAATAACTGAGAAAGCGTGAGAAGAGGCTCTGTGATAAAACACATCTGACACTCTGTGCTGAGTGTGGACCAGAGAGTGAAGAGAGGGAATGAAAGACTAAGAAGCAGAGAGAAAGAGACAAAAAAAAAATTGCCCGTATTTTCACTGGGCAAGCCAAGACTGAGGTTTGCTCTGCACAAAATAATGGATCCTGTTGAGTTTACTAGGGGTACATATGTGCTGTGTGTGTGTGTGTGTGTGTGTGTGTGTGTGTATGTGGGTGTGTGTGCACGTGTGTATGCGTGTGTGTGTGTGCGTGCATGTGTGTGTGTGTGTGTGTGAGTGTGTGGATTTCAGGCAGGCATTAAGATAACGTGATAACTTGAAATGGAAAACTACACAACGTACTGATCATGTGTCTGTGAAGTTCTGACAATGATTTAACTGCACAGCTTTAGTGAGTCCAGTGAGCTAATTGTCTGTGCTTGTTTGCGTGTCTGTAGCATGTATGTGCGTGTGTGTGTGTGCGTGCGCGCGCGCGCCCGTACGTTGTGTCTGAGAGACAGACGGAGTGAGGCAGAGAGGTTTGGATACAGAAGTGAATAAATGCTCTGTTTGTTTGAATTATTGTCTTTGGTTATGAGACAGATTAGGGGGGGTTGGGAGGAGAACTAAACTCTCATAAGCTTGATGTCAGTGCAGACAGCTGAATAACCCTTTTCCCTCTCATTTCCTTTGCCATGCTAATGGCACTGCAATGCCGGGGACTATTGATTAATCTAAGTGCTGGTCGGAGGATGAGAGTGACTTTTGGCAGATGCACAAAAGCCCATTAAACACGGGGAGGTGGAGGGAGCAGAGGGGAGTGCAGGGGATGTCAGGGAAAGAAAAAAGAAAGAGAGCAAATGAATGAAAGAAATCAAGAAGAAACAAACGACTGAAAGCCAGAAGGTCCATGTGGATTCAAGAGATGAGATTTCTGACAGTCTCTCTCTGTCCCCCTCTCTCTGGCTGTGTGTGTGTGTGTGTGTGTGTGTGTGTGTGCACGCACGTGTGTGTGTGTGAAAAACAGAGAGAAATGCAGAGAGCCTTGGTGACCCTGGCTGAGTTCCAGCATATGAGAAAAACAGCGCTGGCTTTTCTAAACGGGGCCAGTATTCCTATTACGGCCCTGCCACTGGCTCTTCAGAGAACCGCTCGCCCCAATTAACCCAGATGCACGGGACTGTGGCAGGGCACTACTCTGCCATTTCCACATCTGATAAGAGATCAAACAGCTCACAAGTCTCACTGTTACAGCAATTTTATGTCCATTCCTGCCCTGTATAACGAGACAGCCAATTTATTGAAAGAAAGAAAGAAAGAAAGAAAGAAAGAAAGACAGAAAGAAAGAGAGAAAGAAAGAAAGAAAGAAAGAAAGAAAGAAAGAAAGAAAGAAAGATAGAAAAAAAGGTAGGAAGGAAGAGAAGAGAAAAAATAATAAAGGTTGGGTTGGCATGAGATTAAAGAGAGATGAAGCCAGGTCATTGTTTCAGAGTCCATGCTGCTCTACAATGTGATATAATGCTCAGTAAAAGCAAGCCAGGCTTACAATGTGGGCTCTGCATTCTGATGAGATCAATAAATAATACCATGGAACGCAGTCCATGGCTCAGAGGAGCGGTCACAGGAAGCGGTCCATGTGTGCATCCCACCTGCTGTTTCCTGAGCAAACAACACCAGCCAAATGTCTGTGTGACTGAGCATAGGGTATGAGACTTGCATGTCCCCATCTTCCGTCTTACACACGTGTTACTTTTCTCTCTCTCTCTCTCTTTTTCTCTCTCTCTCAAACACACACACACACACGCGTGCCTTGGAAATAAGACTGGACAGAGACAGGGGCACAATTCCCAGTCTGCTGGTAGTGGCTAGGTGAGTATGACTCAGTGACAGAACCAGCATTTCTATAAAGGGAGGCTGACAGAGGAATGTGGTCAGAACTATGACCTCATTAAGTGACATCATAGTTTCACGGCTGATGCTGCATCTAAAATATCTGTGTCACATATTCAATAAATCAGTAATTGTTCATGTGAGCTACCACTATATTGCCCCAACTCAGAAAAAAAACTGCCTCTAATTTCTCAAGGCTGTTCCAGCATTTCTTATTTCATAGACTACTACTTCTCATATGCACCATAGTCTTAATATAGCCTATATTAAATTTGTATTCAAAGATTTACGATGCTCATAAATAATGTAATTAGTTGAGTAACTCTCTGTGAAACTTGAAAAACCTAAAAAAAAAAAAAAAGAATCCAGAAGTTATAATTATAAAAAATGGAGATGATGGATAACTATTCAGAAATATCATAATGAATTTACTCTTCTGTTCATGCTATGGTTGGTTTAATTAAAGAAAATATTAAATTTAAAACCAGCGGAAAGCCAGGGGCAAGGTCGGGTAGGGACACGCCAGGATTCAAAGGAATCTTTCGTCCTAGCATTTGCTACCAGTCATTTCTACACCTATTATAGTTGCATTAAAGATGTTGCAGTGTCCATGGCTTGTATCACTATGTACACATCTGTCCATTCTCCAAACAAGGGTCTCAGATCACCTGATGGTGGATCACACTGATGGATTCAGAAAGCAGAGGAGGGGTTCTTTAAGGAGAGATTTGTTCCACTCGTTCCAGCCTCAGTCTCCACAACATGGGCCCTCTGGCTAACAGCTAGATTGTTTCTCATTTGGTTGAGTGGCACCGCTGCAGCTTGTTAAAGTCGCACTTTAAATACATCAGTTTTGGGAATGAAAGGAGCGAAGAAAAATGACCTGCCACACCCCCTCCTTTCTCTCAATCCTCATCCAGCAGCCTGATATTTTTATTGGACAAAAAGCTTGAGTGCAAAACACATGAAGCTATTTCACAGCCATCTTGAGCCTTTTTTCCTCTCCATTACTTTCCAGTCATTTTCTTTAGCTTACTCATTTAGGGGAAGTTATGCTTGGTCATGGGTTTCAGAACGTTTTACTGCACGTTCTAGGGTTCACTGCCAAATGTAACCCTAATTTTCATTAATACCTCGTCATGAATAACCATTGATTCAAGAAGAATTGCCCATCTTCGCTGTAACTACTTCTATGTCCTTTTTCATGCTACTACAACGGCAAAGCCCTGTAAAATGTCAGAGCACGTCAGAACTCTCTTTCACTGGATAGATCATAATTATGGCTGTGAGAGACTCACAAACTCAAAGTCAAGAGCTGAAATGTCAGCAAAGTTTTACAACTGTCAGAGTTTTTCACTCGAGTCACAGAGGTGAAAAATCATTTCCCCTCCTCAGGGTAATGAGCAAGTATTAACATGAAAGATGAGACACGTGTATTGTGATTTGACCACAGAGGTTCAGAGCTGATTGATCTGAATGTGATTTTTAGTGTTCAGAGACCACTAGTTCACCTTTCCCCTGACTACAGCTGCTCTCCCATCTCTCTTGTTTTGTGTCAATTCATGTATATCTCAAGTGGAAACTTAGAGAGGAACGCTCTGAAAAATCATATAGATTGAAATCTTACAGCCGTTGTGGTTGAATCATCAAGTTTACACAAATTCATCAAATCACCCCAAAACAGAAAAAGTTCCACACTGACTAAGCCACTCCGTCACTGACCCCTCTCTAAAGCACTCATTCTTATTTTATCAAAACATATTCAACATTTGAAAACTCCATTAATGAATTAATGAATTAATTCCAAGTTATTTACCTGGTTTAAGGTTCAGAAGAAACACTTCAGCTGAAGAATGAGGGAGTATACTCACATAATTATCTGTGATAATGTTACTGTCATGTACAGTCGGCCCTCCTTATCCGCGGGTTCCGCACCGGCGGATTCAACCAACTGCGGGTCGAAAATATTTAGGGGGGGGAAAAAAAATCCAGGAGGTTCCAAAAAGCAAAACTTGAATTTGCCGAGCACTATGCTGAACCAGCGCAAATGAAGTGATGTGTAGGCATACCCTGCTGTAGCCTCCCGCAATTTCACTGATCCTCCGCCTCTCTCCAGCACTCCGTGGTTGATCATTGTTCGCCTCACTTCTCGGTAGTTCGCTTCTTGTGTTTTAAAAAATTTGTATTTTCCTTGTTGATAATTGCATTTTCTACATGTACTTGTATTTTAAATATTCTGTTTTACTCTATGTATTTCTCTTTCAGCTCATTAAACAAAAGCAATCTGTAAGTGCTGAAAGAGAGAAAACATTGTCGCTGACGTGTACTATGTAATAGGCTTACGATGGTTGTGTCGGTACTGAACATGTAGACTTCTTTTTTCATTGTTTTTCCTTATACTGTACTAAACAATACAGTATAACACCTATTTACATAGTTTTTACATTGTATTAGGTATCATAAGTAATACAGAGATCATTTAAAGTACATGGGAGGATGTGTGTAGGTTATATGCAAACACTATTTTATATGAGGGATTGAGCAGCCGCAGATTTTGGTATCCATGGGAGATCCTGGAACCAATCCCCTGCGGATATAGAGGGCTGACCGTGGTAAAAAAAAATGGTGTAGGATCTCTATAGATGGAAAATGGAGATGGACTACTCTGACGAAATTTCCAATCCACCTGTAAAGTAGATGTATGGGTATGAATAGCACCGCGGTGGTGCACAGTACGCTAACCACACAGTCCCATGATCACTGGCGGTTGTGCTTAGTATATATTTGCCTTCAAATTTGCCAAACAGCAGTGAGAGTCTGTGCTATTCACCACAGTGATGTTTGTTCCAGCTGCAGACACAGAAATCTGCCACCCCCCCCCCCCATTCTTCATCCGAATGGATGACTTCCCGCAACGCGCTGCTGCCCGCACACTTTCATCTGAACCCGGCCCCTCACAGCGCTACAGCGAGAGAGCAGAACACATGTGAGACCCAGCTGACATCCAGACCCTGGTCAGACTGATGCCAACCCACCAACTCATATGGACTAATCTTTAACATGACCTGCTACCATAACATTGTTGATTCTGTAACTGCATTAGGTATCAGTTTCTTAAAAGAGTGGAGCTGTGTGAGAGCACAAATCTCGGTCAGAAGTGACTTGAAGATATTAACATTGGAGGTATTCTATCAGGTGAAGCAAGGTAGGTAAAGTATTTAAATCAACGAGTTTGGTATGCAGTGTCACTTGCTGTTTTTGGACTGTTCTTACTTTACTAGTGCAAATGAATTCTTCACATTAATATTAATTCTAATCCTGAGAAGCCACTTGGAGTTTTAGAAAATGATTGCCTTTCCTTTAAAATTGCACATCCTTGAGCAAAACACAAGCCTCAAATCATAATCAGTAAGACTTAATTTTCATACAAATGTCTGTCTGGCAGTTGAGGGTAAGATATTAAATAAGTAAGCAACCTATTAAAAGTAAAGGAAAAAAATCAGAAAGAAGAGAAAAGTTAGTAGGTGTAATTTCTGAGAAAGCCTATATGGGGTTTGTGCTGCATCCTGACATCATCCACAGCTGATCCACTAACATGACCACAATGACTCGCCTTTCCAGGTGCCCAAATACTCCTACCTATGGTGACCTCAGAACTGAACAGAAATTCATCTCCCTTCATTTTGGCATGTATGAAATGTTAATGATATGATAATAAATATTGTATAAGAGAGGTTTCAGTTAGAGAGACCCTAGGGAACCACAGCGATCCATAGACAGCTCTCAAGGTGTGAACTCCTCAAGAATATTTGAGCTAACTGGCTTTTTAAGTGGCCAGTGATTTGAGGTTGCAAGCCCAAGATGAGAGGCTGCTTCTGACCAAATCATTGTTGTGCAGCATTGCATATTGTCCCTCTAAAATCAATGTCTGACACTTTGTATTTTTCATGGTTTTCCTCACTGAATAAGAACATGGATGTTTCAGTCTGCGTAAAGAAGAGTGGGTCTCTGGCTGTTATTTAAAAAATGAGACCCATAAGATCAATACAACAGTGTACCAGACTTCCCTGTAACCAAGTGACTGCATTTTATCCTTTTAGACTAAGGTTGACCAGAACTAACTCCTTGGTCAAGAAAAAAAAAAAGAATAATAGAAGAATGCCCTTTATGTCGAGAGTAAAGGCAGTGGAAAATCTGTTTCAGTTGCAGTTTTTGTAAAGGTGACTGATAAAATGAAGTGGAGTATTCAAACATATTACAAACACAGCGAGGAAGACAAAGACCCACTCACGTGTTGCCACTGATCTCGGATGAGCGGCCTGTAGCGCAAGAAATACTTGAGGGGGAAGTTCTCCACATCAGGCCATGTAGAGGGGCTGCTCCAGGTCACCTCCAGTCTCCGCACGTTGTTAGGAATGGGCTTGGCCACCACCTTCTCAGGAGGGTCAGGTTTCACTGCACAGGCAGAGAGACAAGGGGCAGGGTCAGACATGAGAGAGTACAGTATAATAGAGAGACAATGGATCTAAAGGGGAAATCAATATCGGGAACGACAGAAGACAAATGATATACGATAAAGCCAGATTGCTCATGGAACGGAACAAAGAGAAGGGATAGGATGTGAATGAAAACACTTGGCTGGTTGTCCCCCGTTTACACAGTCAGGATGTTCTTTTCGAGGACATAAATCTGTTTGACATAATCCATGTGTAATTATGGAATTCCGCACTTTGGTATTTATAATGGCAGAGATCTACAAAAGGGCAGAGCTCCTTTGGGCTGTCCCACAGTGATGGGGATCTAAAGCAGTGGTTCTCTAAGTGGCATGTGTCCAGGAGATCTGCCCAGGGAAAAAATCTTAAACTTGTAGTTTTCAACAGTGTTTAATGCCAGGACAGCAGTTCAAATGTATTTATTTGCCTGGAACCTCTCTGAGTTGACTGAGCACTTGCCCTTCAGCCCTCAAAGAGGTGCATTAAATACAATTTCTGACACTTCATTTTTCTCATGCTCTGACAGCTTTGCCTGTGCGAAAAAATGACATTAAAGTCAAACACAACACACTGAAAATGTCATTGAAATGTACATTATTGTTTTATTCAGTGCTCCTGATAAAGGTATACTTTGCCAGCACATTTTAAATCGTGTTGAAGTTATGTTAATTAATTTTCAGTCTGAAAAAATTATGTCCATTTTGACTGTAAAGGTGAAAAAAAACCCAACAATGATAAATAAATCATTGCTTTTCACAAAGGTGAAAAAAACAATGATAATTAAATAATATGAGGTGTTTTTTTAATGTCACATGAAATGCATTTCCATGGTTTTGGAAGTACACTGATCATTTTGAAGCGTGAAGCAGGCTAAACGTTTGCATTAAGGGAGAGGACACGTTCATTCACAGACCACCATGCCCAGTCAGTATTAATGTTTGTTGCAGAGCACTGCAAAGATGAGCCTGTAATATGACTGTAAATCAGAGTGTAAATCAGAGTGGTAAACAGATGTGCAAGTAACCAGGCAAGTAACCAAGACACTGATGTATGCTTTTCATGTCACTATTGCCTATTTCCATATTTTTTAAAGTGGTTGGTAGTAAGAAAGTAGGATTTATGACAAAGGGAGAACGATACAGCTGCTGCTATATAAGGGGCCAGTACATCCAAAACCTTTGAGGAATGATCTAGAGAAAGTGCATCAGAGGGCTCTCTCTCTCTCTCTCTCTCCCTGGTGTAGGCAGGATTGAGTATGTTTGCTCTGCGGTTTAGCTGTGGACATACTCCATTCTACTCCTGCACAAAGACTTGGCTGGGCTGGTGGGGGTGAGTCACCTCCACCCATCTCCGCTTCTGCATCTTCACTATTCATAGAGGACCTACGGCATGACGAGATTTATATGTCACGCCCTGACCTGACCACAGTGGAATACTTTCAACAGCGCTGTGGTTGAAAGTGTGGCTGTTAACAAAATATATGGGTGAATGAATGAATGAATGAATTGAACAAAATGGGAGCACATTAAGAATTAAGATTTAAAAAAAACTGACACTACCAATGTCACTACTGAAGTTTGCTTTTTCTTTTAAATTTTTTTACTTTCCTTGTATTAACATTTGTTGAAAGCCTGGAGCAATCAAAGTTTTCCTTGCACTGTTTCCCTAAACACTATCTTGTGACATTCAAAGAAAATAGGGCATTGTCAACTGTCAACTTTTCTTTGAAATGAAGACAGGGTTTCTTTTTTTTTTTTTTTTTGAATCAAATCAAATTTTGCTCCAGTGCCTGGTGGAAAAAAGGGTAGTCCCTTTCCACATAAATCAACTTAATCACTGGGAGGGAAATATTTTTGCAGTTAATCCAGCAATCCAGACAACATTAGCATTTTTATAACTATCAAACATGCATGTAGCCATGCATGTAAACACTTCATTTAGTTGCCCTAAGCCACACGCTGCTGTCTTTCTACCTTACTGCATGTCTCTCCCACACAGAGCAGATATTCCCCTGAACAACAGAGCTGGGACTGGCACTGTTTTCAACGAGTGGGCAGAAAGGCGGTTCTGTGATAAGCAGGCATGGCTGTGGTTCCCAGATGCCAGTGAGTCTAACAACTGAACCCATATGATAGAGGCACATAGCCTCCCTCACCCCCAATAAATGATTAGGGGACTATATTCAGAAATTCAGCCAGAAATGCCAAACCTGACTTCTGAACTGTAAATAATATTCACAGCTCACTCATATATACCACATTGGAGTTTTCAAACAGTGAGCTGGAGCTGTTTTCATATTTAGAGTTGATGCAATAATGTTTGTATTTACCTCAGTTGAAGCATTCATCATTGACAAGCAGAGATGGCTTCAAGGATTCTATGATTGTTTGTTTCTATGATATGCAATCTCTAAAGGCAAAATCATTGAAAGGTGTGATCTACATAACACGAGCATTCAGACAAACTTATCTTAGGATTAAAACACTATAAACAAATATAAATCAGTAACATATTCATAACATATTTATTGGCTTGACGGTCTGTGAAGCAGTAGGTGCCATTATTAAATACAGGCTATAACATCACCAAAAAAGTCTTACAAAGGGAGAGAAAGACTGTGTGTTCACAAAATCTTATAAATATGCCATTTGCAATATGGAAAAGCGTCTGAGCACCTACCTATGGAAAACTCCTCAAAGGTGATTGTGTTGGACTTTCTGCCCAAGGCATTCACTGCCGTCACATTGACCCGGTAAGGGAAGCTGGAGAAGAGCTCAGGGAACTTGACATGACACCTGTTCTTATGGACTTCATCTCTCCTCACCTCCAAAGACCTCTGGTTGTGTCTGAGCAAAGAATGTACGGAAATAAACAAATTAAAGGAAAAAAAAAAA
This sequence comes from Chanos chanos, assembly GCF_902362185.1. NCBI lineage: Eukaryota > Metazoa > Chordata > Actinopteri > Gonorynchiformes > Chanidae > Chanos > Chanos chanos. The sequence goes on from NC_044497.1 coordinate 41,656,730, forward strand.
TTTGAACGTGTGCCTTCAACTTCCTACTCTTCATGGCAACAAACTAAAATGTCTCTTAATTCTTGAAATGATACGCTGTTATTTTTTGTAATATAACAGTAAGCAAACAGTGTGTCATAGCCCTCTGTGTGTAAAATGTCTAGCCAACAAAGATGTTCTCACAAAAACAAAGGTGTCCCACAACTAAAATTCTAGGAGGGGATAATACTTAATAAAACATAAAAAACATTACATTTTAATTAAGACATTAAATTTTTGCCTGAAGGAATGATTTGTCATGGTCTCAGAGACAGGAATAGTTACAAAGGTGCTGAGGTAGAGTGTGTTTGGGCCCTGACCTGGGAGTACCATCTGGACTACAGACAGGGTAGCCAAACATGCCTTTGTTGTTCCTATGACATGGGTTCCCTGTCCTCAAGCAAGATTATCAACAAAATGTTATCACCCCAAGTACTTCAACAGCCTGACCTACATAATGCATTTTCTCTGACCTTAGGGAAAACCAGCTAAGCACAGCCAAACACCTCTATCACTGGTTTCATTATTTCAGAGCAAATGTTTGGTCTAGCACACATTTAACATTTTTAATTTGAACAGATCTATAATAAGTCAAACCATGCACCATAGCAGTGCTAATGACGTATTAATCTCTTCTTAAACTGTTGATAATATGAGTTAATAAAGGTCATTGTTAACTAATTAAAACTATTTTCAAGCTACATATGGAGAATTACTGAAACCTTCTTAAATGTGAGTGTTTGTAGCTATTATTCAAATGTGACATATTGGCTGTAGAAGATTAATTAGAGACCACCAGCCATGAAATTGCCCAGTGACATTTGTGATCTCGTTGATTTTGAAACAGCTCCAAAAGGACTGCTTTCCGGTACACTGTGGATCTGTTCCACCCAACCCCTCCTAAGCGAGATCTTATTCTGAGGTTATAGTATCAGAGGCAGAGAGAGAGAGAGAGAGAGAAAGAGAGAGAGAGAGAGAGAGAGAGAGAGAGAGAGAGAGAGAGAGAGAAAGAAAAAAGTGAGAGAGAGAGAGAGAGACATGGTGCATGTCCTGTCCTGTTCTTTGAGGGTTAGACAGAGAGTCTACTTACAATACCCTAACTCCCAGCACTTCTGACTGCCAGACAGGCCTAATCAGCCTTCAGCAGACACTGCCTGACTCCTCAGATCACTGATTTCAGCCTTACAATGTCTCCAAACCTTCTCTCAAATGAGGGAGTGCATGCCAACTGACCGCAAGACAAAGAAAAGAATGAGAGAGAGAGAGAGAGAGAGAGAGAGACAGAGAGAGAGCGAGAGAGAAAACCTCTTACTGGACATTGACTTCGAAGTCCGTGGGAATATACGTGGAATGCTGGAGATGCCAGCTGCAGTAGAAGCCCTTCGGGTATGTGTTTGATCGACATGTCACCTGTGGTTCCCTCGGAGGCACTGGAAAGAAGAGAGAGAGAGGAGAGAAGAACAAGAGATGAAGGTCAGTGCCTAATGAACGCCACAGCACCACCTTACAAAACAGTCACCATGGCCTTTTAGCTGTCATGTCTCTTGTTGGTTCCACGGAAACCCGTGAGTCCCCCGGCCGCCCGGCTGTAAGGCAAGGATGGGAGGGAGGAAATGTAATAATGGCCCATTCCTCCTCCCAGATTAGAGCCCTTTCTTGCACGCCACTGGACCGTGCCTGTCACTGCCAAAATTGAAACTGATGACTTGGGCCTGTTGCCTGGGTGATGCATAACATTACCTTTTTCTCTGCTGCTCAGAAGAGGCTTAACCATGATGAGTGGCAACCGAGCAACCCACCCCTCACGCCTCCCTTTCCACGTTTCCTTTGCTCAAGGGTCCTGACAAACCAGCATCCTCGGAAACAAAGCCTCTTTTTTTTGGAGTTGGGTTGTCGGCCTTCCGCTATGAGCTTTGATTACACTAAACACTACATTAAGCTGCTGGCCCAGACACCTCTCTCTTTGCTTGATTGTGGGGTAACTGCTCTCTGAATTACTGAGAGACGATTTAAAAAGAACTAAAAATGGGAGGCAGGAAGGTACGACATTACGTCCAACCATGAATTCACAACACTTTTAAGATCAAGTCTGTAGGTCTTGTACTGACTGCTCATTACAACAGTTGCTCACTGTCAAGCAGTTTTGTCTTTGAAAACACACAGATTTCTTCATACTGATAGAATATGTTACTTATTCCTATGCTATAGGAAGTCTGTGGGTAATGGAATCAGACGAGTCAAGGCTCTCATTCTCATTTGGAAGTAAACCGAGTGAAAAATTGCATCCATTAAGGTAAAGTCATTAGAAGTTAAACAAAACAATTGTTACACACGACATTCATCTTTTATGTTAATGACTGTTTTAATTATTAAGCTATCTTTGCAGAGTTAAGAAAAATCTGTAACATCATTCATTCAAAAAACTCATATACTCATCATTATCACCAAAGCCTAAATCTGTTACAAGAGACACTTGCTCTACCATAAATAAACAAGGACAAGGTGAGCACAAAACTGTCAAATGACAGCTGTGACACATAATGACACTTCTGACAGTTTTCAAGCCTTGTCCTTCTGTTTAGTCTTTAAAAATCAATCCCTTAGTTCCCATTCATTAGTCACCAATGAATCATCAGATCCCCAACTGCACTGTTGCTTTAAACTGAGAGAACTGAGAAAATACTGTACTGAAGACACTGAATGACGTCACATCACCAGCTAAAGGTCGGTGTTCTGTCACTCTGCTCTTGTTCACTTTGAGTCCAGTCTCTATAGTGAGGCCTGGAGTAAGAGACACAATACATGACATGGAACCTCTGTGTGTGTGCTACGCGTTTGGGAGGTACAGAGAAAAACCCAAACAAGCAGGGTGAGAAGGAAAGCGAGAGAGGGAGAGACAGAATGAGAGAAAGCACATGTAAAGGGACGAGATGGTATAATGAGCATGGTGGGAAGGATTCAGGGTGTGAGATGTGCATGACCCAACATTCCTGCCAGAGGTTCTGGCTCACTAGGCTTTACAGCCTCTCCTTAGGGGGTGCATTCCTCCATCCAGTCCAGCCCATGGGAGGTCTTCCTCAACCAGAGCCAAACAGGCACACTGACAACTCACACATCCAGGCCTTCAAAAGCCCTGAAACACACACACACACACACACACACACACATTGCAGAACCCACCTGCCTGATCCCCCTCCATCCAGTCATCACATGGACATCTACTACAAAAGGAGCATCTCACTGAAACATTCTCAAAAGAAACAAAAACCCATAAAACAAAACAAGGCCACCTAATGACAAGAACTGGAGGTCTGGTAACTGGAGCTACTGTCTCCTCAATTTTTATTTTGAAATTGATTTAGGGCAGAGTGCTCTTGCAATGACAACAAAGAAACATGTCAGTCTTTTTTATTATTGTAGGATCTGGACGGTTTCACTGAAGCCTCATTTATGAAAGACACAGGAGACACTGGAGATACAAAGCGGTGGCATAATTTAGTGTGACTCATTACGGGACACTGTGGAATGTGTTCTCCACAATAACCTCGCATTGGAATATGCATTTTATGCATTCACTTTTTTCAGACTTCTAAAGTTCATGGAACCAGACTTTCAGATCTACATAGTGTCACAAGAAAAAGCCAATATAAAAGTGAATTCGGAACATATTTCAAGCAAACAAGTTTCTGACATCAAGGAGTGTGCATACGGCAATTACTTCAAATAATAATTTAAAAAAGAACAATCATGCATATGACATTCATATACAGATGTAGGAGAAGAGTGGTAGGCTACATGGATGTCCCCTATATAATAGACCAGATATTGCTGTTCCGCGTTTAGACGACGACAGTGAGACTGAACTCATGTAGTGGATGATCACAGGGACTACAATGCACTGATACTGATTTCTGTTTCAGTAAGTTTTATTAGCAATTTCATTCATAGCAACAGGTAAACAGGGTAAACTGCTAGTTAAATTATGTGTTAAAGTAATTTGAAACAGCCTCTAAAAATTTTAAAATAGCACAATAATGGTAATTATGCAGTCAAACTGGGCCTTAAATAATGAAACTATGGACTGTATTGATTGTAATATTCCTAATCTGAAACTTGTGTGGCCACCATTCCCCTACTTGTATGCCTATGATCCAAACTAACAGTTGTCTGAAGTGTTTTGATTACATATGTCTTGTTAGGGTTGTTTTAAATGATATACATGTGTGAGCTAGTATGAGGTGCTTCTTGATGACAATAAATAAACTTCTCTCTGTATTTAAAACATGCAGGGAACACATTATCAGAGGCAGGAGCCAAACAACAAGAAATTTCAATTCTAAAAATATGGCTTGAAAAACACCTCGGAAAATAAGTGGAAACAATGCCCTTACTGTTCCAATAATCAGTGTCTACTGCCTTCAATCAGTGTGTTGATGAAAAGAATGTTAGAATAGATGAATTGATTTGAACATTTGTGTTAATGAGTGTCTGTGTATGAATGTGTGTGTGTGTTTGTGTGTCTGTGTGTGTGTGTGTGTTCCCTGTGGATGTTTGTCCTGTTTTTTTTTTTTTTTTTAGGTCTATTTTTTGTACTTGTTCCAAAGCAGAAATGGGGATGAAATAACAAGAGGGTGGGTTTCCAGAATTCTATCCCAGCCCACTGGACCCTGTTAGTGAAAATATATTGTCAGCGTCTATCTTTTTTGAAATTCCCCAAGCTGTCCAACCATACTGAAAGGATCACCTAATACACTTACACATGTAAGTAATTGTAGTTTGATACTACAAATACATAGTGAGATGCTAAGTCATTTTTGCAATACAGCCCAATAATTGAAGAGGCTTAAAAAAAGATCAGACCAAGCACTAAGCTGTCATGAGACAGCATCATGAGATCCTGTATTTTCCTCATCTCCAAGCTATCACTCAAAAGGCATTGTAAGCATTGTTTGTTACGTGCTCCACAGCCATGAGAGCATCAGGTAAACTTGTGTGCATGGTTCATTAGGAGAGGTATAAAGACTTCACCTAGGCAGAGAAGCATCAGGGAGAAGCACCGCTGTCATGCACAGCACTCACTTTGCTTGACCACTATGGTTCAACCTGCCCATCTGCTCTCTAATCTCAGGCCATTTAAGTGCCAGCAGTTCACTGAGAGACAACATTTCAGGGGTCAGCTGACAAATGTCAAGCTGCCCTGGTCCTCAGATGAAAGGCAGGGGAGTGGATCTCCAGCAACTCCTCCTCTCATCACTTGCTCACAGATCTTTCAGGAGGTGCACAGTGGCCCCCCCTCCCTGATATGTCTGGAATGTTAGCTATGTGTTCTGTCAATTGGAAGCAGAGACAAAAATGGCAGGGGTTGGAGAGCTACAAAGTGGTCGATACCTGCCGCATAGCAGGGGGGAGAAGCGAGACCACCAGCTCAGATGCCTCCTGGGGTCAAAGGAAGGAAGCACCTCATGTCAGCAACGGAACTTGACCATCACCTGCACCTCTAACCAGACGCTGGACGTCTGATTGAAACAGACAGGCATGAAAGCCTGCTCTAGCATGAGCTTCTTCAATGCATATTGCTGGTCTACTTACTAGTATTTTACGATGACTAATACACCATTACCTTGCATTTACAGCAGAAAAGCAGTGGGAAAACCTCACGCACGGAATGTGTTGGGACATTTGTTTGGTGTTTTATGCATAGAATGGGATGTGTGTTGTAATATCAGATGTAGTCTAAATCAAAAATTCCCATATGGACTTTGACAGCTGATCAATTCCAGTCGTTATCTATCACCCTAGTACTTGCATTCTTGGGTTATCATGTGTATGGATCTACACAAATGGATTGGATCCAAGAATTTCATTGGGATTAACTACCAGAGTAAATTTGCATCCAAATACGTGTTAGAAGAGCTTGTCTTGGATCTTCTCAAAGAGTCACTGTGTCTGCCAGTGCACGCACATGAGGTAATCCTATGCTTCACATTCTAATCGAAAGTCCAGTGTATAGTAAGCTCCATAAATCCAGCTCGAGAGACGGGGCTGAGCCAGCAGCTCCAGCTACAGGCTAACTAAATGAAATGCTTCCACACAAACACCAATAAATCATCAATTCCCTCTTAGTCCTAGGTCTGAGTGAAAGCACTGCCAATCACTGATTAACCAGCCGCAGGTACATGTGCTGGCTTAGCTATTTCTCACAGCATGGAACTCTCTCATTCTCACCATGTTTTTGTTTTTGAAACATTTATCCCTCTTGGCCATTTGTTTCCACAAAAGATAGTATAGAGTGCAAAAAATGAAAAAAAAAAAAAAAAAAGACAGTGAAATAGAGAGTCAGCAAGCTCAACGAAACCAAACTAACGTATCCCACAGGCAAATCGCAGCTGACTGCAGTTTGGGCAACGATAAATTACAAGGTGATATACTGCATGGTGTTAACAATCCATTTAACTGCAAAAGCCCAAGAAAAACAGAGCATACGCAGCTCTCTCTATAAAAAGCAATGAGTCAAACAGAAATACCTTTGAAAGGGTATCAGGTGCTTTCATTTTAACACAGTAAGCCTGTGGTTTTGGGTGGCCAAGTAATACAAACCAGCTTTTGCAAGCATCACACACAAATCACGATAAGCCGCCCTCGGGGCTTCAGCCAATTTTGCAAAGTCTAAAATAAAAAAAAAACAAAAAAAAAACGAATCTATCATTAGTAGTTGCCTGACCATTTAAAGAACAAAAATTATTTCTCAAATGCTTCTCCATATGGGAATGACCTGAATTAAATGAGAGTAATGAGACAAAAATTTTGATATGTAACATTCTTCTCAGCCTCCTCAACGAGTCACTTAGCTTTAAGCCCTCCTCTTGTTAAAAGCTCAAGGCTTGCTTTTGTGGCAGCTAGCAGTTGATTGACACCGCTGAGAACCAAAAAGGCCAGCATCCCCAGACCAATCAACACATTCTCAGCAAGCCCTCAGTCCAACAGCGAGCCTTTGTCCACATCTGCGCCTGTCAACCTTTTCAACCCTCTACTACCAAACATCACAGAGCCACAGTTATATCCCTACCGCTCGCATAGCACAGGGAAAGCTATACACCTCCGGTTCCTCTGTGTTGGGATTCAAAGGCAGCTGCAGAGTGGAGAATTCTAGTTGCACACAGGAACAAACCGGAGCACAGACAGTCTGCACAGGGGGTGGAATACATGAATAAAACTCTGAGACTCTTAACCTTGAGGCTGTAATTTTATATTGAAGCCATTAGCCAGCAGTTGAAAAATAGCAGTTTGGGTCGTGCAGCCCTTTCATGCACTGTCCTCTTGACAGCCCAACTTTCCATGGAGACAAAGAATTGTTTGAGATGGTTTGAGGACACCGCAAGGTTTTAGCATTCCAGAGGGAATTCCCTTGATAGGTTCTAGTTCTTTGACCTAGCTCTAGAGTGAGAGCAGGTCCTGTCTTGTTCAGAGTGAGGCTGTTCTTCAAAGGAGCTAAGCTATGAGAAAACCAAGAGGGACATGTGAGATGCCAGAGCAGATGATATTTCTTTTCACCGGTGAGGAGGTTGTGGGGTGGGGATAGATCAAGATCGGCTCTGAACTCTGGATTTTTTATGTTATCAAATCCTCTTTAAACTCATCTCTTTTAAAGTACATTTGTTACTGTGTGACTAGCAACATGCGTGCACACCCACCCGCCCATATACACACACACACGCGTTTAGTTATTTACTTTAAATGACTAGCATTATAGAACTGAAGACAGACATCTGTAATTACCCTGCCACTGTTTTTAATTCACTTTATGTTAACAGAACCCTCCTTGGAGTCAAATGTCAGAAAATACGCAATTAACAAAAGAGAGAGACAGAGAGAGAGAGAGAGAGAGAGAGAGAGAGAGAGATGAAAAAGTCACTCTAAATATCTTTGGGTATCTCTACCTTACTTGATTATTTTAGTTCTCTTTCACCACAAAAAAAAAAAAAAAAGTATTGTATGTCACTGTACTGCAACTATAAGTTAACCTTAATTTTTAAAGTAAAAGAAAGAAAGAAATTCCTCAGCTGAAATCGTTCCTGTGCCTCACACAGGTCTAGCTTGTGTGCGCCCTCCAGAGTTAATTGTTAAATTTGAGGAAGCATTCATGAGTTGAATGAAGTAATGCCGGCCAAGTAATGTGCTCTCACATACGTGGCACACACTTAAATGTTCTATGTACACAAATGGTGTTCTGTTTCATATTTATGGCTCTGTTCTGAGAGAACACACGAAAGTTATTGTTTATAAAAGGATGTGTTGTTAAGTTTGACCTGTTGTTTTCCTTTAAATTATATGTGATTTCCAACTGAGGTCTGCTTTATGGTTTACCTTAATCTATGATTTTATCGATTACATAGTTTTAATTTTGATACCTAGTTAGGCTAAATTTAACAGTTGCTATAAACAAGACTTCAGACTTAAGGATACTTAAGAACCTTTGCTTCTATTTTTTGTACAAGTATTTAACTTTTGAGTTAAGAATGCATCCCGAATACTACCCCCCCCCCCCCAGTGCATTCCTGAGCTCATTTGTTTCGTTTATTTTCAATTGTCCACATTGGTGCCTTATTCCATTCAGTGAAATGCTTACAAGTGACACAGTGGCTGACAAATATGTGATGGGGGCTGAGGAGGGGCAAACTGCTCTCTGAAGTGGGCTGTGATGAGGGGCTAATTTGACAGAGAAGCAGGGAGAAAGATGGATGAGTATGGGGCATGTGAAGGAAAGACAAAAGGAGGAAAAAGGGAGGGACTGATGGACAAAGGCTGGGTGGGGTGCAGTAAATAGACTGCCTGAGCATGCCCACATGGTCTGAGACATGCTCCTAGACAGAGCAGGGTTTGGGTGGTCCCTCAACTCCTGTCCTGCTTCCCTGGATAAGCTTCTCACTGGGGACTCTACCTTGCTCTCTTTCAATCCATATTTCATAGAAATAACCAGAAAATTCTAGTGCTAGTGAATCACAGAGATGGCATAGTTAGGTTTGGTTTGGCTGTCTATGAGTGAGAAAGAATCCCTTTTTGTGTGCTTGAAGGTATCTATCAACCCCCTCTCACTTTCTGTGTGTGTGTGTGTGTGTGTGTGTGTGTGTGAGAGAGAGAGAGAGAGAGAGAGAGAGAGAGAGAGAGAGTGTGTGTGTATGAATGTGCGTGAGAGAGAGAGAGAGAGAGAGAGTGCGCATGTGAGAAGGTTTTGTAGAGTTCAACTGCTCATTAAAATGCATGCCTTACTTAGAAACAAGTGCCCCTGTGTGTGCAATAGGTCTGTCTGGACAGAAGTATCATTAATAGGGAAAAGGAAAGAGCAATGGACAAAGTGTCAGAGACCTTATTCCCTACTTTGTATTAGAAAGTCATATGCACAATTTCAATCCCTGTGAGTCATAAAAAAAAAAAGTAAACGCAAATTGTCATCAATTTGACTGCTAATACACTCCCCCATCTGAGTTCTGGAAAACGAGTGTCAAAGGTGTAGTTGTCTAAAATATGCCATATGAGTCTAATAATTTCCCACTTGAGGAAAGGGGAGAAGAATAAACAAGAATAAATTGGAAGGTTTTACACCATAGCAGACCAAAAATTTAACTATTCTCCTGTATTAGTTTATGATTTCACAGCAATGAGAAGAATATTTCCAGGCAATAATGAGATGTAACATAGACACATTTCTTACCAAGGCATTTATTTTCTAACGATAACATCCGGTTATAACAACCAGAGCTAGTTTTGCAATGGACATGGTAGCTGACCAGACCTGATGTATGTGGGTCTGGGAATGGCTTGGTCCAGGTCTACAGTAAGGGTTTGCTCCATTGGCAGTGAACAGCTCTAATATTACAGAGAGTGGCAGGGGGGATAAATGGCTGGCATTGTGTTGCTGGAGCTCCCTGTCATTCCACAGTCATGTTAATGGTCCTAATCTGGCAGCCGGCTCTTTCTGCTCCCTGCCTCCGTCCCTTCTCCCTGCATTCCTGTCCCCCACGGCACCCCCTTCATCCCCCCCCGTGTCATCCACAAGGAATGGCAGCATTACATGCCTGTTTGTTCCCTTTGTGATGCAGCCTTCCCAGCTATTAGGGTCCAGGCAGGGAAGGGAGGGATAAGGGGGAAAAACCCATGGGAAGAAGGGCACTTTAGCTGACCGCTGCCGATGTTTTGCACAGGACCCCTTTGGTTTCCCCCTGCCGATCAGCTCCCATTGTTTCTAGTCACCCAAGAATTTACTCTGGTATAAGACCCACCTTTTTATAAAAGAGAAGCTCCACTAAATGCTCCAACTTGCTGACTGACGGCCACACTGCCGACCAAGAGAGTGGGGCTTTGATCATAACACAGTGACAGCGGCAGAAGAGTGTGCTCGTTCAGGGTGCAGACAGAGTGGGGTAGGAAAGAGCCCTATGTCAGCAGGTGCTCTTCTCCTGATACGCACCCCCCCCCCCCCCTAAAAAAAGACAGATGTGTACAGTCTTAAAGCAGCTAACTCATTATGCTAACAGCAGGGGTAACTGAGCTGAAATTGAAAGTTGTGTGGGTCTATGAGGGATGAGGGAGGAGAAAGAGCTTAAAATACCAGAATAAACCAGTCTGGCTGAGCCCAGCACGGTTGGAATGTAAGGCTGAGTGTGCACATCAGACAGCCATGGTAATGCATGATAGTTTTCAGACTGCTAGAGAATGTCAGTGAAAGAGGGATAATGGACAACATAGGGTTTGTGTGTGTGTGTGTGTGCATGTGCGTGTGTGTGTGTGTGTGTGTGTCAACAAGCCATACAGTCATCAGAAAAGGTGAAGTCATCAGGGTATTATTACTAATTCATCTTCGGAAAAAAATGTGTTGCGAAAATGTCACGAAGATGATCATCTCATATTTTGCTGTATGTACAGTCGCTGTCGTGCAAAATTTCCTCTGGATGCGAGATCTGTCTAGGGACTTAGTTGGTCTGCATTTAATTAGTGACTGTTAAACATTAAAACGTAAACCCTGGATTTGAAATCCCAGAGAGGGAATTAGTTCATAGTACCAGCCTGAGTTATTTATGGCAGCAAATGGAGTGAATAAATAGATTCCTTAGGAGGCAGATAAAGGACACATGAAAATTGAGTGTCAACCAAACATCTGTTTTTGATCCATTTTTGCAGCCTGTCATTGAACTGAAAACCTAACGGTTGCAGTGTGAAAAAAAGTCCACAAGGCAGATTCCTTGCACAGATACAGCTTGACAGCTCCATTTATCAATCCATCTGATGGACACTTCTCCAGTTGGAAAGAATGTCTCCATTTTGGCCAACATTTCAATTAGCCTGACTGGTCTGGGCCCCCTGACCTGTAGAATTGTTCCTACTTTGCCTGTCTCAGAGGTGAGTCTCTCTAAAAAGCCTGATAACGTAGAAATAGAGGTAACGGAGAAATAGAGCAACTGACACCAGGATAACCCAATGAAACACAGTTATTAAAATATTTAAAGTGGTTCAAAAGGCCATTTAAAAAGGAGAATAAAAGACAAATTTAGGAAAGAGATGAGCTGGGTGATAAGCTTACATTTGCCTTTTCACATCGTTTTCCCTCCGTTACTGTGAAAATATCAAGTAGATTATAATTTGTCTACAGAAGGCACATTTGCGATCGGTTTCTGCTCCACACTTTTGCACAAATGAGAAATCTTCTTCATATAAGACATAAGATGGCACAGCTTTGGAACTTATTCAGACAGCGTGAAAATTAGTCACAGCTGAACACATGCCCACAAGTGCTGCAATAAGGGTAGACTGTTACGTAAAGAATTTTTGAGCAAAGTTGCACCCATCATGACCAGTCTCTCACTCCTCAAAAGCCCCAAGATGCTCAGAAGAGCCCAGGATTCTTAATCCTGAAGAACATTTCTGAACATTTGTCCCAAATGACAAAACAAACACTTAGTCGTGCAAGAAGCTGGATTTCTGGAATGTGTTTCAATGTTACTCGAGGTGCTCTGGCTCACAGAAAGAATAAAAGAAAGAATTCCATTGATTCAGTGGACCATGAATGGACTTCAGAGGACACCTCCCCCACTTTGACCATCACCACCATATCCCACAAAAAAAACCCCCAAAAAAACACCATTCTACCATTCCTTAGGACGCTGTATTTGCTACAACTTCTATCCTCGAGCGAAAGAAAGAGGGATGAATCATAGGTCTCCTCCCAAAACCCCATGCTTAGTAATTTTTATGGGGGATTAAATGGGGGTGACCATCACTTGGGTGGGGTAACGATTGCATAGCATTCCTGACTGATAATCATAAACAGCAGGGAGATGGGTTGTCTCTTAATATAAATGACAGAGGTTTGATGTGATCATGATGAAAGCCAATAAGAGAAAGAGTCCTCTGTGGAGAATATGATGACCTAGAACATGATGCTACATTGATAACTCAAGCTGCCCTGAGTCAGTTTATAGAGAACATTATTGGATTCTCCTGGTCCGGTTCTTCATATCACATTCAAACAGCAATGCTGCTGTTTTGTTGGTTTTGTTTTTGTTTGTTTGTTTTGCCTCGGCCTTCGAGATGTCATAACAATATAATGTCATTTTTTTGTCTCAGTGATAATATTCTGAGACACCGAGGCATGGGCAAGACACAGTACAGACTTAAAATCATAAATAAGCCACTTTACCACTTGGGAGCGATGCTAGAAAACCAAGACTGCCTCATGCATCTTCATTGCAAAAGGCTACAATTGTTGCTAGCAATCAAATGAACGAGGCAGGGGAGATGGGATGAATTTAAAAAGAAAAAAAAATGAACACTGAAAGAAGCTGAAACGTGACAGGCTGTGACATTCAGCAGCAGTCACTGACTACTGAGTTTTGGGGCATGTAGTAAGGAGAAGGTGCAGGGATTTGATAGCTGCATGATACAGCCATGCTCAAGCCATGTTAGTCCAATATATAGAGCAATTATGTCCTAATGAAATCATCTGAAGGAACAGGCTGCGACTGGAGGAGCTGAGAATGCCCTGATGAGCAACACTGTTAATCCCTGTGCCGCCCGCCTTTGGTGCTGTGTAATACAGATAATATGACCACTTGATGTAATCTGAGAGACAGTTCATACGACACGGTCTACAAACCATTGAATGCAGCCCAAACTGAGAAGACAAGATAAAATACACACACAGATGCATGCATACACCCCCCCCCCGCACCCCCCCCCCCCCACACACACACACAAACACACTCACACACACTCACACAAGCAGGAAGCTCTAATAGATACACTATTTTGAAATAGGAAAAAAATGTTTCCAGTGGACTAATGATATGTATTCTTAATCATCAAAATGAAAGGAGTTTTTTTTTCTCTGATAATACTTACAATAGCAGTTGAACTGTGAAACAGCTTAAAGCCAAATCAATTTGAAATCACAGAAACTAAAGCTAAAATTTGTTGAAATTACAATGCCACAGTTCATTAAATGAATGTTGAGCAATTACTTTGTCAATTTTTTCTACCCTCTTATTTGAAAGATTTTTGTGCTTTAAAGAAAATATAAATTACGTTGGAAAACTATCAAATGACCAAAACATTTCCGTCAGTTTTGAGTTAACATAGGAACTCGACAGAGCGTGTGTCATTACACTAGTTTATCCTTCAAGAAGCACAAGAGACAAAAAACTGGTGTAGAAACATGCTCTTGCACACATCTCAAACAGAAAATTGCTCATCAGTTCTTTCTTTTTTGTTTTTTTTTACAAATAGAACAGCTACCCCATTCCCCTTGAATGACACTATGCCACGGCAGGGCTTGTAGCTCTGTTACAATATGCAGTTGGGCTAAATATGCAATTTCTCATTAGAGGTGAGTTATGATCAGGGCAGCAGCTCTCTCCTCTGTCTCGATTAATGCCAGGGATGCCTGCAATAAGGACAAATCACCTGCCTTCTCAAGACACTCTGCCTCCATCTCTGGAGATTTGGACAGATTCACTTTCAGACATCTGGTCCATTTACAAATTGGAAAACATAATAAAAAAAATCCAGACCTAAAGATTGTGCACAATGAAAGCAGGTTCCTCTGGCTCTGTTTCTGGTCTGTAATTAATATTGCTTACAATGGGGAAAGAAAATCTATCAACTTTATATTAGACCTGCTTCTTGGTTTCCTTCCTACATAGAAATTTCTTTTTTTTCCCCCTTCAGATTAATAGTTCATTTCTACTTCGATTATGTTCCTCCCCAAAATATGTTATTCTATAAAATAACATTTTGCAGTTTCAGTGACACTTGGCCAGATTTAATCCATCTAATGAAGTGTTTTGGAAGGCTTCATTGACTGATACGAACGTTTGATTTTAAACAGAGGCTCTTTTTGAGGTCTGACTGTGCACTATTTTCTAGTGCTACATCCTGTTGAACTGTCCTCCTCAAAAGAGCTCCTTAATGAGGATTATTTCTCCTTTGATAACAACTATGTTATAATTAATGGGATAAGGAGATTACACAATTGTTGTGACAAAGTGTGTCTTGGACCTATTCCGGCCAGTTCTACCTCCAGGCATGTCTGATGGCATAAGCCCATTTGGGCCTCTATTCTTTTAGCAAGTTAAAATGCAGAACGGCAGACTAACAGAAGAAAGAGCAGAACCTGTTCATAACATGTACTGGGAGAGACTGGGTGGAAATTGTTTTAACAGTCATCAAGCTTTGTGCGTGTTTAACCTGTCTCTGGCTGGAAAGATATGACATCAATTGACCAACAGTGATAATTACTCTAACACTTCTTTGCTGAAATTCATTTTTTTTTAATTTCCTCTAATAAGCCTTCCATTGGCATAATCTGTGTAGTCCATCACTGATGCAAATGTTCACTTACAGCTTTGTTGCTACTAACTTCTTCCAATATCTTATAATGAATATGCTGGATATTCATGGAAATCCAACATAAACACACACACACACACACACACACACACACACACAGACACACGTCCCCCGACATATACATGGAGGCATCATACATCCTCTGTAATTCATTCATTCATACTGTCGCATTGGGAAAGGTATCTGCAGTGGAGCAGGGAGAATGCAAATGAATGGAAGAAGAGTGCTTTCAGGCATCACAGGATGTCATCCTATCATGGGTCCACATATGAACCTGCCTATGTGTCACATTAAAGATGAAGGTCTACTTCAAGTGTGCTTTATAACTCTTCTGAGGACCTTCTCCTGTCGCTAGAGCCCTGCTTGTCAATGTGTGTTCAGTTTAATACATAAAATCGGAATACAAGTCTTATTCCAGATGAAAACCGAGAGGGGTCTCTCTGGCATTAGCCACAAGCTCAACACAAGTGCTTTCGCTGGGAGCAGTTCCTCAGTGTCTTGTTGATGTTAATATTTTTTGGCAAACCATGCTAAATGCCTCTGTTCTTAGAGAGGCTAAATAGCCAATAATTCAAATTAAAGCTGAGAACACTCTCCCAGCTTTTGGTTATATACAGAGACAACAAAGAGAGGTGAAGAGCTGACTGGGGCTTGAGTTTGGGGCTATGTACTATTATGATAAGGTAAGACAGGAGGGGCAAACAGTCTGTCTGAACAAAAAAAAAAAAATAGGAGTTTGGACATCCCATAAATGAGCCACATGCAAAGTGGATTACTTTACGTATTGCTCGTGATTCTTCACTTTCTTTTTTAAACACAAAAGACAAGTTTTCTCTCAAGTGTAAGTATTCTAATTTGCAAGTGCTGGGCATTAGGGATGCAGAGAAGGGGGGGGGAGGTATCAAAGGAAGGCACGCTGCTTTGTGGACAAGGATGGAATGTGACAACACTAATCATTGCATGCCGAGTCATACAAAACGTAATTCCACCTGATGAAGGCTTCTGTCCTTTCATATGTCTTTGCTACAGTCACTGTGCAAATTGCTCTCAGATTCACTTAGCTGTAAAGCAGTATGGCTGCTTCAAGTGCTGCATTGTATTCAAGTGCTGCATTGTATTTAAAATTTTCTTTGAAGCATGAAATTTTCATAAAAAGATTTTATACAAACACTAAAAGCTCAACAAGTTTGAGTTTATCCATAACTCTTTTTTTTTCAGATTCAGAACTGAGAACTGAAAACTCTGAACTGAGTTTTCTCTTTTTGTTCATTATTGTTGAGAGAATAAGTGAAAACGCAACCTTGATGCTACTTCAGTCTATGTCCTTCTATGTCTAGCACATAGACTATGAATGGTAAATGTGAAGAGATGACATAACATAAGGGTGGGGGTGGGAGGTGGGGGTTTATATGGAGGGCACTGATCAGTTGTGATGAAGTCATGAATGAACCCCTGCTGAGGTGGGTTTATTCAGAGATTGGCCTGCCAAGCTGTGTCCCCTCCGGTCCCTTCACTTCTATTGACACCAAAGGACAGCCAGTGACTGAGGCCTTTCACCACTCATCACCGTGCCTTTGTTCAGCTTAATCAAAGGAAGTGAATGTGTGCCATAGGGAGAAACTGCAATGATTCGTTTTACTATAATCTAAAGGACAGGGATTTTTTTTCCTCTTTTTTTGTAATGTGGGACTATGCCTGCATATCAAGCAATGGTTCTGAATGTTCTGTGTTCTCAGTCCAAAACATTTCATTACATAAGGTGAAAGCTATCTATAGTGTGAACTGATCATATCAGCCTAATCAGCTGTGAGAAGAGGTCAGCACCCAGAAGAACTTAGATTATTCATTAGAGATGGTATATCTTCAAATGGCTACATAAGTGTAGGAAACAAGCAAGAATTTGTCATCCTCATAATGAAATACTGGGTATATATCACGGCAAACCAGTGGTCCTATGTTCTACTATTGTTATTAAAGACTAATACATTTCAGTTATTAGACGTAATAAATATGGAGGTGCAGAACATCTTCAAAAACAAGATAAACTCTACATTATATATGAACATTGAGTCCCCAGTCACAAAAATAACCAGTTGGTGTCTTTAGGAGTCATATATGCAAGTTTCTTACATACGTGATGGGGAAAAAGGAAAACATACAAAGGCCTTTCTCTGTTCATGAAATATGCATGAATATCCTTCTTCTGCTGGGTTTCACATCCTCAGTATGCTGTCCTCAACTGTGTACGTTAAGATGCAGTGACTCCCACTGGGTATTATACAACAAGTATAACACATTGCATCACATAAGAACAAGGCCCCAAAACCTGCAGAGAGCAAATCTGTGTATACAATTCAAAGAGGATGTCCAGAAAGGATTTTCTTTTTTCTTTTTTTTTGCGTTTTGCGCATACCGTGCATTACACACAGCATAGTAAAATGGTTGTATTTCATGTCAGGTATATTCATTATGTTTGTTCCAGTTCATATGCGCGTGTGGAGGTGTGCATGTGGAGGTGTGCACGTCTGTGTGTGTGTGTGTGTGTGTGTGTTGGATTCAGCAGAAGTGCATCAATAAGATCATGGTCCTCTTCCCTTGCATTGCCTGAACAGTGACGCCAGTGCTTTAATCGTGACCGGTATGCATGACTGAACATGTTTTCCATTCATTTTTGTTGAGCAAACAGTTCAAGCACAGTATTCATCATTTGTGTGTACAATTACCCTATTTAGAAAATACAAGAGAAAACAAAATAACAATGGAAATAAGATCTCTGAATGTTTCAATGCTAATTTGATGCATTTGGAAAGCGTAGTTTTTGTTGTCAAACAGGTAACAGATTTTTTTTTTAAGAAAACGCACACAGATGTTTTAGTGGGTGGCGGTTCATACAGTTATCCACCAACTAAAACCTACTCAAATCTCCAATCCTATTTCAAGTCTTGTTATAGCTCATTTTAAGAAGACACATTTCCTACTTGAAAACATAAAATGAGTTCAATGTCAAACATACACGTGCAATTCAGACAAATTATTCTAATCTCCATCTTCAAAAATACCATTTAATTATTCAGATACTGAGGTGTCAAAATCCTCTTATGGCCTTGATTCATTTGACACCTCTTGAGACTAATCATATTGTTCATTAGGTTTATAGTGTTGGTACTCATTATAAATGAATAGCAGTCGATCCGAGAGGAAGAGGAGTTGGACAGATTTAGTTGTCGGTCAACTGTAGTAATAATCTTATGCCTCATTAAATGACGAAATTTGGAAAGGAAATCTTAAGATTTCCAATCAAAATGGTAAGGGTTTGATAATAGCCTTCTAGAAAATGTAGATATACTGTCAGTACAAATGTATCAAAATTTAATTCAAACATAACAGTACTAATGCAACTTTCCACCTGGCGGTTTTCAAAGCTTGTCAAGTCTGACCAGTAAAACATGTTCCAGTTTCCAGGAAAGGAGAACCTTAGTAAGCTACCTCAGTATTCTCCTTGGCTTAATTGTCAGTCAAGTCTGCCATGGTTGTTTAAATGTAAGTAATTTAGATATTTTGCAACCTCACAAGTCTAAATTTTAATAGGTAAGTTGAAATTGCACAGATGCAGACAGACACAGAAATACACACACCAAGACATATGTCCTCACACGACAGTAGGAACTTCAACACTGAATTCAACATTATGGTAAATAAATATTAATTTTAAAAAAGAAATGTTGACCCTAACCTTAATCATAACCAAAGAAATTTTTGACACTTTTTGTCTGAGGAAAAGCCAAAAAGAAAAAGAGAGAAAGAAAGAAAGAATTTCCCATGTCAGGATCAACAAGATGTTCCAGATATTTATATCCTCTTGGGGACATTGGGTCACTAAATTCCAGAAGAACCTAAACCACATACACACATACACACACACACACACACACACACACACATAAATATATACACACACAATATAAGGCAGGCTTCATCCTCCAAATCTGCTGAACTTTTGCACTCATGCATATATTGACGTTTTTAATGATACTCATTAATCAAATGTACGGCTAAATCACTTTGCCTCGAACATCAGGACAGAGAGAGGGATGAAAATCAATACAGTGCACATCTACTGAAGATGCATGGGAGAACATGAGATGCCTCGGCAAGTCTCCAAAGGGTTCGTTTAGTCATTTATCTCAAATTTTGGTCATGAAACACCTGAAAGCTGTCATGGTGCAGGTTTAGATTGGACATAATAGAAACCACAATAATAGCAACCAGAGCAGCTGTTGAAACTCAAACTCCAAAGATCGAGCTTCCTGTCTGACTTGATCATACCATTGTTTCAGATCATTGATAATACCTGAGATGACCTCATGAGATTGGATTACATTCTAATCACTCTTCCATGAGCAGTTCAATATTTTTTAGGCCATTGGTTTACCCATGTCAGTCACAGTTTGATTCCACAGTATACACGGGTCCTGATTTACTTACAGCAAAAGTTAACACCACAGCTTTAATCCTATGCCGGACTGTTATGGGATCGTACAAATGTTATGTGCCAGTCAGGTGAAAGACTGTTGGTAAAGTGCACACAATCAGTTTCGTCACCAAAAATCACCAGTATCTCTGGACTGGAAATGTAATAATGCTGAGTTCTACATTCGTCTTATTTGACTGGTGACCCAAAACTGGACACAAAACACAGTCCTGCTGAGAGATATGAACTGGTTCACTTTGTATGGAAAATAACCAGATTCAGTGATCACAGGGGGATTTCTAAATGCATTCTGTGGGCACTGCTTGAATTCACATGATCAATTACACGTAGGCTTAGACATGCAGTGCTACGCATTTATCTCCTCTTTCCACCTCTGTGGTTTTCACTTCCTGCTGCTTTATGGCTTTTTGATCATCAGTGATAGAATAGGGAGAACGTTAGTTGCTTCTCTGGAGTGCTAAATTATTTTTAGTGACGTAGTACGTCTGTTGGTCATAAGTTTGATCATGGCCTCATTACTGATTTACAAAAATACATGCCATCTCTATGACCACTGGAGATATTAATGCTGATATTAATGCTTATTAATATATGGATGTTCAAAGTTCGTAGGCATTTCAGGAGGTCAGCCAGACTCTGATAGTGACCAATCAGCCTCCTTACTAGAACCAATGGAATCTGAGTCTTCTTGCTATGTTTGCTGCACAAGAACCAGTGGCATAACCATTCATAGTGACTGAAAAGCCACTGTATCATCAACCCTTAAATGACAGAATAACTTATGTTTGATTCACTTCCTGACCCAGTAAGAGTGTCATGTTTCACTTTCTATACAGTATAGAAATGTGTGTGTGGCAGATGCCTCTCTATGTCTAATTAAAAAGCAATGATCATCAAAAAAAAAAAAAAAAAGAAGAAAGAACGAAAGTAAGAAAGAAAAAAACTGTTTGCTGTCTGTGTAGTCAAATGGAATAAGGAGTAAACCGATGTAAATGATACTAAATGCAAATCAAAGCACGATAGCAGAGTAGCTTTTAACATTTTCATGATGCACTTTAAACACATTCAGTGAAAAGCAAGCATTAAAGCAATCCATGTTATTAGCCATCTCTATTGCATGTAGAGTAATTTTTGTAATCGCAAAGCCTTTTAATAATTCACAGCATGGGTCTGGCTCTGCTAGTCATTATGTTTGAGGTGAAGGAACCCTAGAAGGAGAAAAGAGACAGGCTTCTCTAACATTACATTACCCCTACATTATTTATACACTTGGCTTAAATCCCAATCATAATGAACAGTGTTCATATTTCATCTCAATCCAGGGCACTCTTTATCGTGTGAAAACTAATGGCCACATAGCCTCATGCCTTGATTATTCCCTTGCGCTGGAGATGAGTGACTGCCCTAAGTTAATGGTGGTGAACCTTATCTTGCAGGTAAAGGAAAATCCTATATTTGGTTTCCGAACACTAGTCATTCAGTACCTTCGTATCCACCTGCCTATGCTATCTTGTGCATGTAAATATGGGCTGTGAGAGGCCAGTGGAAACTCTGTTCCGATAATACCACCTCATGTCTGATTAGCCTAGACCTTAAAGCCCAGGAGAGTGCAGATTTTTCCCCCCTCCATCTTAAAAGGATGATAACACAAATCCCTTTTTTTTGGGGGGGGGGGGGGGGGGGGGGGGGGCTAGCCAGCAATAGTAATTAAATTATTTGTCATGTCACTCAGATGCCCTCCACTTGTACTTGTTGTGGGGGGGAAAAAAAGATAAGAGCAATAAGAGCAGGACAGCTGATGACAGGAACTTTACCTTTCCATGAAGAAGTTTACAGGAAGCGCAAAAATAAATAAATGACATTAAACTAGCTTATGTGCACATCGGTGAAAGGCGGCTTGGTATGGGAAGGCTCCCTGAAAGATCCCCATGCCTCCTGTATTGATTTATTTTTATCAGAACACACAATAGAAGAGCACCACTCCCAAAACACATGAAGCTGTTACGAAGGCAATAGGAAATGAGTGTTGGCATTTGTTTTCTCTGTTTGTTGCTCAAGGCTGGTAACTTTTCTCTCCCTCCACAGACCTCCCTCAGCTGTCACTTCAGATACATTCACAGAGGTGGCAAGAGAGTGATCCAGTGCCTTGTTAAGATCTTAATTAGGCATCTGAGCTTTGACAGTAAGCGACAGCTACAGCAGCTTCACAGATCACATAGGACAAGTGAGGTGACAGCAGAAACTAAAGACTCTGGAAAAACTAAACACTCTTAAAACTGGAATATCTTTATTTTTAGTGCTGGCCAGAGGAGGATGGGCTCCTCCTGTTGAGTCTTGGTTCCTTTCCAAGGTGTCTCTCTCTCATTCAGTTCATTTTAGAGAGTGTTTCCTTGCCCTTGTCACTTTGGGCTTACTCACTGATCTCTCTGAAGCCACACTGGAACAAATTCATTGTAAAAAGTGCTATACACATATATTTGAATTTGAATTTGTTTTAATGTTTTTTGTTTTGTCTGCTGGTAACAAACATGGCCTGTTTGTCATCTGTTTGTTGGTCTGTGTACAAACATATTTACCCTGTACCGGTGAAATCTGAGGGGGTATTCCAGAAAGCGGGTTTAGTAAAAACTCAGAGTTAGTTAACTCAGAACAAGTAGTAAACCTCCTAATAGAAGAGCTTCATGTCTTTGTTTTGCTAGGAGAATGAAGCCACAGGACTCCTCTATTAGGAGGTTTACTACTTGTTCTGAGTTAACTGACTTTGAGTTTTCACTAAACCTGCTTTCTGGAATACCCCCCTGGTCACTGCCACAGTTACTCTCATCATGCTAAAAATGAAAAGACTGGTAACACAAAGTACAATAAATCTTTGCAGTCATATACTATATGGTAACCTTGCAAGCTGTTGTAATGCTAAAGAGAGAAGCTGAACTTGGGATTGAAGTGGTGCATATTCACTGGATAGTCAGGCATGACTATATTAAATAACTCTGCCAGTATATACTGCGTTTGAAGTGACATCGATTTTAACAAAATATTGAGGTTGCTCAAAGTACAAACATCAGCCTCTTTTTGTTGTTGTTGTTGTTGGTTGATTGAACACTAGATGGGCTGTACTTGTTTGCCTGAACCTGCTCGAATGTAATACTGTGAAATCGACCAGCATCGCTCTTAACAGAATATTCTTGGTTCTACGTATAAACATGCACATAACATCGGCCCCCTGCCTACTATGAGATGTGAAGCCTGTGTGGACATGTGTGTGTGCGTGTGTGTGTGTGAGTGTGGGGAGGGGGGGCGTTAAGTCCAATCTTTTGCAGAAAATCACCTCATTGGGATTTTTCCATTAGTTGTAAAAACTCCAGTATCTAGTAGGAGCACACTTACTGCTCTTTTTGGAAGAAGAAGGAGGAGAAGAAGAGGAACAAGAAGAAGAAGAAGAAAGGGAAGAAGGGGAAGAAGAAAAAGGAAAGAGAGAATAGGAAGAAGAAAAAGCCTGCTGGTTTGAATTCTAATGAAGACAAGATCAATAGTTGTCCTGTTGTTCTTCAATTAAAGCAGTTCATTGGAAAGGATTGACTCTTGTTTTTTTTCTGTTTTGCTTCTTTTCATCTACCCTTTGCAAACTCATGTGTTGTATCCAGAGGGTCAGTGTTCAATAATTTGTCCTTTATGTTTGTTTTTATTAAAAATTTAGAGGTATTACCCCCCTTTCCTGCCCCTGGTCTGTCTTCCTGTGCACTGGCTTCTCACTGTTTCTCTGTTGATGTCTGTTAATGTCTGGAGATTAAGGGGGGACACTGTGGAAAAGCAGAGACTAATCCCATGTGGTTCACTTGGATGGCACACCAAGGCTCAGTTATGTAATACTTAAACCCAGCTACTGGATTCTCAAACACTCAGATGGTCTGAGTTACATCAATATATCTGTTTTCCCCTTAGCGTTTCAACACTCTCTCCATACAAGTTAATGTGAAAGTCCATTTCAGTAAGCCAAATGCTGCACGTGTGCACATTTTTGCATAAATCGTAAACGTTACTCTAACGCAAGGAGCACAAGTGTTATATTTGCATAAGGTAGACTGTGTTGAAGATGAATAAATAACTGTTTTTATTCTTGATAATAAGTTACACATTTTAATGGACATACATAGCACTGCCAAATAATTATGCCATGCTCTGATGAGGAATATATGAGACATTCATCCAAAAAGTTGAGAGATTTCATCTGCCCATTTTGCTGATGTAGTGAAATGAAGTCAGCAGACAGTTAAGACTTTTGGCATCAGAGAGCATGCGTTCCTAAGAATTGAAAAGTGCTTCTAAATGCCAATAAAATAAATAGGCTAATATGGAGATAAAGGCTAATAAAAGATATTTCAAAATTTTTTACATTTATCTTTGGTCCTGAAGATCAAAAGCATTCATCGTGTTAGTGCCAAGGTGTGAGGAGAGTATCTGCAATTTCACAATTAAACATGGAATCCTACTTACTCATCTACAATGTTTCAATATGATTGATTCTGATTCTCAGTCCGAGGAGAACATTAAAACATTCAAATGCATCTTTCTTTTTGGATAAAAGGATGCTCCAGCTGCTAAAAAGGGGGGGGGGGTCTACTTTTGATAATATGACCTCTATTTCTGCCTCATTCGTTAATTGTTGGTAGTACACCCAGTGTAATGTAATGTAATGTCCATAAACTCTTGTATCTGGACTAAATGTTGTGTACTTTTACACGAATATATCTAAGAACACTCAGCCAAAAAGATCCTCAACCTCTGTCTAACAGTCTTCAGTGTAAAGTATCATGGCAAACTCTACTATTTACTGAAATTGTATTTGTTTAGATAAAAAGAAAGTATACAGAGTCAGCTGGAAATAAATCTACCTTTCTGTGCAGTCTCAATGGTTAGTTTCTAGTTGTATTGAAAATGACTCATTCCTCTGTGAATAGCAAAACAAATATATTTCCATAAAAAGGTCACGCCTGTAGAGAGGAATAAAGAAATGCAAATTACTTATCGATCTCTTTGCTCCATAGTGTAACATCAGTCTTACAAAGCGTGGCATATTTCACGACTAATGTAACTGATGTGACTGGGTACAGTGTGCATACACTAGCGCCATCTCATCTTAAAAAAAAAAAAAAAAATGCCTCGGTGCAGATTGGGCCTGTGTCTCTCCTGTGCACTTTTCTTTCATCCCTCGCTCCACGAGAATGTTCAGCCAAAGCGGAATGGAGGAAATGTGATTAGGGAAGGAAATCCTGGAGGAGAGAGCTTGTAAATTACAAGCTAAAGTTCAGCGCCGTCTCTTTACCCAAAGGAACAGACAAGCTGTAAATCTGTAGTATATCTGCAGCTGAAAAAGTCTGAGATGTCACATCTCAATATTTCTCTCTTTTTCTCAATTCCCATTGGGTGAAAATCATGGAAATTTCTAGGTCCAGAGAAATTTATTTTTTTTCCCTCTCTCAGCATTCAGACAGAGATATGCGAAAATCAGTTAGAGGAAGATCTGCCAAGCTGGTTGAAAAGCCTTACATTGTGTTTTATTCACAAATCCGAATCTGCAGAATACTGCCCAGTTTGTGCCATCTGTCTCACTGTGGACACCTGACATAAAACTGCCTCCAAATCTAGATGAAGTGCAGTTTCTCTTAAATATGCATGGGTCTTAATCTTCATTTGTTAGGCCTATCAATATTTAACCTTACTAAGATTAGCTATGCTATCTGCGGTATTTAGAGAAAGGTAGCCTGGAAATCAAGCCTTTGATAAAAAGAAATGTGCAGATAAAATCATTCCTGAAGTTAAAAAGCTAAAAAACAAAGTATCTGAAGACTGAAAACTGATTCTGTGTGTGTGGGGGGGGGTGTATTTGTGTATGTTTTTTTTTTTTTTTATTCATACCATTTTTCCAAGTACAACATATTCTAAAATAAAGTGCAATAATGAAGTGACCTATTAAGGTCACATAAACACGTTTGTGATGGAGCAGATTTTCCAGTTAATTATCCTTATTATTATTTACCATCATGTTCTCACTTTTAAACAACACTAACCATGGCAGCATCCAGCTGTCAACAATGGCAATAATTGGGTAAAAATCTGAACTATGTGAATTTTGCCCTCATATGTATATTCAAATAGATAAATCTTTCCCTCAAGATTTTAAGTCATTTGATCTGTACTCATCCAGACAAGTGGAATAAACAGCACTATCTGTTAATTAGATTTGTGTATAATAATACAATTTATATAGAAATTGGCTTATAATGAGTGAGTATTGATTGTTAGGGGGACTGACAACCAGCTTTGAGGTGACCAAGGGAAAAATAACATGAGGAAGGAACATTTTCTTTGATTTTTATATCTGTCTGTCTTGTCTGCTCCCTCACTGAGTTCTGCTGTTTAGTGCTGATGTAATTACTGTGTGCTACATTTGTCTGATCCATTCACTGCAATCCCAAGAGTTACTAACAGTAAACAAAATATCAGTCACACACAGTAAAGCTGACAGGGAGAGAAGCTACAGTTAAACACAATCTCAGACTCAACTCCCCCCTAAAACTAGTCTACAAAGAGGTTGTGCACAACACAGAGTAAAATAGTAAACTTCAGGAAATCACACATATTTATTTGTAGAACCATCTCACTAGAACAAAGCCTCTAGTCAAAAAGCAATAGGCCCAAAATTTCATTTGTATTGAATTCTTCTTGGAAGACATTGTGATTGGCCCATTCACAGCGTGAATGACAGTAATGACAACAGATTCAAATCAGTTATCACCACAGAGTTTTTCTCGCCTTGTTCCAGTTGCTTTTCCAACAGTACGTGTCACTTCAAAAAGCAAACATTTACACAAAGAAACCAAAGTATGCACTTGTCAAAAGTGGTTGTATCCAATCCGTCAATTCACTGCTCTTCACAATGTAGACTCCAATCATTCACTTTTAAAGAAGAAAAAGAAAAAATCTCTGTGATCGCACATACTGTGAACAGCAAGCAGTGAATTTACCCATCCAACACACTGGCAGTGAACACACACACCAGACACTGGAGCAGTGGGCAGCATTCCTTGCACCTGGGGGGCATTGGGATTAAGTGCCAAGGGTACATAACCATAGATGTCGGTCCTGGGAATCAAACCAGCAACCCCCGGTCACGAGCCTGGTTCGCTAACCTTTATACCGCGGCTGCCCATGGCTCATCTAGAGTTTTGTCCTTACAGTATGTACACATATACCATATACACACACTTACAGACTGAGTTCCATACAATGAAGTCTCAGCATGTGTCCTTTCTCTGACTTTGCCCAAACACCAGAACTCCTTGCTGCTAAATGCTAAGGCATAGCTGATGCCAGCATTAGACGCTCTCTGATAAAAACCACTGCCAGCATTGTGACATGTACCGTAGTCCTCCCCAAACAATCCACATTACTCACGGTAGCTCCAAATCAACAGTATCTGTCTTTCCAGCTAAAGAAGAGCTCCCCAAGGACCAGCCCTGAACATGGCTCTTTAATGGAATTCTCTTGTTTGGCTTAGTCAAATGGAAATGTGCTACACATACAATCACACTCACAGATACACACACACACACACACACACACACACACACACACACACACACGCTCACTTGCACGCACGCGCACACACGCACGCACACACACACACACACGATTATATTCTGAAAGATAATTTTATACAAGTAATCTTCCAGTATTTTCTACTATCGTCTCCAATCCACTTTCAAAAGCAGTTTGGTCCCTGTGTGAAATTCAGTTGGAATTGATTTATAGGTTAGGCTGATTTCAATGTCTTCTATTGACACTACATTTCTATGACACCATGTTCCCAATTTCTTCTGTCTCTAAGATGTACCGTGACAAGAGAACATAGTATTTGGGATGACATCCATTCATTCACAATGGGAAAAGCCTCCGAGTGTCAAGGTGAGACTGAAAGAGAAGGAGATGGAGCTAAACTTTGAGATGAATGTTATCAGAGGTACACAACAACACAGTGTTTTAGAGAGCAGACTGAATGTAAAAGCACCAGTGATGTGGTCCAGTGATGTACAGGCACAAGTCCTCAGAATCAAGTATTTGACAGACTTACTGGGTATCATTTTACTTGTACAAAGAGCTCACTCAAACTGTATGAACTCTGTCCATCTAAAATATATTTGTGCGGCAGTTTCACAAAGTTTTCTTAGAAAAGTCTTTTTTCTGGACCTGAATTTGGGGGAAAAAAGATTATTTTCCTGGAGTCTGTTTTTGTGCCTTTGTACTTGGGAAGATGGACACTGTGTAGTAGAATAGTGCAGATTCAAACATTGCAATACCTTCTCATACCTTCTCATTACAACCAGAAAAACAGCAATAGCTCCACTGAGTGCTATAAAGTTGAATTAAGCCACATTTATGGCTCATCCAGACACAGTATGTTGAAAACACAGAGCACATTCGTTGAAGAGCAAACCACCAAAGCTTCAGCACTGCACTGGAGTTTCAAAGGGCGTTTGACCAGGGGTCTAACAAATAAAGGATCAGTGCTGGCCTGACTCATCGTGGTCCACAATTTTATGTGCTGTATAATTACCATCAGACCAGAAAAGCCCATAACTTTTCACTCTGACTTTATTTAAAAGGCCGTAGTTTACTGGGATGAGATCCAAAGAATGGGACAGTCCAACCTCAAAAATCCTCCCTCTTTGTTCTTGGCAGTTGTGTTTGTAATGTGTGTTTGTGTGTGTACAAGTGTGTGCTCGTGTATCTCTCTCTCTCTCTCTCTCTCTCTCTCTCTCTCTTTCTTTCTTTCTCTTTCTGTGTGTGTGTGTGTGTGAAGGAGAGAGAGAGAGAGAAAGAGAGAGAGAGAGAGAGAGAGAGAGAAAGAGAGATAGAGAAAGAGAGAGAGAGAGAGAGAGAGAGAGAGAGAAGAGAGAGAGAGAGACAGAGAGAGAGAGAGAGAGAGAGAGAGAGAGAAATAGCCCCAGCTCTGACGTGCATGTGGAGAGCCTCTCCCTGTCTGTGGGATTGGGACCATGCCACTTTCATTGAAGCACTTAGCCCCAGCACTTATCTCGTTATCCCACTAGCTTGGCCGTGACCCTGCTATACAGTAATAGCTCAGCGGCTCCAGTTAAGGTCCCCACACACTCCGGTCACTCCAATCAGGACTGTGGGGAGCTTGGGGGACAGGTCAGTGGACGGCACGCTGCTCTCAAATTTCCTCAATTGCAAGGGTGGTTATGATACCCTCTATCCACAGTGGACTAACAAAAATGTTTGGTAGGATAATCCAAATGGACTGGTAGTATCACTAGAAAGAAGCCTTCATGATTAAGGAATGCCATTACTGTAAATGCTAATGTAAACAGCTCTCCAGGAAAATGTACAAAGTACAAATCACCCTTTCTGTGGTCAAACGAATAATGTTAAACGGAGATACTTCTCCAATAAAAAAAAGAAAGAAAGAAAGAAAAAAAAAAACAGCCATGAGTAAGTGACTACGCTACTTTAGTTGGTTGTTGTCAGGGCGTAGTAAAGTCAAACTGATTGTAAAAGGCACTTCATTATGCAGTCTGGAGCATGTTTGTTTCCTCTTTATCTCTCCACTGTTTTCTCTAACTTGATTAGTGCATTAAATTGCTGTCAGAGGGTGTTATGGGCAGTGTCTTGTCATTTACACTGATTATGATACAGGGCTCATTGTTCAGAAGACTGGCGAACAGTGAAAATGAGCAACACTTAACACAGTGTAAATGCCTGCACAGTTTGTGCAGTACATATGACATAGATAACCTCAGTCACATAGTCATTGAGCCAAATGTGACAACCATCCATTAAGGCTATGTACATAGCTACTCCTCCGTACATCACCCTGTGTTTACAAATTGTGCATTGCTATGGTTTGTTCATACAGAGCCGTCTGAAGGGCTGCTCAGTCTGAATGGATGAAAAGCGGGACAGGCACATCCTGCTCATTAAGACAGCGCTTCACTTCCACATGTCCACAGCCCTGTCATTGACCTCTACAAAGCAAATGCCACAGAGACAGCACATCTGGCGTCTGCCTCGCTCTCTAAATTGTGACATCACACCCCCACAGAACACAACCAATCAGGACGAGTCCGTGCAGCGATATCAGACAGATGACAGAATTAAAGTCCACATAGTGGGGGATCTTGGGATGACAAGAGGAGCTGAATGGCTATGTTCAGCGTTATTAATTAGCCTTTCTTCAAACACACTGTGGGTACGTCTAAACAAACTGATCCTGAGGCCAACCAGTCCGCAGGGCTAAGGCGGAAACTGGTTCAGATGTGTGCATGAAGACAAGTGTCAGATAAACAGAGTCAGGGTCAGATAAGAGACCAGTATGGAATGGAGGAGGAAGCAGAAACGGGGAGCAAGAAAGCATGTAAGAATGAGAGAAAAGAGCAGAGGGAATGAAGGGATGTATAAAGAAAAAGAGAGCGAGCGTGATGGGAACATGGAAAGAAAGAGACATGGCAAGGCGACAAAGAGAGGACAGTAGCCTACATGAAAAAAACGAGAAAGGAAAATGACAAAAGGGATAAAGAGAGATATAGCCATGAGAGAGAAAGAGAGCAGCACAAGATAAAACTAGCAGATATACGGTGCGGTGTACTCACAGCCCACTCGCAAATTGATCTGGTCACGTCGTTCTCCGTCGGGGTTCTGGAAGCAACTGTACAGGCCGTTGCTGCTCATGTTGACATCCATGAGAACTAGTCGAGACCCCTCCTCCCGCCGGCGCGCCTTCACATCCGTTCCATTTACCTTCCATGTCACTGACGCATTGGTGTCCAAAGAGCCGCACTGCATGGTAACGTCACTGCCTATCCGCTCATACTGGATCCTGGCACCTGTCGGTACAGAGCACAGACACTGTCACAAACACGCAGTACTCCTAACAACATACACGTCACAGAGCCCGCTAGCCGAAACAGTACATGGGCCATACTGACTAAAGAGACACGTATTGTCAGTCAAGAAGTGAAATCAGCAAAGACAGGTCTGTGGAGTATTGTCTGTTCATGTTGGCAAATGTCCACATATCTGTCTGAGATGCAAAGTGGGAGTTCACATGTATAAACTGTACTCTGTTGACTTTCAGCTGAAAAAATATCTGTTGAGATATCAGCCTAAATTTTTAGCCGGTAAGAAATTTCAGCTTGTTCTCTCACACCGACAATAGTGGAATACTGTATGTCAGTACATCACACTCCTTGACTTATGAGTAATTTTCCAGACACACGGACAGACAAGAGTGCACTGAAGCACAAATAAAGAAGGACATTCTGTTCCCCTTTCATCTTTGTTCTCTATTATTTTCCTTTTCTTGGAAATGTATGCTCAGACCAGATTGGCGTTAAACGTCAACAGGATGCAATTGTATTTTACTTTAACGTAGAAAAAGATCCTCTGAAAGTCTGTGTCACGTTAGGAGGAAAACACAGCGTTGAAATTGATCAACCAGTCACGAAAACATTGACAAACTGAAGTCTGGGCTGAGCTCAAAGCTATAAAGGATAACAGTTTCGTTTGGATTTGCATCACAGTTTTGTAAACTCATGAGAGTCTGAGGAGCGTGAGGGCGAGAGAGGCGATGGGGGTGATGTTGACGGTGATCTTTCTCACTTCCCTAGCAGCTCTAATCCTCTCCGCTCAATCCTCTGAGCAAACCCACAGCCATGAATTTTACATTCGGCCCTGTGAGTACCCAAGTGCATATGCCTCTAACGCTGCGGGATACAATCGCTATTGAAAGGACTGCATGCTTGAGAAAACAGGATAGTGACAATGGCAACGATTGCATTTAAAATAACAAAAACAGGGTAGGTTGCTCTGGTACATTTACAACATCCGCTCGCTTTTCACTAATGAAGCAGTCTGATGTAATTGTTGAAAGAGAAAAAGAAGGAAGAGAGACTTACAAACTTCACAGCAACAATGGAAACTATGTCTGTCCGCACTGAAGCAAACAACTCATTGTTTGTTACGTGTCCCTTGTGCTTTACTTGTGGTTACCGGTGTCTTGGTTTCAATTACTGTGAGGAACTGACAGGCATTTAAAGTTCAGAGTCCATTCATTTCTGAGAGTTGTGAATGAGACACCATCAAAATAGTCTGTGATGATCAACATTGCTTCTCAGGTTATGGGTTATAGAGTCTATTGTGTATCCTCAACAATTTTTTATGCCAGACCCAAAGTGCTTGAGTATCTTAGAGACGACATTATAGAGTGGGTAACATTTGGGGTACCTGTTTCTACACCGCTTAATCATAAAAGTTGATCAGTAGGATTAAAATTGCTACGTATCATCAGTGATACATATCATAATCATAATCCGAATCATGAATACGTAACCATGACTTAAAAGATCTTCAAGCTTGCAGGTGTAGCCAACTGACTCTCGTCACAGTTTAATTTCCTTACGAAAATGCTCACACAATGCCTCATTTTGCAAATGCAGCAATAATAATGATTTTCAAGCCACAGAACTGATCAAGAAATTTGAAACCCAGCAGCCATACACTGTGGAATTTTTCATTTTCCATACCTAATTTTGAATTAATATAATGCTACATCAAACATAAGCTAAAAATAAAAAATAATGCGTGAATTCCAGTTATCCATCTAATATACAACAGTCATGCTCCTCACATACATTAACTAGCCTTGTATATTTCATAAGTATGTGTGTATGAGTGAGGATAAAATAAAAAAAAAAATCATGATATCATCAAGTCCAAATCCTTGCTTTAATGAAAAATCCAAAAATTGAAACCTCTTAAGAGGTCTCTAAAGTAAAACGAGCTTGTGAAATGTCTCCTCTCAAGACATCCTAAGCTCTGCAGACATAACATGCTGCCCTCTGCCTTGTTCCCTTTTGAGGATTCTCATTAAGGGCTTGTCTCTCATTGCTCTCACTTGTCATTGCAAGTTGGCAACCGCCCGGTTGCCGGGTGCAAAAATAAATCCATTTCCTGTTTCTCTCCTGCTTATCTATTCTCCCCCTGAGCAGGCAGTGATAGGGCGGCCAATCTCTAGTCTCCTCAGCGGGCAACAACAAAGTCTGGGAACAGTAACTCATATCTGTCACTGTTTGATAGCCCTGAATACCTAATTCTCATTATACTGTTTAGCAGGTGCCTCTATCAAGGTTTTTATCAGATCGTTGGGGGGCTTGTATTTAGCCTAGCATATTTTTCATGCAGAGCCACAATACGCATTGCTACACATCCATGCTTGTGTAACTAAAGTAATTCATATTATCTTCAAACAAACAGAGGCAGCTGATACAAGCCAAACAACCTCCACAAACTTCCTGTATGGTTAGCTGAGCCCACGCTGACGCGCTGTGCAATGAGCATGCGTGTAGCTTTAAGGGCAAAACCACTTGGGTAATCCAAAAAGAAAAGAGGAAAAGGAAAAAACATTATATAGACTTCAAGAAGCAGTCAAATTGACACTTCACAATGCAGACATAAACTAGCTGACAGAAGTTGTTGGAGGCTCCAGGGGAGAGATGAGAGAAAAACGGAGAGAGAAAAGAGAATCCACACCCACATGGAAGAGCTAAAGTTTTACGAGTGCGGCCTGGGAAACGGCAGAGGGGGATTCTGGGCTGCCGGGGGTTCAGGGTGGAGGACAGCTGGATATCCCCAGCTAGATGAAGAACAGCTGTCTTTTTCTCATGAAACAAGGAGCCAAACATCATAGAGCTGCTGCCTGACCACTCAAACATGGCACTGTTGACCAGAGGCTTGTCTCAGTAAATAGAGACAGGAACAGAGTGCATTTTTTGAGATGAGCTTCACCAGGCTGATAAAAGGCCATTTCTGGTTTGTTTTCAACTCTACAGACAAACTGTATCAAGGTTTGGTGTCAGCGTAAGAAAGTACTTTGTTAACCGTTTTGTTGTAACTGAGGCCACATAATGAGTTCTTTTATGATATAGGGCCCTAAAGCTTCCAACAAAACAACTGTGAGTGCAAGTTCCTGGAGATGTGGCATTTGGAACTTTTCTCACAGAGAACAATATTGTATTGTAATATGGTGGAATTTTCACACATAGTGAAGGTCACGCAACAGTACGTGCTCCAGAAAGGTCAACAGGATTAGCAGCATCAGACTGATGCAGCATGGATCAGACACATTCATCCCACCCCTCCAGGTCCTGAGGCTTAAATGCTCTAGGCTGGGAATGTGGGCTTGGCTGTTCCGTTTATTTTCTCGCTCTGGCCTGGAGAGTATTTCCTAAATCTAGCAGGCAGTGCTGTTCAGCGCTCCCCTCCCAGCCCTCCCATGATGCACCGCATGGGCTCTCTGGTCTAAGGGCAATAGCTCTGTAGTAAATATCTCCACCCGTCTCCTTTTGTTTGTAACCTAATAAAATAACCAAATGGGTGTGAACCTCACGAGCAAGCCACCCAGGGTTGATTCCCTCCTCTACTCCTCTTGGGAGGTTTCTCACCTAGGAACCTGTTTTTGGATGAAAAGAGGCATGTGGTGATACTGATCTTCCATGACACCAAACAGAAATGCAATGTGTGTGTGTGTGTGCAAGTGTGTGTGTCAGTGTGTACCATGTATTGGTATATCTCTGGGGACCGAAAGTCCCCAGTAAAATAGCATAATCTGACAAAAGTGCCTGGTGGGGAGCAAAATGCTGGTCCCCACTAGAAGAGCAATGTTTTTCTAAACTATATTGTTGTTATTGATAAAACAAAAACTATTTCCAAAATATTTCCTTGGTTAAGGTTAGGGTTAGGGTTAGGGATAGGTTAGTATTCTTAAGTTACAGGTTAACGGGAGTCAATGGGAAGTCCCCACTAGGATATGAATACAAACGTGTGTGTGTGTGCGTGTGTGTGTGTGTGTGTATGGCCAGATGATTGGGTAGGCGGGTCCATTCGCAAGCATGTGTTGACACTCTAAAAGGGATATAAATTATAAGGATTATAAGGGACATATAATTATATGGATTATAACGTATAATTTTCATCAATGTGTCATTACAATAATTTGAGAAGATATATGCATGTATAATGTTTCATGTGTTACATTATGACCAGGCTGAAGACATATCTTATATTTCAGAGTATATTACACTTACAAACTCTAAGCTACGAGACCATTCAACTGGGTTCTTGATCACACACAATGCTCCATGACATATAGTTATATAAGTGGAGAGGATGAAATAAAAAAATGAATAAATCACAAACTAATGTTAATTGTTGCAAACTGAAGCACTACTCTGATGCAGATCACAGTTGAACAACATAAAAGCATTTGACTCTACACTGAGGTGAAGGCACAAAAAGAATTCTGATTAAATTGGAGTTTTAACCTCAACTCAAAAGTGGGTTCCACAGCAACAAACTTTCCACTTGTCCAGGAGCACAACTAATATTGAAAGATAGTGATGTATGGGAACTTACAGGTGGAGCAAATGTATAGGGCTTCTGAGGGTATCCTCCTAGTTTCCAAGTTTCCAGCTTATGTACTGGGATGTACGCTGGTGATACTAGACATCCTGTCATGTGCATTATGTACAGTGGTCAACTAGCTAGAGGATATATCAGATTACATATTGCCCGGTTTGGGCTGGAATAAGCATTAGAAAATTAAACCAGCTGCTCTATTGCTATGCACCAATGATGGTCATTGTAAGAAAATGGTGATGTGCTCACTTGGACCTCATCATCACCCTGTGTGATGGATCAGAGACACAAGCTTCAGAGAGGAATCCCCAGTGTGTCGAAGAGCTGGTTGATGCTTGATGTGATTTAATTCCGGAGTTGTTTTTTTCCACATTACATTTCAAATGTCTTTTTTAAAGGTGGCATCACAAATTGTGTATGCAATAAGAGCGAGTCACATGAAATCAAAGGAATCAGCAATCTGCAAGTCCTCGGTGAATGAGAGGAACACCTTAAGATTAAGTTTAAACAGGTTTTATTGGACTGGCTCAGATCTGATGAACGGAAATGGAAACAGAAAATGAGGATCTTCAAAAAATGCAAATATAAGAATTACAGGTGAAGGTGTTGCCTTCGCAAGCTGTTGAGCACAAAAATAAAATTCATTGGACCAAATAAGATGAAGTACTGACAGTTCTCAGGTTAAGAGGAAAAACTTGGAAACTACCTCTCCAGTGGAGATATGTATATTCAAAACAACAGAGGAAGTGTGAGTATTTGTCAACTCAGAAACAAAGGCAGGACCCTTCTCGCCCACATATTTTCACTAGCAAAGGAAAACCTTTTCCACTCAGCATGTACCTGCTCTAACTGAAGAACAAGCCAGTCTTTCAGAGAGCAGAACAACACGCTGTTATCCCAAGATTACTTACACATTCATGACCCCTCTCCCTCTCTCATCCCTATACCTCTATGGCTACAGAAGGTCTGTATTGAATGAGAGAAGTGCATGGCTTTGCTGGTGGAATGTAAACATCCTGGGGC
Organism: Chanos chanos; assembly: GCF_902362185.1. Classification (NCBI taxonomy): domain Eukaryota; kingdom Metazoa; phylum Chordata; class Actinopteri; order Gonorynchiformes; family Chanidae; genus Chanos; species Chanos chanos. The sequence goes on from NC_044497.1 coordinate 41,692,653, forward strand.
AGGCCAACATCGCTATCCTCCTGCACACGCCCTCCTCCCCCCATCTGACACATACACACATGCCCCCGGTACTTAGCACAGATGAGCAGAAGAAGAGCAAACATACCTGAACGTCATTATGAAGTAGTCCCAGAGTTTATGTCAAGCATACTGAAGCCTAATACAAACAAGCCACGTACCTCCAAAATGATGCAGCAGTCCAGGCAGAGGTCAGCAACAAGCCTATTGCTCATTTTTTTAAGCTTGATGGACACTCAAAATGTCAAAAGAGCATTGCCGTGATGCGCCTCCATTCAACCTCACTGTCGTTATTGTTTCCCCCAATGAAGCCGGGTGCTACAGAGGGATTTTGGGCTTTCACAAAGCTTGTGACAAGAGGAAATTGCTACAAAGGAATTTGATGTCTTCATACGGTGCCCGCTTTAGAATACTTTCCCATGCTTGAGATGTTGAGAAGAACATGGAGGATTTTTGATAGAATGCCAATGTTTACAGTCTTCCAACATTCTTTCATCATTTATCATGTCAGAACTAGGACTGCAAACAGTAAGGATACTAATAAAAAATTCTAATGGAGGAGTTAGATCTCTTTGATAGCAGCTTTGTTTTCTTTGTAACAATTCTCGATGGTTTGCTGAGTGGTTTATTGAATAAAAAATGTGATAGTTGTGAAAAACAGAACAAAACCATTTGCCGCTAAATATTTATAACAAATCCTTAGGCAATGGGAAACATACACTAACATCCTGCCGCAGTCCTATAGGGACAGTGAAAAGGTCAGCTTTCACAAACGGCTATACACAAGCAAAGCCAAATGAGATATATCAAAATATGCTGGTGATACCATACTGTTTCTGACAAAACATTTCTTGTTCAAATGTGTGCTTGCACCATCTGTTTATAAGCATAGCCATTGAAATTCTTAGTTGCTGGTTCAATCCTCAAGCATGAGTACAGCTCCCACTCCTGCTGGATAAAGTGAGGTCACACATTGATTGTTTTTCATCTGTTACTGGTTCACTTTGTGTACAACCCAGATTGATTATAATGCTTCGCTTATGATCAGACTCTCCTGAGAACATTTTTTCTTCTTGCTTATGAAATCTGGAAAAAAAAAAAAAGTTTTTTTTTTTTTTTTTTTTTAATGGTTTTCAGGCTTGCACACAAATACTCACGGTGCCAGGTATTGGGTGCAGCGATTTTCAGATATCCTTTTGGCCATTAGTCACACTTCACCTTGACTCTACTACAGAACTCTTCTGTCTGACCAGACACAGGGCTAGGATAGGGGCTGCGGAGAGGCACCAGACAGGAGAGAGAGGTAGGAAGAATGCTGTCTTGAGACTGGAGGCTGTTTGCTTTCCAATGCTCCCTCATTTGTGAAGGGTGCACACACCGGTGAGCCAGCAGGCTTTCCACTCAGGTCTGCTCCCGATTCTGTGCTGTTTATTCCAGTGAGGAAACCTTTCAAAACTTTACCTCATGTTCCATCCTTTACACTGTTCTCTGTATCCCTCTCTCTGTCTCTTCTTATGTACTAGTACTTCATTACAGTGAGTTTGGTGTTCCACATTAAAGACTTTCCAAGGCCTCCTTGTATCCAGCCAAATTTTTTTCCTGTTTTTCTCAGAGTAAACCAAGTCTGATCGACCTGCTTAATATCCACGCTCTCACAGGTGGCTTGCTACTTTTCTCCGTCTGGCAATGTCACTCTTGAACCAAATCAGCATGAGGAAGTGTTTTTCCAACACTTATCCTAATCCTTATTTCAGGCTAGAATTTCGGAGGGGCTCGAAGAGCTCTCAGATGGCATTAAAGGGGGTGGGGCTCCCTAATTCCTACCCTGTGGCGTCAGTAGACAGCATTAACAGTGATGGAGGGAGGGTTTGTGATGAGCCACACAGGTATGCTCTATTTGGGAAACTTTAATTCACACGTGTGCATATTTAAAATTATACAACTACAAAGTTACTCTCTTTTGCACTACGAGTGAACTAGCGGAAAAGTAACCGAACCAAAACGTTTGTGTCCAAAATTAAAGCTTCTGACTGCTATAAGCATGTGATTGCATTAGACCTCAGGTTTCATGAGTGCAGCGAGACTTTTTTCCGTAACTGAGGAGCAGATTTTACCAGTACTAAATGTACACGCTGTCATACAATATTATTCTATTAATATTTTTCAGTCGGTATTTGAATTGTTCATTAATTATTGTGAGGCTGAATATCCATTTGTTTTCTCTTATTTTTTTCTGTTGTATGGTGTATATAACAGAATTAATATGGTGTAATTGACTAAAGCTTACTCTTGTGTAAAATTCACCTTTGTTGACATATGAGCTCATTTTTACCAATTCAGTAATCAAACTACTGATATCATTATTCTGGTCTACTATTTGAGTCTTGGTTTGTTTTGCATTTTGCAATATTGTGAGTATATCGGTGTTTAATTCCATGGGCTGACTGAACATAAACACCTCTATAGCCTGTATTAAAGATGAGTACAGAGAAGATAGCCGTGGACTGTCTTCTGTGAGAACACTGAGGGTACTATAGGACCAGGTTAGGAATAATTGTGTCTCCAGTCACTGGGAGACCACTCAAACTGCTTCCCACTTATTTCACACTGTCAGTATGAGTGGACCACCGCTCATCATTGAATATATCCACGACAGTGTATGGCAAGGCAGAGCTGTGCTGAGATTTACAGAAGTAGTGAGGACATTCAAAAGGTCCTTACGTAACATATTTAACTTAAATATTCATAACTACTGCCCTAAGCGGGTCATATTCTTAACACCTTAATGTACCATGACATAACACACACAAACTGGTAATGGCTACTTGAGCCTTTATGTGGTCTGTGTAACTGTTTTGAGAAGATGTCTTTTGAGTGTATACATGTGAGGACCACCATGCTCTTTCTATGCTTGCTCAGCCCTCCTCAATTTCTGTTCGATTTGTTTAGAGCTAGTGATGTATCGCTGCTCGCTGGACAGGCAGAAAGTATTAGAGGGGTAAGCACTCATACAATAGGACAAAACTACAGACTGCATGTCCATCTAATTGTGGTCTCGCTCCACCGACTGAACTATTTTCATTGCTTCTGTGTGTGTGTGTGTGTGTGTGTGTGTGTGTGTGTGTGTGTGTGTAAGCTCCAAGTAAGTAATCTTCCCTAATGGCTGACTGTGTGGAGTAGAGCTCCAGACAGTGGTAGACTATCATTAACTCTAGACTGTGTTGAACTGGGCAGGGCTGATAACGTTGAGCTTACATGGTGAGAAGCTTTTTACCCCTGCAGCTCAAGCAAGGGAAGGCAAGCACTTTACCAGTGTAGAGCTGATAACATTAGTAGTGTTCACAGTCAGTCATAGCACATCACACCAAAATAAAGATTTCATTCAGCCAAAGACACTGGATAGTTAAGTCACTAAGACACCTGTTGCCTACATTATTGTCGGAGTATCCACAGCACTGTATTGATATACACATGTACATTCAGTCCGAATGTCCAAAATATAAATGACACGATTTACTGTATTAGCATTTGGAGGTTCTCTGCTTAATACTGATGTTTGTCTTTTGATGATGCAGAAAGCAGGAAAACACATCTCACATCTGGAAACAGAAAAATCTTTCTGGGGACAATCTCTCCAGTTCTGGACAACAGAGAAAATGGAAGGTGAGTGCAGGTGTTAGCTTGAGCTACTTTAAATTTACGTTTACATCCAAGCCTTCTCTGTGCACAGATTAAGCATGTAAAACATCTGTCTTTCTGTACGGAGAGTGTACTCAAGATTTCCTCTGGCTGCCACACATGTAGAAGTAAGTGTTACATCATATACAGTAATCACCTTAATATTATGATAATAAATTCCATGGTATTTATGGTGGTATTTAAAACATAATTAACACCACATAACTCATCTCAGATTGCATTTATATCCCCCTCACCCCCACCTCACACACACACACACACACACAGACACACACACACTCTCCTGCCAATTTGAAAGCACTGTGATCCCCATATGACTTAAAATAGATGTCATTTCATCAAGGTCCCCGTAATTGCATGATGCATATACCTAAAGGCGATGCATAAATTACAGTGCTCCCATTAACTTTGACACCATTCATAAACACAACATAAAAGGTATTAATAAGCTCTTGACATGAAATGTGACCTTCAAAGCTCATTTAGGTTTGTTTAATTGTGTGTACTTATGGCTCGGCAAATGTTAGGCCATCTATCAGCAAACAGACTATTGAGTGGCCCCTAAGGGGCTTCTGTGCCAGAAGACATTGCATACATAGTCACAGCAATACAGTTCTTTTGTAACAATTTTAAGTCATACTTTCTTCCACTAAGATGCAATATATGTCACAATAAGCAGGTATAGCTTTACTGAAACAATTTATAATGAGTCACTGAAATAACTGTTATCAACAGCTTAATCATTCTACAAGAGCTAATTAAAAAGCCTTATACATGATTGTGCTTGGCTATGAAAAACATTTCGATGTATTACAGGTTCACTGAGCACTACGCACTTAGGCATTCAGGATAGTGTCACCTGCTATAGCTACATTGTTGTGCTTGATGTAAAAGGAGGCTAATGTGTCTTTGGTCTGGGGTGACTGTAAGAGTGGGGGGGGGGGGGGGGGGGGGGGGGTTGAAAACACAGAGAAGGTTAACGCTAACTGCAGTGGATGTCCTGACCCCATCTTCTCCATGGACAACTCTGAGTGTGTGTGTGTTGGTGTGTGTGTGTTTGGGTGTGTCTATTGGTGCACTGGCTAAAGATTAATGGGCTGTGTTTTTGTGTCCTGACGGCAGTAGGCACACTCTGTCTTCTCTGTCCCTGTTCCACTAACCCAGGCTTTATCCTTGCAGGCCTCTCTCTCTCTCTCTCTCTCTCCCTCTCTCTGTCTCTCTCCCTCCCTCTCTCTCTCTTTCTCTCTCATGCACACACACGTAGCATTTGTCTCACTTTGATGAATTATCATGGTCAAACTGGGAATGAAAAACAGTACATTCATCATGTAGAAGTAAAGGATCACTCTTTGAGTTTGAGGAAAAATCTCAGACGAGGTGGCAGTGTGTGTGTGTGCGTGTGTGTGTGTGTATGGGCGAGTTGGAGTGTCTATTATCCAGCTATCAATAGGGAGTCGATGGAGGTTTTTCGCTAGAGCTATGTTTAGAAACTGAAGGAACAGACCATGAAACATCAAAAAGTGTCAACAAGACAGGTCTGCTCTGGAGCTAAAGCCAGAGTTCACTTGGTTCTCATTCTGGTATGCCAGAAAGATTAAGGTAACAAAGTTCTGATCTTAAACAAGCATAATTAGGGCTCTACAGCAAGGTGCTCACACAGAAAAATGTGAACTCCTAAACACCTGACAGACTGTTCCATAACAGCCATGTAAAGCATGTATACAGAGGTCAACACAGATGTCTGTACAGACAGTCCTGGACCTGTATTACAGAGTCACTGTGTTCATGCAGGGATGTACACGCACACACACACACACACACACACACACACACACACACACACACACATTTTCTTTCTCTCTATGTTCTGCACATTTGTATTCTAAATTAAGGCTAACCACCACACCTATCTATTACCAGGGGACTGAGAGATAATATTTTCAGTCATCTACTGTAAAAGGATGGTGGAGGTGTCTTTACGTCTGTCACGAATAACTAATTAAATTATGCGCCTTGGGGATGGAGGTGGGAAGCTCTCAGCACTCTGGGAACTGTTTGTGTCAGCATTGCCGGGTCCTCGCTGAATTTACGCAGGGTTTAAAGACAAAAGTATCGCTCTCTAGCTCAAAAACACTTTGTTTAATGTGCTTGACTTAATGAGCTTTGAGAAAGTTGACACCAGCCCGATGAGAGAGAGAGAGAGAGACAGAGAGAGAGAGACAGCAACGTAGAATGAGACAGAGTGAGACCGAAACTCTCAGTGCGCCTATTCTCAAAGCCAGTCCTGCCTTACTGTGGCTCAGAGTCCAAGCAGATGGATTCCCATATTAGGTTCAGAGAAGGAGGCCATTTTTCATGCTTAAGAATTACAGCATTATAGACGGTAATGTGCATTGAAGCTACTGCTATTTTTTTCTTGTAAAAATGTGCGTAAGGGAGAGAAAGGAGGAGAGAGTCCAAGGAGAAAAAAATGAGCGATTGTCTGACATTTCAGGACAGGGAGGACACTGCATCACAATTATTACACTTGGGAAAACATAAACCCACCTTAATCTCACAATGGATAGCAGTCAAGGCAGACTAACTCTGAATTACACTGTGCCAGAGAGAGAGAGAGAGAGAGAGAGACAGAGAGAGTTCATTATTGTGTTTTATCATGGTTATTATTATGACCTAGTTATCACCATCAACCATAAGATGCTTATGAGAGTGCATATATTCCAGGGCTGTGTGTGTGTGTGTGTTTGTTTGTGTGATCAGATGGTGAAACAACATTCCACACTCTGCACACTGATCAGTGAGGCTCATCTCTGGCATAAACAAGGGCACTGATATACTCTTTATCCAACACTACAGTTATGTCACGCATCAATGTTATCTGCTGGCAGAAAATAGCACTTGACATAGGTGTAAAATTTTTACAAGGTGTAAACTACCATATTATACTTTCCACACAGTTGAAGCTAAAGTAGTCATTTGTCTCTGCGGAGGCTAATATTCACTGGCAGTAACATCCTCTCTGAGTAGATTACATTGCTTTGTTATGCTAAGCAGTTCACAGTGTGAGAAGACACAATGGCTGTACATCACACACATGTAGTGACCTCACTCAGGGGTCTCAACGAGAATGCGTCAGGGGAAGACTTACAAGAGTTCTTGGGTGAAAATGTATTCCAGTGCTGTGGAAAAAATGTTAACAAATCGTAAATAATAACAAAAGATAGAGATATGCTACATCAATCACAGACGAGGACTCTATATGTCTATAGTTAATTTCTTTAGCGTTTCCACTACAGGGCTACCAAACAGCCCAAGATAAGACAGAAAGAAAAAAAAATGAAGTGATCTGACAAAGAAAGAGCAGAGAGCACACAAAGAGCCCATCAGCAAAGAAAAGAAGATCGTTCCGAGAGCTTCTGTCTCTCTCAGAGCACTGCCGATCAATACACTTCAGAAGATAACCGGCAGCTTTGCCTGGCCTGCTTCAGATAATAAGTCGCTATCACCTGAAATCAAACACTGTACCCAGTGTGAAAGCTTTCAGGGGGCCTGTAAAGCGCAGGCAAACAGGCTTGTGGGCCGTACTGACGTCATATGAAGGGGACTTATTGACTCATTAGAGGCCACTGGAGGATGCCTGGACATTGGGTCTGGCTGCCCTCAGGAGAATACTTCATTCAGGCTTCTGCTTGCTGGATCAAACGCGGTTGTAAGAATGGGGATCTGGTTCAGTTCATGAGGCTGATAAGTTTCCACTGATTTCTAAAAATATGTTCAGATTCGTTACAAAATCATATTTCAGTCAGCACGGTGTTGCTATTGTGTATAGTAACACACAGAATATTTGTTGTTCGCTGATAGACAGGCATTCACTTCTATTTCAGCATTACACAAGGGTTGGCATGCTTGTCCGCATGCTTGGTTTCACTTAGTATAAATATTTTGTGTCTCTAAACTCATTTCACAATGCCAAAGGCATGGTATTTCGGAGCAAGACAAAACAGCACTTTATCAACCCTTAACAACTATTTTCCATGCTTTTCTGATGTCATTTAAACATGTATCTCGGTGTTCCAACTATTTTCTTTCAATCTCTGACTGTGAGTTTACATTAGACTCCCAGCGCTCTCACAGACTCAGTATCTGCTACTTCCCTTTATCTGCTCATGTCACAAAGGCTTGAGATTCTCTGTTTCTGAATGGCCCTTTTCTGGGTAGCAGAATCCATCTAGTACAGCGTGGTTAAGCAATTCAATTCCACCTCCCTTTAAAGCAATTTCCAGACTGGGATCACTTATGTTGCCACTAGCTGGAAAAGGTCAGTGGGAAAAACAAAACTGTCCATTTATCCTCCTGAAAGAGCTACCATACACCCCACAATATTTCACAGTACATCACTGAAATGAAACCTAAACAGATCTATATCAGTTGTATGCGAGCTCAAATTGTTAAAGCCCACACAATCATGGCAACATTTACAGGGATTTTTTTTTCTTTTTTTTTTTACCTGCATTCATTTTAGAAATACATTTAATTTAATGCTTCTTGACACATGACAGCTAATTATTCCACATATTTCTCAAAAACACTCCAGTGAATGCAGAGGGCATAGCAGCAGAGAAACATGCACTCATTAGCAAAGCAGCAGGATAGTGGAAAGTTAATCACACAATTACAAAAAGCACATGGAAAGGGTTGCTGGGCCAGAGGTTGAAAAATTCCTCCTGAGATTATCTCAGACACAAGGGATTAAGTAAAAAAAATCCTACTTAAGTCCCAAATCATAGCATCTTGGTGCCTGGCTTTGCCCTCTCACTCTCCTCAACCCCCAGGGCTTGTGTGAGTGTGCATATGTGTATGAGTGTGTGTGCGTGTGTGTGTGTGTGTGTGTGTGTGTGAATTAAGCATTTGATCAATAAGATTCCTTTTAACAATGCAAGGTTTGAGGGTGAACCTTAGGCACTGTGTGTTAAATATTCCATTTATTCTTCATGCCTCTTTCATTAGGTCTGCCTCACCCTCCTGCTGCCTGCCATAATGCTATATTAATGTGGCCATATTTCCAACCTTCATCACTGAATTCTACAAATTTTGACCTGATCTCACTTCAGACACACAATAGTTCAAAGCATGCATTACCAAGCCAAATACAACACTCCTCATTTACATCCTCATTTACCCAAAGCTGACTATTTTGTTTAAAAAAACAAAACAAAAAACAGATGATCAAGTGAATCATTTTATAACTTTTCAAACACACACACACACACACACACACACACACACGCACACACACCTCAGACCTGTACTACTCCCGTCCCCCACAAGCTCTCATCCCAAATTTATTCTGTGTTTACCAACAACAGGACCCAAGAGTGTATATGATCAAACAGATGTCTGGGTTTGTCTGAATGCTCTTAGAAATCGCCCAGGGCGATACACTGATGTGCCGCTGTAGAGCTGAGCACAAGGAAAAAACTGAACCTCAGAGTTCATATAGAGCCTCTGTGCAGACCCAAGTGAAGGTCAGTGTTACAAGGATGAGCAAACATGATGTATATAACACACAATGCCATAAAGTCATGCTTTTAGCTGACAAACCGGTCACCTGCTTGTATCTCCCAGTAATTAAATTTCTCCCCACTGCAAGTCTTGTTTCCTTTTTAAGTTAAGTCAAGTAGCCTATGCTTTAGTGCTCCTGTAGTCCAGTATTAAAGATACATTGGTGTTAATAGCATTTGTTCTGTGCAGTCTAGGTATTTCACATCAGTGGCTTTGAAAGAAACATTAAATGTGGCTTTTCTTAGCATGGTACAGAGTGGTGCTATGCTTTATATAGCTTAGCTCATAAAGATTTCAGTAGTTTTTTTTTTCTTTTTCTAATCACATCGGTTTTTATCTTCTAACGTGCCTCATAACCTGACAGACTTCACAGCTGGCAGGCACACACCACAAGAAATCATCAACTCGCTGACTCTGTAGGGGGGCCACTGTTCTCCAGTCTAGCTAAAATTCATCATGCATTTCTCCCAGACATAGAAAATACATTAAATCCATTTCAGCAACATACGTTGCTAAGATCTAATATCTAACATCTGATAAAAATTAATATCTGAAAATATCAATATTGTCACTGTGGAAAACCCTTCTTTTGCTTTATGTTTCAGTGCATATCAAATGACTGCTCAAGTTTCTGCTCTGCTAATGGATCACTGGTATAGTGACATGAAAAGCCTCTGAAGGGTGCACAGTAATAGTTCTTCAGTAATAGTTCCTCGAGTGCAGCACAGAGGGATGGATTCTTCCTGCTGACCCTGTGACTTACTGTTCCTTGATGTTAACACTGATCATGCTCTTTTAACTCAACACACACTGCAGGAGGCAGAAGCACCACCCATGAATAAATACATGAGAAAATCCAAAGGGTGACTCTAAGTTCAATGCTGGCTCAACAGTGAGATCAATTAGCTGACACGACAACGCGCACACAACTGCTATGCATTGTGCAACCCCTACGCAGACGTCTCGTATGTACACACGCGCAAATCCACACACGCGCATGCCTCCAACAACAGCCACAATGACCACTCAGAGTAAACATTCATCATAAGATACATGGGTCTGATACTGGGAACGCAACGTGGCCAAAAGACGAGAAGCAAACAAAAATATTTCATCCTCTATGTTTTTTGACATGGGTTATGTTTGTGAAAGGCATACTCCATACTCTGGAGAAAATCTCAACACCACAGATGGGTTTCCAGCGGAGAACAATAACATAACACCGTGCTCACATCAGCGTAGCCTGACATAATAGCATTTCGCCAGCAACACATTTCCTCCTTTGGAGAGATAGGGCAGTGGAGACAGGCAGATCCAAATCACCAGGCAGCGTCGCCGTGATTTGTAAAAGAGGCTCCAGAGGTCCATTTATGGGGCGATGCTATCAGTCAGAGACAGGAACTCAGATCCACGGCTCCAATTAAGAGACAATCACATTTGGACGATAAAGGGATTGGATCCATCCCTGTTCTCCCTCTCCGCTCCATCCCTCATCACCTTATTTCCTGCTGTTCAATCAGAGGGTGGTGTTTAGACGTCAGGAATATTCTATGCTCTGTTACAACAGCAGAGAAAAAAAATGGGGAAAATGTACACATCTGTAACCTCATTTGTGTCAATAAATATTACTGAGATTTCAAACAGAAGTCTTATTAACTCAAAAAGAGACTTCTGTTCCGTTGCGAAATGAAGAGCGGGATTAGCAACACAAGGGAAAGGAAAGGATTTTATCGACAGGTAAGCACTAAGATGATTTACGCGAGCTATTCTGTGAATTGTTTATTGCAACTGAAGGTTTTTATCGAGGCTAAAAACCCGCTTCGGCAGCTTTACCAACTGAGCGATGACGAGAGAGAGAGAGATGTGGTTTGTGCTTCTGAACCTGCCTCTTAAAGTCTGACATAGAATATAAGCAGTGTTTAGTATAAATCTTTGAAGTGGTACAAGAACAGCTTCAAAGTGGGAGTGAAAGAGATCTCTGTGTCTGCTGTGCCGACAACATTAAGGTTTCATGCACCTGGCTCTCTTCAGAAGCTCTCCACGTCTGCCGTGCCGCGATTGTACACGTGCTTCAGTATGTGCAAGTGCATCTCTCTGCGCCATATTAACGTCTCCTCACTAATCAAACCTACAGATTCATAGCATAGCACTTGTTCGCTACACTCTGCTCAAGTGTAATATGTGTGATGCTCAACAGCGTCCTCGCAGGCACCGGATGAAACATTCTCAGGCAGGTGATCTTCACACACATTCTCTCACACATCTTGCATCATAAGTTTGTGCTGGTGACAGAATTCACACTTTTGTTTTATTTTGGATACAATGTTGCTTCTCACTTATCTGGTTATAGGGAGAGAGAGATGAGATAGAGAGAGAGAGAGAGAGAGAGGGGGAGAGAGAGACCCTTGTGCATATGTGACATGGTTGTCTTTCACATAAAAAAAGACAGTAAAAAGGGGCATGTCTGTGTTCAGAGATTGTAACATTAATCCAAACAGTGAACTGGACGTGCCTACATCCATCAGCACTGATTAAAGCCCATTTGGTATCAGTTCTGTATGCAGGGAGCTGTTATCGAAACAGTAGACAGACGTGCCTCTACACATTAAGAAGTGTACAAGACTTAACCTTCATTCAAGCCTATCAAGAATAAGATGTAGGCTTGTCCTTCAGCAGCGGAAAAATAAAGAAAGGCAGCGTGCGAAGAGTATGGAGTTTGTGTCATGTGTGGCAAAAAGTGAAAGATTAAAGGCAGCAACATCTTAAGACTAAATGGAAGAGGAGCTAGACAAGACAATGGGCACACAGAGATATTTTCAGTCTCATTCTCACTTAGGGGCCTCATGAATAATTGAAATGGCAGTGATGGGCTTGTCTGGACTCCATCCACTGACTGATGACATGAAACAAGTCTTTGTCTGGGAGTCCCTGAGAGAAGGAATAGATTCTCTCTCTCTCTCTCTCTCTCTCCCTCTCTCTCTCTCTCTCTCTTCCAAGGCATTTAAGGAATTAAATTAAATTAATAATAAAACAAATGTAATAACAAAACACATGACATTGTCCAAATCACATGAGTTTGTTCCACATGGACACATATTAAGAAAAAATGTAATATATAAACATAATATGTTGCTACCTTGGGTTCCTCTGATTATTCTGAATGCAATAACTGAAGCAAAGTTTCAGGGGTTAAAATACTAACACTGATTTTTCATATGAATGAAATGCACAAATTAAAGTGATTTCAAGGATATTCAAGGAGTTCACATGACTTCCATGATTTCCAAAAACTTTTTTGCACTCCAGAAAGTTTTCAGTATGAAGAATACTGTTTCAGTATGACTTATACTTTCCATGACTTGCCTTTTCATTATCATTTAAATCATGCTAATAACATACACATGTATTGACAGTACAACATGCTACAATGCACCCATTTCAATTATACTAGTGTCAAGTTGTGGACAAACATGAAATGTGCCACCATTGCAGCTTTTATGTGCCTTAGATCCAGATCTGAATCTAAGCTCAGATGTCAATGGTGTGCATGGTGGTTCTCCAATGAATGTCAGAAAGGCAGAGACCCACAGGTCAACAGGAAGCTCTGCTTCAGCCCAACAAAGCTCTGAACCGTGACACATCAGCACAAATCTAATTACTCACACAAATGTAGAGACATGAGAAGAAAGTAATCAGCAAGCTAAACCAAAATGACACTTGCTTTGATTCACTGTCACGCGGACAGATGTGAACAGAAGTCATGGCAATTGTTCCTTTACTGAACCAAATGCTCAAAGTAATGCTACGGGAACCTGTTCCAGAGTTTTCAAATCCTATTCAAAAAAAGGTGCCAAAGAAAAGATTTATCTTTGACTCTGAGCTACAGTTTAGCAAACTGATGTGCTCTGATGAATTTTTAATGATGATGTCCCATGATGTCAGATAGAATTTTCCACTAATTACTCTAAGAGAAATTTTCATTAAGTCATGCCAATGTTTGTGCGAATCTCAACACCACCAGGGATGTATTTGGTGCTAATTACCACAATCGAATTTTACCTCTGTGAGATATACAAACACAGACTATCCCACAAGTGTGTAAAGTTTGCCAAAATTACCAACATACCGCCATTGTGTTTATAACGATGTGTGTGTGTGTGTGTGTGTGTGTGTGTGTGGGTTGGAGGGGGGGGGGGTGAGCTAGTACATGCCAGAGGTCATTGCATGCAGCAGCTTTGCAGTGTTTCAGTGAGACTATTCCGGTAATGTTGGGGCTACAAATTGAAGAAGGCTCCGCTGGCTAGTCAGAGGCTGATAAGCAGTATATTGATAGATGCCATCATTTGCCTGGTGACATGACTGCAGCAGTGATGCAATGGTGCCACAGCAGTGACAGGGTGTTTGCCTGATGTAATCATGGTACGGCAGACATTGCTTAACTCAGTGATGACACAAGCACAGCAGTCAGAGAGAAGATGACATTATGAGAACAGCAAGATGTCTGACACAGCGTCTCTTCGATGAGCAACGAGTTCCAAAGGGAAGGTTCCTAATACCATGATCCTATTCTAGCATCATCTTTCACCCCATTACATCTAACTCTGTATCTTATATTAGACATAAAGCAGGCTTGGTCATTCATCATTGAAAACTGATCTATAAAATTGTATATAAATGCTCACTGCAATTGAAATTCCCCTGTAAGTGCTGACTTTATGCCAAAAGTCTTTTATAATTAAAAGAAAAAAAATCAGGCTGTCTTTGAGTCCTTTACTGACTCCAGATTGCATTTATGAAACATCATTTTTTTTGTTCATTCAAATATACAGAATACTAATTAAACATTCAAGTTCTCTCCTTTAAAAAATATTTTAGTGCCACTGTCAAATAAAGCAAGTATAGTAAGGCACCAAGTCAGAGATAATCACAGAAAACAGTATCCTAGACTACCCTACCTCAACTTCAGTAAGCACACAGACACACACATACCCTGAGGCCTGCAGAGAACTGGCAGCTTAATCTTTTGCTTTTATTCTGTGTGACCCTGTGACTGGTTAGACTATTTCTGCAACAGGCCACGCATAACTCAGCCTTGCTCTGGTCCCACCCCACAGTCAGGTGATAGCACGCTGGCCCCAAGCTCACACTGTGACTCTTCTGTTCAATCCAGAGAGAGAGAGAGAGAGAGAGAGAGAGCAAGAGAGAGCAACAGTGATTGGGAGAGAGAGAGAGAGAGAGAGAGAGAGAGAGAGAGAATCACAGTAAAACAGAGAGAGAGAGAGAGAGAGAGAGAGAGAGAGGGAGAGAGAGAGAAAGAGAGAGGAGCACATGACCCGATCAACAACACTATGCTATGATATCCTGACTATTAGTAATAATAGTCATAATCAACAACAAGCAGAAAGAAATGAATAAACTTAGCCAGACATGCACAAGGAAGTGACCAAAAGCAGACAGATGGAGTAATTTTGGACCTTACCTTGTTGACTGCGCCTTTGTGCATACACCACCACCACAGCTGCTAGCACCACACAGCACACTGATGTCACTATGTTTGCCATCTATGGAGGAGAAAAACACACACACACACACAAAGGTGTACGTTAGGTTTCCAGCCAGCCAAGGAGCCAGAGGAAAACTGAGGACCACAGATGCCAAGCACGCATGAGGAGAGTTTCCTCTCCCACCCACCCTCTGTCTCTCTCACTCACTCACTCTCCCTCTCACTCTGTCAGTCTCTCCTCATCTCTCCGCCCTTCTCTCCTCTCCCTCCCTTGCCCACGAGCAGCTCATCAGTGAAGGAAGCCTCCTGTGGGACTGCCATGTATCCTTTAGTATGCAGCTTTAAAGGGATAGCAGAGATGCAGAGGAGAATGACCAACCCCCCCCATCCCACCCCCAACACCCAGAGTTCTGGTGACACAGAGAGCCTATGTTTTGCTCTGTGTGACCAAGAGACTGTTTAGAGTTGTCCTGTTCTGGGCAGTGTTGTCTTGTTCTGTCCGTGCATGTCCCTCCTCCCCAGCCCACCCACCAGTCATCTGGACCCAATGTGACTTTTCTGTCTGGTTCCCTCTCTCACAAGACCCTCATCTGAAGCATTGGAAACTCAGACCAAAAACAACATCGTCCAACGTCAGAGGTTCAATCCATCTCCTTAAGCACTGCCAGCATTTAAAACATTAAGAACTCGCAGTTAAAACAACAGAGGAAAAACATTTTTTCCAGGACCAGACAAGCAAGATTCAAGGCAGAAAAGAATGGTTTTCCTTCCAGAAAACAGCCAATATGCCATGGGAGGAAATGCACGCAGAAGAGTAATGCATTTCTGTGCTACTTTAATTGTCTCCCAAGCTCCCAAAGGTAGTTATTCATTAGTTAAACAAGAAATTAACGGACATGGCTTAGGCAGTTTTGGCACACATACAAAGAGAAATGCATGTACTTTTGGTTCTTGCTTCCTTATAACAACATCAACTTAAATATAATTTTGTGAAGTCCTGCCACCAATATTAGATCCTTATAGTTTTAACTTGAGAGGATCCCCTGTCTGGAGAAAATTTAGAAGATGAATGTGATCAGTGCAAGCATACTATTTTATTGAAAAATATTGAAAGTTGGAACTTTTCACGCATGGGGTCAAATTTGAGGATGTTTAGTTTTTTGACAACTGTTCATTACATTGTGCTTTATCCTTCTGCCTGTTAAACTTGTTGTTTATCCTTGATTCAGTAGTCACCTCACAAAGGATATGAGAAGAGGTTGGTAGTAACAGGTAGTAACAAGTTTATTCCATTAAATTTACCTTAAGCAGAGCACCTCTGGCCCTTTATTCAAGCTGTATTTTCCATCTAGACAACCAAAAACAATGGTGACATCATGCACTGCCTTCTTTGCCTGCCTGAAAACGTGGACATTTCAGCCTATAGGGACTAAATATTCAACATGAGAAAACATCTAAGCTGTGTTTGTGGCTATGGAACGTGATGATGCTAATAGCTAACCTTAGTGCCCTAAATTTATTTAGCTAGCTAACGTTAGCCTAGTTAGCTAGCAAGCCAAAATGTAACGCGTAATGTTAAGGATAAAAAACTGTGTTAGTTTTCACCGATTTATGATTTAGACCCTATTTTAATTTGCACATGGCTATTTTTTTGTTGTTGTTGATTTTATTACAGTTTTATTGACATTTTTAAATTTTATATTTTGGACATGTGGGTGTTTTATTTCATTGTTTTTGCTGCACATCAGGCTGTGATCCTTCAGTTCTATTGTCATTGCACTGCTTGCTCTGAATATTAAATCAGATCCCATGAAGTAATACGATAGTTGGGTAGTCTTTTCACTACATACTCTCATACTCTAACTCAAGCACTTATCTGGATGACTATGTGCAAAGCAGCTATTGTAAAGCAGCTATTCTAGAACAACATAGTTCCAGATCAAAGAAACTGCTTTTTCAATAATCAGTGAAATCAGTGGAGCCCATTCTCTTCTATTTAAGTTCATAATTTACTTAAAATTTTCATTATTTTAAAAAAGAATATTGTTAGTACCCTTTGGTCCATGAGCTCCTACACATAACTTATTTACATGAAAGGCTGTAATTTGGTCAGATTTTGTTCATTTGTGTGATTGGTCAGACAACACAAGGAACACATATCACAAACATTGGTGTTTGGTTAGCATTCATATAGTACGCTCTTACAGTACACCAAAACAGCAAATATATGATAAAAAGACACCTGCTTCAGAGTGTTGACATAGGAAAGCAGAAATGAACCATATCCCTTCCAAATAAGGTAATAAGAGAGGCTAAAGTTATTACACTCAGCATACAGCAAACAGTTAATGGTGTATTGAAAATTAAATGTGCATTAACAAACTTAAACGCTGTGACTCAATCTTATTAATTTACATTGTGGTGAAATACATTTGTCCAATACAGAATCCACTCCCAGCTGAATAATATGAATTATTTTCAATATCTCTGTCAACACCAAACACCATCAAATCTAAATCCACAATCAATCTGCCTGCTGTCTGGAAAGTTTCGAGCTAACAGTCAGACGACGCTCGAAAATACCTTGACTGACACTTCATATTTATTTTCACATTAAAGAAATAAAAAGAACTGACAACAGAGATATTAAAATTGCATTCTCTGGTGTTCCATAGTTTCAAATGACTCTCTCTCTCTCTCCTCTTGTAAGTGTCATTTCGTCAGTCAAACCAATAAACACTAAGTCTGACACAGGGCAACGTTGGATCTTTTGCTTAATGATTCCTGATGGTGGCACTCAGGATTTTTATAAAACCAGTTAACTGCCAACCATACGTTCATCTCTCTCTGCTCACCGTCTTATTTATTTATTCAATTTTATATTCATGGCATTTCTGCTGAATGGGCGTGGTTCACTCACTGTTTAATTAAAATATATAATTCATTGCAGCACAAAATGATTTTCACTCTCTTCTTTTGTGGTGTCCAGTAGCATTTGCATTTAAATTGGAAATTCCAGTTGGAATGCAGACGTGAAAGAGACTGTGAAGTATCGCTAAACAGGAGGCTGTATTGCCAGGAGGATCACAGCACACCTTTGATTGACACGAACAGACTCAAATCACAATAAGACTATTATTGGCCATTTTATTCTAAGCTGCCCCAAAGGGATTCTCCATTATGGATATCAGTCCCTTTAAAGATACAAAGACGGATCTTGAAAATTCCATGCCAGCCTAGCACATTAGAGGGAGCCGTCATGAGTGCGTTGCTTAAACTGCAGTCATCAGCTTCTTGGAATCAAAAGTGAAAAACACTAATCAGAAATTAATTTGACTGGAGTGTCCCATGGCCTAGCACCTTGTTAAAATATTAATTTTGATAAAAAGTCATTCATTTTATGCAGTCTTGATCTCAGAGATGTCTAATAGCTGTCATTGAGGGAAGCAGCAGCATGAATATCTATAATATTAGCAAAATGAAATTCCAGCAGGTCATTCTGCAGTTCAATATTTCATCATTTTGTTTACTGAAATTGCTTTAACTTCCACGGTGAAGGTTACCTTCATTCTCTCCCATCATTTTGTGCAAAGGATCAAAGGTTTTAATTACATTGTTTCATTTATTTATATATTTGAATGAATTAAATAAAGTGATTAACCTCAATCCTATCAACATCCAAAGAGCATCCAGAGAGCATATAACCCCCCCCCCCCCCCCCCCCCCCCAACCAAGTCCACGATCCATGATACAGAGCACCATACCTGCTTATTAACTCCTTGCTTCCTGTGACTGGTTATAATACTAATTTCCCCATTACTCAAGAGGTATCTGAGATTTCAAAGCAGATTACAGGATCCTTTGTCGATGACCGTAGCATCGGACCATAATGTGCATTCAATAGGTCTGACCTTTCCCTGTCACACTATTTCTAATTGCCTGCTAAAGACAACGTCAGCTCTACCATACCATTGTCAGGGGACTGCATCTGAGCTGCAGCATCACTGTTAGCACTGGAACAAGGATCCTGATCAATAACTGGATCAGTGTATTAATCCCACCTGAAGACACCTTAAAAAACTGACAACACTCTTTTATAGCGGTACATTAGTGGCTGCAAGAGAATGTGTATCTCACAGTTTGCCCAAGCAAATGTGTGTTTAAAAAAAATACATGTAAATTGGTGTGCTTCCACCAAACATAGCTTGTTTGGAGTGGGTAGACCAGAGAGTAGGACTTACAGTGAGTAATACCATCTGGACTTGGCCCATAAAGCCTCAGAGACAACAGATTCTTCAGGACCTTGCTAGACAAACATGGTTTACATTTCTAACACTGGCCTTTGAACACCCCCAGCCCTCCACCCAAAGTGTATCAACCCAATGCAAACAAAGCAAGACAGTGAGGAAACCATGTGAGATTGGGCCTCGATTGGTAGGGATAAGCCATGTTTCCCAGAACGCAGTGTTCTCTTATAGTTGTGGTGGTAAATTGTCAAGGCTCTGTTTTAAATAACAGCTTAACCCAATGACGTGAGAGTGTGCATCACCAGCTCCTCAGCTTCTTAGCACTTAGTCCTTGGTCCTCTCTGATTAAGAATTTTTAGATCCATAAAACTGCTTTTAATGCCTTTTTAACTAAACCACAATCACAGCAGGTTCTTAAACTGGGTGTAATTCACTTTTTACAGTTCATCAACTCTCTGTTATATAGAGCATTTTGTGAGGTGAAAGGTCTGTATTTTGGGGCATGTTTAGCCCGGCCTCCATGGACATTCCTTTAGTTACTGTGTAAAAAGCCATAGACCCTGTGTCATGAACAAGAACAGAAAAGCTCTATTACCTAAACAGTACGCATATTTACTAACGGTGCCAGTCTTAGAAGCATCTCTAAATGAGTTATTGAGGTATAGCTTCAGAGGCTATAAACTTAACTCTGTGTGGGAGCAAAAAAAAAAAAAAAAAGCTCTGTTTGCTCTGGTCCCACAAGGACCAGGAAATGCAGTCTTGGTGAATAGAGCTTTTCCTGCTGTGGACCAGTCTGAACCATGACCACCCGGATCGCAGACCACATTCTCCAGCCTTAGCCATTAGAGAAAGGCTAAATAAGCAGGTGCCCCACAGTGACTTGTACACAGATGCCTCCAAAAGAACCCCTCTGGTGGTATGCGTGTTTGTGTTTGTGTTTGTGTCAGTGTGTGGGAGCAGATTGGAATCACAGTTGTGTTTACAGTCGTTTAGTGCGAATGCTTTATAGAATAACTGCTAGGCAGGCTGAGACAAATAGCATCAAAAACATGACAGTGGGCACTGTGGGATAAGATGAATCAGTGTGGCTATAAGTGAGTAGAACACAACAGCTTGTCTTCTCTGGAAGGCACCCCAGAATTTACTTCATGTAAAATATGGAGGAAATATGTTCTCCCAAAAGCTGTTATTGGAGCATCACCTCTTTAGCATGTGTAAATCAAATGGTTGTGTAGAACAGTAGAATGCACAGCACTGACCGTCTGTTAGCATTTGTCTTTGTTGGGGTGTGTTTGTGTGTGGTGGTGGGGGAGGGAGGCGGGGGTATGATGTATTAATATTACCTGACTTTGTTCTTTTGGGATTTTTTTTGCTGTCTTGACACAGACTAATCTATGACTTGTAATGTAATTGTCTTTTTCTCTATTAGTTCACAAGCTCCAGGCAGCCATCTGTCATAAAGAGTGGAGACCAAAAGCTCTGTATATTCTCTGTCACTTTCTCTTTTTTGCTTTGGATCACTGCTTATGATAGCAATTTTAATCCTCAGGCCCTTGCTCTAGGAACCCAACCACTCACGCACCTCATCCGTCACTCGCCTATTCAGCCAATCCAAGGAGACGTTTGTGGTGTGGACACACCTCTGCATGCCTAAGGTCTTTCACTCTTTCATTGACTCGATACTGCTAGTTGTTTAATTCATGTCAACCAGGTGCCAGTGGCCTGGAGAAGATGTTTAATAGTTGAAAAAATATTTTATCTAAATAAAGTTGTGTTTGTAGAACAAACTGCCATTAAACTTTAGTAAGGCATTCTCCAGGGTTGGTTCAGAGGTCCTGGCAGGAGTAGGTGAGATACTCCCAAGGCATGTGCAGAATATAGTTCTCCCTCGGTCTCCTTCTCTCTCCCTCTTTCTGTTTCTGTTTCTCTCTACCCCTTGCTTTCTTTTTCTCATAGAGATCACCTGTTTGCCCTCACTGAGCACCAACCAGCTGATTACCAAAGCCCTCTGATGTGCCACGGCAGAGAGGCAATGTACCTCTTTGCAAACCTCTCATATGCTCTGTCAGAAAAGAACCGCGTCTGTTCAAGCAAACAAGTAAGGGCAGTCTCACCTTTTAATGTCAGAGGCGCTTTCACTCTGACAAAGTGCAGAATTTAAGATGAGAATTTGCCACCTAACCGGAGCAACTCTGACTCCTTCCCCGGAGACTGCGATTGGAAAGTCTCAAAGGCACTGGCAAAACAACTTCTTTTCTACTCTTCTCCCACCATCAGCAGGCTAAGAGCGACCACACAAGCAGACAGCTGGTATCACTGGTGACTGGGCTCTGAGGCTCACAGCAATGTGTGTTTGTGTGTATGTGTGGGTGTGCATGGAGGGCTCTGTTCAGCAGTCAGAAAGAGCTTTAGAGGAGCTCTGGGGGCTCAGCGAGGTGCGTCTCTCATCAAGCCACTGACAGAGTCATTAGGATTCTATTCCCAGCTCCCCAGGCCTTTCAATACTTATTAGCCATACAATCCATTACAGGCTGGGCCATGCTTGCACCCTCCTGCCAGCCCCCAAATTACACACGTGGGGAAATATTCCATCACCACCGCAACATAGCCAGGCATGCTCACCACGGCCCGGCTAAATAAGGTTGAGGAGAGAGAGAGAGAAAACTGATGACACAAAGCAAGCAGAGATAACAAGGACAATATACTGATGTTGCTTCTTCATTTTGGCAGTGCACTAATGCTGCTGCTTTATTTTGCATGATTTATCAACTTTTGAGCTTCTGAGCTATTATTACTCAAGAGTAATGAGTGAGTAGAGTTATGATTGTAATGGCATGTAATGGCAAATCAATCATTTATGATGATTTTTATTCCGTGAAGTATTGTAAAAGCTGATAGTGTCTTGCACAGCAATTTGATAAAAGTGAAGTTTGTCCCATAAACAAAAATGATATGATTCAATTAAAGTTCTTGCCCTTGTTTTAGTCACATACTGCTTGAGCGAACAGTAATCAAAGAATCCTTGCCTTCCTTGCAAAGTTTTGAGTTCAATTTCAGTTTTCATTTCACTGTGGCCACAGATAACAGACAATATCCTGGGTGATTCCAGACGATTAGACCATGGAGGCACAAATCCACCAACCTGCCCATCTAAGCTGGAGACCCAATTGATTTCTGCTGACCAAGAGAGAGGAAGAGAGCTCTCTTGCACTGCTGAGTGGAATGGGTTGTGCTTGCGTGTACATCTCAGAGATGTGTGCCTGGCTGACTGAACACATACTGATAATCTCTAGCAACTCACACCCTCTGCTCTGAGGCCACAATGGGCCAATGCACAGAAAACCCACCTCCAAGTTTCTGCCCACTGAAAGCTTATCATGAAGCCTAGTGTGAAAAAAAGAGGAAGCACAACACACTTTGAGGTACTTTTGGAAGAAATCTGGCTTTAGAAGGTCAAATACTTTAAGACTCTTGAAGGTCATACAAATGAACTTGTGATACACACTTGACTGTGATTCAGCCAAACCCTGTAATCCATTTATGTGTCTTTGATACTTTATGCACTGTGGACAAAAGTTCCTTCTTGAAGGGCATCTACCCGAAGTGCCTATTCAAGCAGATCTCTCCATAAACTCAAAAGAGCGCAACTGACAATTACATTTCACATCTATTGACCAATGTCTGTTCCAACAATTTAAATGAGACTATTGATTTGTTTCTATCTCTGCGCCATTGCCCTAGAGGTCAAGGCAATGGCATCTGTTTACCATTTCATCTCTTAATAGCTAGACCACAGAATGGAGAGAGCAAGGAGAGCGAGAATCAAGAGTTTTGATAAAACCATGTTGATCAGCTGAATTTGTAATGATAAGATACACATTTGCCATCTACTGAAAGTCTCCCTGAATGAATTATCTTATATTCTATTTCTACTCCAAAACAGGCTGAAAAATTCATTTTGATTTGACATGTTGTAGTGCTTGAGAAGTTTTGCTGATTTGGGGAGATATGGATGCACGTCTGATTGCATTCTACCAAATATTTGTTGAGTGGGGGTGAAGCAGAGCATGTGTTGTGTTTGCACTATAGTTCAGGCAATTGCAGTTTGGGAGAGCCTCCACTATAATTGCTAATGGCATGCTAATAGGGTAGCTAATAGAGTTTATTTTGGGGACTCCTCTTTCTGCATCTATTGACCGAGTCAAGCAGGCATATCAGCACTTGCTATTCTTTACACCTCTCCCCACCTCGATTGCCTTCAGCTTGTAAGCTAATATATTTTGAGCTCCACTGAGCTATTGATTCCCCCCATGCTTCGTAAAAAGGTCTTTTTTAGCAGAGGGAAATTAAGAGAAACATCTCTGCACATCAAGGGGAGAAGACATTTGCATTTTGATAGATTGGATGGGATTAGAGTTTGTTTAAGAGTGAAAGAGTGCAACCAATGTCAATAGTATGATACTCTAAAATGAATCTAAAATGGATCTCCATGCTACTTGATTTCTGCAGGCATCAATGACTTTAATAAACAGTTTTGTTTTGTTTGTCCTTCTTTTACATATAAATTGAGTAAGTTAACATTTTGCGTTAAAACACTCAAAACATACAAACAAATCACGAAGCATTTTGGACTTGTTAAAGGCAGCTGCCCTTTAAAACGACTGTACTTACAAAACTTTCTTTGCTATCACTCTGCCTTTGTTCCTCTGCTATCCTCTTCAGCGAGCACCGTTATCTACCATTATCGTGTTTAGCAATATTAGCCCACAATGCATCAACAGCCCTGCTATTGCCGAGCGTATTGATCACAACTGAACATAATTTACAACTACAGAAAATGGAGGGAAAAGACAGAAGGAGTACGTGAGAGGGTGTGCATTGCCCTACGACTGCATTATGCAATTATAAATCTCTCTTTATGTTTACTGAAGGTACAAATAAATAAATGGGAGGACAGTTTGAATTTTTTTTTTTCCAGATTGTGATGTACCTGTGATATTCAACAAAATTATAAAGAGAAAATGTTTGGTACAGCAACGCGATATTTTTGATGGATTAACACTTTAAATCTGCCAAGTACATTTACTGTACACTCTTGGTTGATTGCATTTGTGAAACTGGACATATTTCAAAATATAAGGTTTGCACATGTTAAACTACAAGGTGTGAATTATTTGAATGAAATTTATGTTGTTAGCAATTTTCACTGGCTGGTTGACTGGCAGGCTGATGGATTTATTATTATGATGCTATAAAACTTGTGTGAAATTGCAGTCACTTATGGGAAGTGATGTAATGGTGGAGTGAAAGTGGAGGACAAATATAATACCCCTCTGAGAAAGACATACATATCAAAACATTTTTCTCCTGGCCATTTATAAATGTGCTAATGAAGACAAAAAGATTGGGGAGTGGAAGAGCTGCAGATCTGGGCCATGGTTACACTGTAACACTGTAAAATGCCCCCCCCCCCCCCCCCCCCCCCCAAAAAAAACAGTATATTATACTATATAGCCTACTTGTCAGAGTTGTATTAAAGGAGGATACTTTTCACTGTTACTGAAATATATTTGTATCGGTAACAACAACTAACAAAGTGTCCCTTTACAGGCTGTACAAACCTTACCTACTTTAGAGTTACCTCAACTTTTGAGCTCACAGCATCTGTGAATTTAGATGCTGTTACAAATCATATCAATTTATCAGTAAGCCACTACTGAGAGTCGTTCTTCCATATCTTTACATACTAGCAGAATGACCAGTGGGTGATTTGTTATTTTTTAACAGGGGGGGATGGCCCAGTGGCCAACAGGGGGGATGGCCCAATGGTTACTGACTCTACTCTATGGAGTATATAGGGGGATGACAGGTTAACAAGGGGGATGGTGTCCCCCCTCCTCCCCCTACAAATCGCCTACTGAGCATGACAGTACAAACAGCAGGCCTTACACAGAAAACTGATAGCCATTCTAAATGTGACGATATATATCTAACCACACAGATCCAGAGCCTGCACTGGTCTAGCTATTATCCTGTACAAGTCAATTTTATATGACACAGCTTTTTCCAGCTCTGTACACTCTTAATGTTGTCTACTTTTTAGCCCCTTAACTCAAACATGCAGATTTGTCAATAGTGGAGTTGGAATTGTAATTATAGAGAGAAAAGGCCAAGGGGAGAGTGTTTTCATTAAGAACTCGGATGTAAGGTTTGCTTACTGAACTTTGTCCAGGAAGCCGATCGAAGTGGCTGTCCAGCAACCCTGGGAAAGAACATGAGGTGTGGGACTAGGGAATAGACAGTGAATGAATTTGAGGGATTTCACCATGCCCTTCAAAGGCTCTGTGCCAGTTGAGAGTCCCATACCGTCAACATATTGAGTTTAGCCGCAGAGTGCAAGTACTGGGAGGCCTCTACTGTGGCTTTTGATCGATTATGAAATGGAGGGAAAATAATTGTGCATGAATTGAACAAAGTAAATCTCAGGATTTCTTTTTTCCCCCCCCATTTCCTTCTAAGTCTCTTGAGGAGGTAGTGCTGAATGAGTCATTATAGAGGCACACATTTTTACAGAGAAAGAGAAAGAGAAAGAGAAAGAGAAAGTGAGAGAGAGAGAGAGAGAGAGAGAGAGAGAGAGACAGACAGACAGACAGAGAGACAGAAATTGCACAAGTTTAATCACACTAACTTCCCAAAGTCTCGGGCATGCCCTTGTTTAATCTAGCCTGCTTAACTATGTCAACTGATGTACAGGGAACACTGTTTAACAATGTTGTGCACTGAAGCAGTAATTGTATGGTTCTGTAGCACTGGAGTAATTACTCTTTGTGTGTATGTACACTGGCATCTCACCACACAGGCCATGTGTACAGACCACCTCAGTACGGTTGTGTTTCAAAGGATACCGCTGAATTATTGCAATATGTTTGAATTGCTTTTGCTATGGCAAAATCTAATTATTTTATGTATTTCTGTTTCATATCTACAAAGGAATATGGCATACTGCTCATCCAGCAGTATTCTACAACTGACAAATTACGGTCATTTTAGGAGGGAATTAGAAGTTTTGCACTTGTTCAAGCAGACTTTTGCAGTTTTACATGTGGGAAACCCTAAAATCCGAATTTGATGTGTCTCTGTGATTGAATGTGTTATACAGGTCACAATTAAAAGCTTTTGGGTCACAAGCAAATACTGTCTTGAGTAAAAGTATTACTCAGATTTATTCATTATGTACCATATGCCCCAGAGACTTACCATCATGAGCTGGATCAAAGTAAAAGCCTACATGAAAGCCTACATTTTAACTGATGCTAGATTAATCTTTTTCTGCTCTATTCACTGATCAAATACCAAAAAAAAGAAAAGAAAAGAAAAAAATTAGCAGACAGCTAACTATGGTGCCTCATTCCCTATTGCATTCTGATAAATAGCGAATAATAAACTAGTTAAACAACAAGGACTGATTTATGTTCTGGCATTTAATTTTTTCAACAATATTATTTCATGAATGATAAAGTAGAGAGAGAGACAGCGAGAAACCTGTGGTTGTGGGATCAGGGAGTGGATTAAAGATGGAACACTCTACTTTCTTCATCACATTTACAGTCAAGCACATTGAAAAGAGAAGCAGATTTCATGGCAGCTTTTAAAGGATTAGAAAAACAAGCCTCTGCCTTTGCATCCTGATGCCTCCAACGCTTGCACCTTCCTTGTCTTTTCCGATCATCTTTCCGTGCATTCATAATTTTTTTCAAATACATAAAATGGAAGAACAACGGATTTTCTAAAGATTTTCTTATAATCAGTTTTTCAGTTAGTGGAAGAGTCAGGTGTGAACAACAGCTTAAAAAGGATGATTCCATTGCTATCTATTCTAATATTCTGTCATATCAAAGCCATCTTGGCTCTGGTACTAATTCCATGAGTCATCCAACTTTCTACACTAGGCAAAGTGTTACATAGTTTGCACAATACTGTTGATGAACAGTTTATTTTCTTTATTCAAATAAATCAGTTCAGTATGCTTTGTAAACACCTTAGTGGAAATATGGCTTCACTACAGAATTTTTCATTTGTTTATAGTCATTCTTTTGTTTAGTTAAAATTCAGTCTGATTTATTGGGCATCTCTCAAATGCAAAGAGTCCAGCAGTTGTAAAATATTACAAACACTGCGGTACGTAACATCTGTGTCTGTGTCAGTATGTGTGTAAGTGTGCAAATGTGTGTGTGTGTATGCATGTATTTGTGTGCGTTTGTGTTTGTGTGTGTGAGTGTCCGTATGAATGTGTGCGTATGAGTGTGTGTGTGTGTGTGTGTGTGTGTGTCCATGTGCCCCCAATGCACCAGGAAAATTACTGTCCTGATTACTTCCCCCACTTTTCCCCTTTGGTAAAAATGCATATTAGCATTGCCTTTGTTGCATTATTAAAGCCTCTGAATTATGACCTTTACTGCACAGAGGTCTTGGTTTACGCTCAGGCATATCGCAGGGCAGGCTCTGGGTGATCTGAAACCTTGGCTTGAGGGATACGGTCGTCAATAAAAGCAGTGAGTGAGCTGACTGCCTGCATTGCACTCAGAGAGGCCACGATTAAAATCCGGTTTCATATTATCATTACGCTTCCCAGCCTGGATGAAAGGGAAACCTCCTTTAAATGGGAGTGAGATAGATTCTCTGTTTTGAAGGATCACTGGGGACTGGAGACAAGAAAGCAATTCCAGGTTTACAATGCTGATAATTTGCAAGTCATTCTGGTCTAGGGCGTAGGGGGGGGGGGTGACTAGACATGAAGTGATAGAGACTGTCCTGTGACAGAGAGGGAAGGAAGGAAGCCAAGCTGACCACACAGGGTTGTGAGTGAGCGAGTGTCCTACTGGACACAATGTATCAAACAGCACTGTCTTAGGGCTAGATTTATAACACAACCAAACAGGCTCGAAAAGCTTGAATGTTAAGAGCCTTCTCTCTACCCGACTGAAACGGCAGCCGGCATTAAATAGATTTATGCAACAAAGCAGCATGAGAGGTGGCGGATTAAAAAGATGGGGGAGTTTCATTAATTTAAGAAGTGAAAAGCCTGCAAAACTCAGCGAGGTCTAGCGGTCTGGAACAATAACTGTGTAGGATTAGGTCTGGGTAGAAAACAGTTTGGGGAAGCTAATTAAGTTAAAAGTAGAAAAAAAAAATGCTGAGTGGAGTGCACATGCCTAAGATTCAACCAGGACATTTATGGAGGACACATATGTCTACTCTTAGGGAGTAATCATCATAGCAAAAAATAACATTGACAAGAATACCCATAGAAACTGCAGTAGTGTTTGTTATATATGTACATGTGGGAAGGGAGGGGAGAGAGAGAGAGAGAGAGAGACAGAGGAGAGGGGGGAGAAAGAGAGAGGGGGAGAAAGAGAATATTTGATAGTGCCAAAGAGGCAAATCCCTGTGAGAAGGATTCTATTGTTAAAGGGAGGCATTAGTGAGCAAAGAAAAAAAGCTAAAGGTTTATGAAATGCCACAGACAAGCAGTTGGGTGTGGAAGATTATCCGTGATACTTCACCTACACATTCAAAGTCCTGTCTTTCCTGAAACAGTTGCATTTCTCAAACAGGCATCAGTTATTAGTATCTGAGACCGGATGTACGGAGCAAGGCTCTGACACTGTAAATGGCACTAGTGAAAGGATAATGCACTCTGCTTCTGAAAATGTTTCGAAAGGACATTCTGGGTAATTGATTAAATCTGTACTATAGTTTATTACACAGCTTCAAATCAAGAGGATCCAGCATGAATGTTGTTTCTTTAAATTGCCTTTGTAATACTCTAAGCACCATGCCTTAACTCCCTCCACAACAAAATTACTATGGAGACCTAGACAACCACTCTCCTATAACTTATAACCTCAGTCTAAAGCCAGATCGGATGTCGTTGAAACTGTACAGTTCTTAAGCAGAAAAAGATAGATAAAAATGGGCATGGGTTAGAACAGCTGATCTAAGTCATTTTTGAAAGTGTACAATTATTTTTGGTAGCAAAAAGATATATTTTCTGTTTTTAGTAAGGTCATTTGAGAAATCATCAGCACTGAGAAAAAATTAAGTGCCTTCAGCTTTGTCAAATTAGAGAGCAGTAGAGTGACTTTTCCTCAGGCATTGTCATTATGCTCAGAGAAGCAAAAAGAACCCAACCCAGCTGATCTTTACTCATTCATGTCAGCCAATGGCTATTGGAGTCCTTGTCAAACTATTTTCAGTGCCACTGATGTAACAGTGTGTTTGAAAAGAGTATGCGGTCAGAGTACATTTTTACTAATCAGATACAATACGCATTACCAAATGTCACAAGGACTGGTCATATACAATGAATACAATTGGTCTTTGGAACAAGTTGTTGCACTAATCTTGCCTAACTTTGCTGTGTCATGACTGATTTAGATGATCCCATAAAAGGCAGCTTTATTTGCAGGAGATATTCTTCAGATGTTTTGTGCGTGACAAATGTAAACATTTTCTTTTTCAAAATGTATGCAAAAAAGTATGGCCATGCATCTGTCTGGTGATCATATGAATCGGCACGGCTGCACAGACCAATACAAAAAGCCATCTGGCACATTTGCTTGAATCTAATTGACATGCACATTAGGAAGTAATGTCAGAGAAAAATTCTGGAAGGGGAGTTGTGGAACCAATGGGAGTGCCATGTTTGGCAGGAAGTAGGAAGACTTGCACTTGTCATCCAGGCAGGGGAATCCATGAGTTTCCCATCTGGACCTAAATATCCTCCCTCTCTAATGTTTACTCTGTCAGAAAAAATGTGCCTGTATTCTCATCATTACCATTTGAACCTGTGTGTAGAATTTAGTTTGCTAAATTACAATTTAAATTAATTTAACTGCAATGAGTAGACTCCACAATTACTTAAAAAAATTCACAGTTAGAAGTCAAAGTGGTGCACCACAGTCAGACTAACTTACGGTGGGACTGACAATCATAAGACAACAGCTGTCTCTGCTGGACCCATTTACAGAAAAATAAAATTGGGAAAACTTGACAATGTTCCAAAAATGATATAGAATATTGCTGAAAGAAAATGAATGGCACAAACACCAACTGAAACTTAGATTGCATGTCAGTTAGAAGCAAAATCTTCAAGTGGTCAACACCATGAAATGTAAGAATAATAACTCCCTGGAACATTCTCACTGACGGTTTTGGTCTGAATAGGTATTTTTATTTATTTATTTATTTATTTATTTATCTTAATGCACTGTTTTAATCAATTAGATTTTCTCATCTTGTCTAATTTCACTTTGAATCTAATGACAGAACAGTCATTCATGTTTTCACGCATCTTAAAAGCTTTTAATGTCTGGACTTCTGCCAATAAAAAGCTGGGATGTGTATCCATTATCAAAGAGAACTAAAAAGCTCATCCACAATTAAAAATGCCATACTGAAATGTATATGAGGCTTTTAAAACTACTCCTTTCTTTTTGAATTTGAAAAGCATCTGGTGGTCCACTTTTAATCAATGAGAATGAAGAATTGCCAATATTCAGCAACTCTGGGATTCCAGATGTTTTGTTTGTGATAATGTGATTTTAATTATCTTCCTTCAAAGTGTGAGAGCTTAAATTGAGAATTAAGCCCTTTGTTTGTTTTGTTTTCAGTTTTACACATAAGTGGGCATGTTGTAAAATTCAACTAAATAGTTTGTCATATTCCAGATCTATGGAGGACAAAGAAAATGTACTCTTTCAACAAAGACCTCATCTGAACAAAAGAACACAGAAGACAAACATCATGGTCTACATATCCTTAATGAAAGAGCCACCCTTCATTATTAAACAAATGACATTCTTTGGTTTCTAAACTGCCAATAACTCTGTCCATTTTAATTTGTTGATTCTGAGAAATTCTGAATTACACTCAGTCTCAACCTCTATCATGAAGGCAAGCCTATGAATTCAGTTTCATCTTTATGAGATTCATTCCGTGGCTTAACAAAGTGCTCGGCTCTACAGTACTTTTCCATTAGGGATTATGGTTCCCTTATAATTTGGAAACTTTAAACAGAAATGCACTTAAATATATTGCACAAACTTTTTCAACTTGAACAACAGTCTATGTCTTTCTCTAAATTATGTTTTTTGTTTTAATGAGCAAAACGACATTAAATATTCTGCTCCTCTTAGAACGCGGGTTAAGGGTTTGTCAGCGTTCTTTTGGCTGCCTTTTTGGTAACCTTATCCCCTGGATTTCCATCGCTTTAGGCCTTCCCAAAGGCTTCCTCTGAGATGAATTCAGCTGTGGTGCCTGATGACCTTTACAATGGAGTGGACTGTACAACATTAAATCAGATGGTATAAAAGGGTACTGAACACAGATTCTGAGTAGCCTACATAAGACTCAGCTGATATACAACACATAAAACAACACAGCAGGATGATATTTGATTTGTTGAATCAATGCAGAAGAACAGATAGGATGTTGCAGGGCCCTATAGCTGTATGTGCTTCAGAGGTGTTTTGAAGGATTGTTTTGAAGCTTTAAAAACCGGAAAACATCCCATGCATCCAGGGCTTAACCTCTCAAGGACAAGCTTGTGGTGGATGGAGATGCTGCCTAGCACATTTAATTGGGGCAGAGTAAATTATTCCATAGTCTGTTTAATTGATTTCACATTTCGCTCTTTTGCATTTGGCCAACAGAGATTAAGTCATTTGAAAAGAACACTGGGTGATGAGCAATAATTATCAGAATTTTAAGCCATCAGAGAAGGCTCATTTCACTTATCTATTCATTTGCTCATTGGATACGCTACAGAGCATTTGCGGTAGCCTCCACCATGAACCAAGTTCATACCATCCCTATGATCAACTCTATATTATTAAACTCTGCCAATCTATATGCAAATCCTCCCAAAAAAAATGAGAAGAAAACTGAGCAGCTAACCAGAGATAGCAACATTACTACATCTTTCCCCGTCCAGTCAGCTTTGGTGGTCTGGTCTCGGGAATGCCGCCGTCCCTCGCCGACTTGACTGACGTGTGTCTGAGCTGTTTATGCACTCCTGAGTGGAGCTGTCCTCTGTCTGCGGGCAGGTGAGCTGAGCCGGTTGTCCAATGCCTGCTTCAGCAGGGCTGAAGGGGACAGCTTAATCGAGCGGTCACAAAATCGAAAGTCAGCCAAAATTGACCAGTCATCTACATTCCCGTAATGGCATCCCGCAGCTTTGGCTGCCTTTTTTTTTTTTTTTTTTTTTTCTTTGACAGAGCACCATGCTCTTTCAGGCCAAGAGGCCTAACACACTAATAGATTTGTAAGACTCTCTGTCGAAACCACTGATGTGTTTGCCAATAACCGTGCAATTCCACTGAAGGAAATTCTGATTACTGGGCTCTGAGGGGGACTAAAAATGAATTACGTAAAGTGAGTTTCAATGTAAGATCTACATTAATCAGAGCAATTTTAGAGATTTTGGTTGTTTTCTACAAAATAGAACGCACATTCCTCTTTCTCTGTCTTGCTCTCTCTCGTCATAGCATCTCACACTCCAAAACATGCAAAATAAATAAATGAATAAATAAATAAATGCACACACTCACACACACAAACACAAATACATGTATACCTAAACAAGCAACATCAGGATGTCCAATAAATGATGAGGTGCAGTGATAGGTCATCCTCATGACGGTCAAAAACAATTCTACACTCCATCCTCAACAATAACCGGTTTCTACGGATATGTCAGCACAGCACAAAGCAATGCCACATGTGGTGCACGAACACATTTCAAACCAAAACAACTAATCCATTCAGCCTAACAGCGACTTGATGGAATATTCTACTGCAGCAGCACTGAGTTGATTACAGAGAAAGGGTGTGAAGTGCTTGTTTACCTGACATTGGGGATGCTTTACTGATCGATGGGGAAGAAAATAAGACTATGAAGCAGCACGGAATAAAACAGATGGAGGGACTGGAGGTTGGTCTTTGGCTGGATTTTGTTTGTACGTGTTGCTCAGGGCACCATATGTAAAATCTAGAGGCTTGGGACAAACATGGGTTTAGCAGAGACGGGAAACTGTGGGTTGTATCACTGGGAAATATGGTATGAGACAAATTAGTAATGTTAGCCTAAGAATCAGCTTGTTAAAGTAAATACTACAACTCAGAGTTGTCAAGGAAGGCATTGCAAATTTATAGAAACCGTCCTCCAGCATCGGCGGTGTATGTGAAATTCATGAGACTGATGACTCTGTGTGTAATAAAAAATTCAAGACAACACAATATATACAGGTGTGTGCATCACAGTTTGCCCCCTAAAAATGTGCAAAACGCGTTTAATGTGGATTGTGGACAATGCTTGTGGAATACCTCAATTTCCTTTCTTTAAACAGTATCTTTCTCCTCTCCTCTCCTCTCACCTAACCCCTTAAGTCTTATTTGGCATTATTTGGACGAGTCTTTCATTATCCATGACTTCATTTTGCATGGGGAGACCATCTTCAAGGTATGACATATCTAAAATATCTGACATTGTTAGACTGGGGAGCTTTTTTTCTCTTTTTATTCTTAGTTCTCCATTTGAATATCAGTCAAAGTATATATGACAGAAAACATAGTGGTCACCTATGGTTTAAGACAAATAGGTGAAAATGGCCCTCTGCCAATGTATCCAATGGTTAAAGTAATACATATTCAATTATTCTTTTCTCAGCAGCTCATTTGCATAGTCAACCTGTTTGATCATTAAAGTGAAAAAATTAATGATTATTCCACAATCGAATCTCTTTGTACTCATCCAAAGGAAAATTGCATGTTTTCTGATATTCATTAAGGTTTCTTTCATCACTTGCATCATAGTGAAAAGGAATTTACTGAGTTCAGCACAATTATGTAAGCATGGTCGATATATTAAAAATTTAGTTTGGGCCAAATAAGTGCAGAGACACTTACTATTAGTTCCTGTTCTTCTACAGAGAATACAATCTCTAATCATAGCATTATGTTCATTGAACAGTCTCTCTCTCTCTCTCCTCCCCCTCTCTCTCATACACATGCACACACGCACACACGCACACACACAAACAAACAAACAAACTTGGGGGGAGCACAAAAAGTATTTTGTAAAATTACATAGAGCTAGGTTGGCCCCATATGTATAATCTCTTTCTGTTTGAGTCTTACAGAGCTTTTTTTTCAGGGCCACACGTTTAAATGCTGCAAAATGTAGAGATAAAAAAACAGACAATAATTTCGAGTAAACTGTACACTCAGGAATTCAGCTGACAATACAAGGGTTGAATTAGAAATTCTGTCAGCAACAAAGTTCTTGAGAAACAACTTTTACTTCTAAGAAAAGAAAAATGTTCTTGATCTTTCAAGATTTTCCAAAGCTGTATACCTTATGTTAGTGTGGAAGAGTAAGACTGATAATGAACAATTTGTTGTATAACTTGGATTGTATAAGCTGGACTGAACATCGTTTTGAGAATGCTGAAGGTGCACTTGAACCTGTCATCTGGAGTCCTGTCTACCCTGTTTCAGCTGCACTTCAGTTCTGGTGTCATATATCACTTTCACATCCCGGGCTTTAGCACTTCACACCAGCACAGTCCAGCAGGCGAGTAAGGCAAATGTGTTAGCCATAAAGGGCTGAAACTAGAGCTGTCTCGCACCTTAAACACCCCTCCCCCCCCCACCCCACACACCCCTTCTCCCCTCCTCTTAAGAGGTACATCCATTGGCACAACTTCAGTGAGAGCCCTGTCTGTACCTCGCTGCTTGTCAGCGTGTTTTTATGGACAGATTGACGGATGGGACATGCAGCAACTCATGAACACAAGGATGCTCTGGTCAACGAGCGACTAATGTCGACTAGTGTCAATGCTGACAGGATAATGTGAACTGACTAATAAGTGTGAACTGAACTCGAGTAACTGCTGTAGTTAGCGCGGTTGATAAAAGGACAACAAAACCAGAATGAACAAAACCAAACGCGGCTCTGCCGTTCGCAAACGTGAAGGCTGGGCTTCGCTGTGAAATCCCAAACGTACAAAAAAAAAACAAAAAAAGCAGGTGCTTTCCTTTCATCAACAAATTTCCAAAATGAAGGCAGACATCACACAGAGTGGCGGGACGAGCTATATAACATTTAGTCTTATTACATGCAAAATGATCACTGTTGCTTCAGTTGATCGCGTCCACTGTGGACAGGCTCCTATTTAGAATAATACCCTTTGAAGCTTTCTCAGCCATTCCCCTGGCCCTCCACTTTAAACCAAAACAGCTGAAGTCAACGCTGCAAGCCCTCGGTTAGAGTCTCAAAGTTCCCCTGGAAGAGGGTGTTGGGCTGACACATGGCACAGATAAAGAGCAACAGCTAGAGAGGGAAGAGTAGTGGTGTTGAGGGAACGAAAGAGGGGGGGGGGGGGGGGGGGTAGAGAAAAAGAAAAAGAGAAATGTGAGGAAGCAATTCACTGGAGGGGTGCATTCAACATCAATAGCACGAGGGTTTGGCGTAGCCCGGCGAATAAATTACTTCCTTGTGCGGCCTTTCTCTGGTATGTGTTTTTAAAAAATAATATATAGTATCACATTGCCACTCTCCAGATATTTCATCTGCTTAGCATGTCTCTCAGATTGAGCGTGACAGCCATCTTCTGATGAGATCAATGCCAGCTCTCAGCTCCACTGATGTGTCACCATTTCCTTGGGCCTGCACAATGAGGCTTTCTCACTGACAGAGAGATGGGAAGGGGAGAGAAGGAGAGAGGGTGTGGAGTAAATAGAGAAGGGGGGTGAGGAGAAGCAAGGGTGTTTATGGCTGTCATTCATCAGTCTGATGACTATAATTCCCAAATGTATTATTTTCTCCCCACACTTGTGAATTGTATGCAAATGCAAACGTATTTGTGAGGAAGCACAAAACAACACGCTGTTGTGCAAATAAAACCATTATGTTGATTCTCTTTCTCTTATGTCAAGAAATCGTCACGCATTCCCAATGTGTCCTTCCCTATCCTCTGTTAAGCTTTTTAGAAAGATTAATTTGCTCCTATGGTCACATTTTTAAACAGATCTAATTTCAGTTTTTGTGAAGGACAATGATTCCTCTTAACTGTATAACAGAAGGAGCCATATGAAAGTACTTTGTTCTTGACAGCTCCTCTGTGTTCGCATCATCATCAAAGGAAAATATAATGAATCTTGGGTTGAGCCATGGACAGAGGGGAGATTTCAATCAATAAGTGTGAATCTGAGTGTGTGTGTGTGTGCATGTGTGTGCATGTAAGTGTGTGTGTGTGTGTGTGTATGTGTGTGTATGTGTGTGTGTGTGTGCAAAATCCCTCCGCAGCCAGGGGCCACTGGTCTACAGACACAGCTAAAGTGCACCAGATGAAATGAAACTGATGGCTGAGACATGAAGGTCAACACAGACCAGGGCCTCTGCTGTGAGAGATGGATTTTATCCACACACAATGCTCTGTATTCCAAGCTTTCCCTTGCATCAGCACATCAGCTGGATAGGCTGGCTGAGGTAGATGTACTGATGCCATCATACAGTTTGCCAACAAACAGAGACAAAAACAGTTTGAAGAAAGAAATGCAAATTCGTCTTGAAATGATTAAAAAAGAGAATATTCAACTGCTATCCAGACGAGTAAAACCATTTTCTTTGATAGCCATATAAATACTCTTTTCCACTTTAAATGAATGTGTAACCTTTTTTCCTTGGAGGCACATGCTTACCATTCAAAATGGAAGTGCATTTCAGGTGTGAATGAATTCAGAGCGCTAAACCTTGCACGGAACCCTTAATTTCTTTTCATCAAAAGCAAAGAAAAGATGTACAGAAAAATAAATCAAGCTGAAATACTCAAGAGCCTGTATTCTGTTAGAGGTCCAAACATGATAGTAGAATTTCAGCGTTGAAAGAAGAAAAAAAAAAAAAACATTTTGAGTCACAAAAGACTATTTTGACAGCGGAACATTTAGAGGGAAAAAAAAACACACGAATACATCATTCATGACAGCCACAGCAGTGGTAAGTTATCTGCATTTCAATATTTATTGTGGAGCATTAGGCTCTGTTTGTTAGATAAACCATAACAGTTTCACAAGGCTTTTGATTTCTGGTGCCTGTCATTTTAGCTTTCCAGACTCAATCTTCTTTATATCAGCTCACAATTAGACAAGTCTGTCTCAACAAAGTTAAAGATAAAATAAGAGGTCTGATTCCATTTCATACAAAGCTCATTTAATAGGACATAGATAAATAAAAGCTCTAAAACATATAATAGGTTATTATATTGCTAGAATAACCCGGAATACTTGCAATGACAGTATTTGCATAAATATTTCATTATCAACTCCTGAGAGAATAGTTGTGTTTTACATTCATTCTATCGATGCAGTGCATCTCTCAGAGGTGGGGATCATTTCTGAGATGAGCTTGTATAATGTAGTCTAAATAACATGCTGTAATCTTAGCTCCCGAGAAGGTATTTTCTCCGCAGGTGATGAGGAAGAGGAAGAGCAGATTCGACACCTGTCGGCTCTGGGCTGTTTGCCCAGGAAGAGTGTATGCGTGAAAGAGACAGAGAGAGAGAGAGAGGGAAATAGAGACAGAGACCAGCTAGGCTCATGTAACTATACTATGAATGGTAGCATTGGATATCAAGTCAACCAGCCAATACTCTTGGAACTGGCAGCTCAAGTCATCATGGGACAGCATCTGGCCAGTCATGTAAATAGTCTGAGCTAATGGAACTGTGAGTTATTGTCTTTGTGTCTTCTCCTCCCCCCACCCAGTGCCCCAGCTCTCTTTCCTCGGTGTCTGATTCCATTCCTCATTCGATGAGCAGACCCATTGACGTCGTCTGTATTGATTTTAGAAGGCTGGTGACAAAATAAAAGGACCCTGGGGTCAGGGTAGACAAAAAGCCAGAAAAAAAATGACTGTATACACCATCAAACAACTCACAGACTCAAACCTTTATTAATGGAGTTTTAACACTGAAACACTGCAATATGCCAGAGAATCATTTTTATTCAAATAAGGCCTGATCGTTTTTATTCAAATAAGGCCTGACTAATTAGCTTCCAGCCCTTAGTATTGGTATGCCTTAGTATAGGCTGCCTCTCAAGAAGACAGCAAGCAGCTCTCTCCCACCTTGAGATAAGTCATAAAGGCCCACAGGACAAGAGTGCTGCATCTCTCGCTGGTTCTAATTGCAATCAATTAAGAAACTTCAGAGGCATGAAATCAGAACCTTGATGTGGGACGTCCGCTGAGGTGAGGGGCACAGCCTGTGATTAAAATCGATAGCCATCTCAGGAGCAGCCAGATTACAAACAGAGCTGACCTTGCGCTGGTAATATTAACCGACAAAAGGATAAATTGCCGTGCTGGAGAGTTCTACGGAATGAGAGAGGGAGAGAGAGAGACTCTCGACAAGAGACAGGGAAGACAGAGAGAGGGAGAGAGAGGAGAGACAGACAGTCTTGACACACTGGGAATGCCCTCTGATATCTATTTTATTATTTAAATTCTTTCCCATCATTATTCACCTCTATCTCCTCCCAACCTCCCAGCAATATCCTGTTTGACAGCTTGGCAGTCAGTGTCAAAATCTGTGCCGTTTTCTTTGCTGATCACAAAGTGACCGTGGAAGGTGTAAACACAGGTCATGGAATAGCAAACAGCCTGTCATTACAAACGTTTGACAGCATAGTCACTCCTCGGCTTGTGCCCTTTGTATAAATCACGACTGTTAACATGAAGGAGAAGGTCATCAAAGTTATCATCCAGAGGGGGAAGATGGTCTGTTCCACCCCAAAAATCTGCTGTTATTTCAACTTCAGCTCTGCGCATTAGACCTACGCCTCTTTGCATCTCAGTACAAATAAGGAAAGGCTCAAGAAAAAAAAAACACATTTTGTATAAATAACCCAGTGAATAAAGCATGTCATTCTTTACAGGAGCCAGTCAGACATGATAAGAATTTGGCTTTCATTATTGTAACAACTTGCCGAATAATGACCTTTCTATAGTTTGCAATTAGTTCATTCAATGCAGGAAATAAATCATTGTGTTTGTGGCTCATTTACAAAGCTCCTGCAGAGATCTGTGTTCGGGTTGGGGGTTTGGGGTAGCTGGAGGGGGTCTCTTCTATTCTAGACTGCAACTGGATGTGTGGCTTGCAGCACACCTGCATATTCTAATTTGACAAAGTTGGACATTGAGGATGTATCAAAACAAAACCAGAAAATTGTGATACATTGATCAGTTCTACACTGAACTGAAACTCCATGTCTCTTGAATTCATAATCATCATCCTGATAGCCATCATGTTTATAAAACAGCATCTTACAAAAAATTAGATACAAACCAATAATAAAAAAAAAAAACTCATGCATGGGGGCTTGAAATACCCCTTAAATTGAACATCATTCAATTACAAAGGAGCTGACAGAAACATTCTAGCAATTGGCCAAAGCTGCAATTGTTTGTTCAGATGTAAAAATGTTTGCCACACTCTTCATACATCTAAACCATGTTTACTTTTCATTGTTTTTAAATTCTACCAAAATCATGAAAGACAGATTAAATAGTGTTCAGTATTTCTCAGCTAAAACAATGACAGGCTAAATGCTATGGGACAGTGGGCTGGCAGACATTCCTCACAGTGATTGGCAGATGTCAGTTCTCTCTCGGATAGCATGCTGTGACATTTCCCATTCCCACCTAGAGGCAATGTGAGGATAAAGGAATCCTGTCAGGATCCTAAAGAAGAAGCATAGTGGGGACTCAGGCTTTTCAAGGATTAGAAGCTCTTTCAAATGTGAGCTTAAAAAAAATCTTTGGTAAATAACATTGAATGTACTCCTTTTTTTTCCAACAACTGGTCAGCATTTGTCATCCTGATTCCTGGTAGATCAATGGTAGGTCAGTTAAGACTGAATATGTTTTGACCCTGAGAATATTGTTATTTGAGATAAAATCGATTTTGTAGCATGCTCACAAAAGATCTAGGGTTTTCTCACAACACTGATTGAGGTAACTAGTTTTCAATTAATTAACTACCATTTGAAATGTAATTATATAATTATTTAGTGTCTGGGTGAGGTTATGATCACAAGTCAGGTTATAAACAATAAATAAATAAATGAAAAAAAAGTTTGATTACCATGTGAGCTACTTGATTTGCAATGATGAATCATGATTAATTACAATTTAGAAATTTGACAAATTTAGCCATATTTAAAGATGTTTCTCTTTAGTATATTATTTATAAAGCTGATATTCATTACTATCATTGTTTATTGGCCACTAAAGCCTATACTCGTTTTTCACAAGCATCATGAATCAGATGTGTTACATATAAATGGTGCTTTAAATTTGATGTACTGCAGTGAACACTGCGATTCACCCTAGAAATTTGGAACAAACTGTTTTTATCCAGAGAGCCATGTCTTTTTTTTTTTTTTTAATAAAACCTTAAATTTAGGATGATTTCTCTCTCCATTGTTGTAAAGGGCATAAGCTTTTTTGTGTAAACAATGAGCCATCTAATTGAAGTGTGCTGTGAGAAAACACAGTTGTAAGAGGCTGCCACACTGGCCTTTACTGGCTTTCCTTAATCTGGAACTCAAGGATGGTGAAGTTTCCAGAACAGAACTCATTAATGGTGCCTAAAAAACAGCATTATGCAGATTTTTTTTTTAATCACAGAAGTTAATGCATTAAGTGTGACTTGTCTATGCAATTCATAATTTGCACCAAAAAAAACCTTGTTGGTCTTGTTCTTGCTGCCTTAATGACACTTGTGGCTTTTGCACACATAGATGATTTAGCAAGCAGTGGAAATATGCACATTAAGTCAGCACCAAGCAAATTGCGCTAGCGGTCTAAAAAAAAACTTGGCTTTTTTGGAGTTGTTGTGGGGGAGAGGTGGAAGGGGGTATGATGGTGGCGACAGAGAACCCAGGAGGGGAAAAAACAAACAAGTTTGAGTTACCCAAAAGTGTAATACAGGAGCTGAGAGCAGCACAAGGGAATGCTGTCTCTCCCTTTCCCCCTACACATGTATACATGCCACACGGGCATCTACAAAGACTCGCCGCCTGACATGCTGTTCAGCGCAATTAGTCATGGCAGGCAGAGAGCTTTAACCGAGTTTTGCTAATGCAGCTGAGACGTGGGGTGGGGGGGGAGAGGATAGATTACGCCATGTATCACTCAGAGGGACGTGAGGGCTAGACTCGCATGGCCAGCGCAGGGATGTTGTGGATTACATGCTAGCCCACCATAAACCAGCAGAGCCAGATGCATGGGAAACATTCATCCAACAGAGCAGCCAAAAGCAGCCAACAGATGCGGGAGCAACACTTCGGCAATTCCCCTCAAAGGGGCAAAAAGGACAGGATCATGTGTCTCTAATGAAATGCACATCATTTCACAGCACAAATTTAGTCTATACCCATATATCACTGAGTAACTGTCGGTTCTTTAATACATCTAACAAAGGTCTGCTGGCATGACATGTAAACTCCACGAGCCAGATTGTGAAAACAAATAGCTACCAAATGATGTTTGATTACAGTCTACTGTGATGCATATTTACTCAATCCATATGGATGCTAAAAGCAGATCATAGCAATTCACAAATGCATAATTTGCAAGTACATGAAGCTTGCCTCTTGTCACTATGCTAGGAGTACTCCTATTACTAAATGATCTCAGAGTGTTGCCATCCATGGCAGCCGGTGGTCTGTGCCATTTCTAGTCAAATGTCAGGAAACACAATACTCTGCTTAAGCGCTTTCATCACCGGCCGGGCAATCGACATAGCAACACGTCCAAACAAATGGCAACCTGATGTCACATGACACTGGCTCGCAGACAGCCGTGTAACCGCACTGACCTCCTGAATGTCAACACCGTCGTGCAATCCGTGAACCTCGGTTTATGCCTCCTGCTGGGGGGAAGTGTATCATGTAGTTGAAGCATATCAGTCATATAAGTTTCAGGTTTTATCCCTCCATTCTGAAATTGGTCTTAGGTAAGCGGGGTGTCACGCTGACAGAATAGCCCCTTAAGACCCCTGTGAAGAACACATTTTCCTCACCTGGCTAGAACTATATCGAACAGGTAAGGTCATTACATGCTGCCCATAGACATTCCAGCTGACAACCAAGATATGGCCATTAACAGTGTTAGGTAACCTATGTAGTGGGTGTTATAGAGTGTCCGGTCCAGACAGAGCTAAGAGGTCTCAAGCCATCAAGGTCATCACCTCAACATGTTCTGATAAAACGGAAAGTGCTGTGAGGGGCCTTAAATTGAACCACTTTCTGATTTCTGTCAGACCTGCCCGAAAAACAGAGAACAAAGTGCACTTGCAGATCATCCAAGATACTGCAAGATACAGCTTTACAAATATTTATACATTTACAGATATGAAGCATAACTTAGATAAATGCACAAATTTTAATATGTTTGTATAGTATGTGTATAACTTATTTGTGTATATCAGTGTATTTTCAGTCAAATAGCCTGCATTTTTGTTAACCTAGGAATGAATCTATTTTCATGAATGTACATTTTCACATATCAGTACCTCACTACAACAAGAATAATTTGAAAGCAGGTGAAAAGTGCTTAGTGCAGAAAGGCACCCAAAGAGAATTGCTGATATCACCAGCTTTCTAGAGTGCTCAGCTGTGTGTGAGCGCACCAAGAGACTCACCTTGCTTCTGACACCAGCTGCACTTTTCTGCCTGAGTGCTTTTGCAAACATTTCAAGATTCATTTTGGGCAAGGACACAAAACATTCCAGACAAAGGAAAGCAAAAAGTTCACACCTGAACCTAACAGATGGAGATGTTGGCAAACATTTGCTTTGCCCATTTGACAGTTTTGTAAACTGAATTAAAGCACATGGACATCTCAGTCAGTTTAAAATTCCAAAGAAGTTAACAATATTATGTAAGATGTAAGGAAGGACACAAAAGAGAAAAGAAGGGAAAGAATAAAAGAAACAATCATCACCCAACAATTATCACCGAAAAGAAAAGAGATCAGTATTCCATTTGATTAATTTGATTGATATCTGTAAATTTATCATTATCTCAGCAGCTGTTGCCTACTGTGACTCTGCTGGGTCTTGAGGAAGGGGGGTTGTCGTATAACCACTGGCATTTTGGGTAATGCATGCATCACTATTCAAGGCCACAGCAGTATTAATGTGAGCGCCTTGCCCTCAATTGTCTTCTTCC
This sequence comes from Chanos chanos, assembly GCF_902362185.1. Taxonomy (NCBI): domain Eukaryota; kingdom Metazoa; phylum Chordata; class Actinopteri; order Gonorynchiformes; family Chanidae; genus Chanos; species Chanos chanos. Next base: position 41,735,976 of record NC_044497.1, read on the forward strand.
ATGCATGACCTATGAGAGGGTCAGCCTGGGCAGCTCAATAAATTCTCCATTCTTTCGCTCAGCCAGTGAGGGAGGGCTACGTCTGGAGCCTCGTCAGGCAAGGAGATCTTATTAAGGGCCTTGTAACTCACCAGCTAGCCAGCAGTGTCTCTGGACAGGGGCCGCCAAAGGTCAGCATGGCACGGCCACATAATTAATAGACGTTGAGCGAGTTCACGAGAATTTCCTGATTTACTAGGTAGGTCGCCCCACGTTGCAGCATCACCGTACTGTGAGTGGTGCTGAGGGAGGGTGAGCTGGAATCAGAGAGCAATCGGACAGGTCTGTGCCATGGGTTTATTCTATTCACTGCTGCTCATTGTTCCCTGTAATGACCCATGTATATTTATCAGTTGCCTCTGACATATAACTGACATATATAGCTGCAAATGAATTGCCCTTCTTGGGACCAATAAAGTTGACTGAATCTGAACCTGAGATGTATGGGATTGTCTGAACCCACTACCTGGGCACCTTGGCTGGGTCATCTCTAAGTGACTGGTCTTAGTTGTGTGCTCAGTGCAGTGACATAGTTTTGTTACAAAGCACTTAAGAATTCTTATCAAAGAATGATCAAAATTATCAAATGATTTCAAAATCAAAAATCTCCAAAAAACAGAACTGACCGAAAAAAGTAATGCAATTATCTAATGTTCAGTCATGTTTTTGGTGCTGGTGTGATGGGAACAGTTTGCATCAGATGTCATGCCATAGAATTCTCTAAAGTTTCAAGTATAAGACCTGTGTTGCATGGTTTAGATCCTGATGATAAGTTTAAAAGGAAAACTGTTTGAACTGTAGCCATCTGTTTTTATACTTACAGTTAATTAGCAGTCATGTCATCATGTTCTCTCTCATTTCAAGAGCAATCACAGCAGAATATGCATCATACTTTTTCTTTTTTCTTTTTTTTTTTTTTCTTTGAGGCAAGACAAGCCTAATTTCCAAAACAGATAGTAATCTAAGGTATTACATGTTTACTGTTCTGCCAGAGTGTTTGTTGGCTGAAATCTGAAAAACAGAGAAAATATTTCAAAACATTTCAAAAACCAAATATTTCAAGTATGGGATCGTTCTGCATGTGGCAGTGTGTTTCACTAAATGTGTTCAGACTATAATTAGTAGCAAGGACTAATGACTCAAAAAAAAAAGAATGCTTAGAACTGTACTGTGGCTTTTGCGTGAATGACCACCCTAATGTCAGAGAGCATTATGAACAACATTACCACATTGCTCAGCGACAGTGCCGTACCATCAACAATAATCTACATTAGCCCATTATTGCGCTGGTGCAGTACAGAAGATGGCAAATTATTTTTTTGAGGGTGTAGTTTTCAACTCATCAAACTATTTTCCCACTGTTCAGCCATTAAATAATTATCCCTGCTTCCTCCTACTTGAAGCAAAATGCAGTCACCCACAGTTCCTAAAAACTGGGCTGAAGGCATCATTTAAGTTATCAATTATAAAATTTCTGATCACTTTTTTTGCAGAATTACAAAAATACAAAAAATACTACAATACTATACTAAAATAGTATAAGCAAAACTCAAAAAAGAAAAGAAAAATCAGCAGTCCACACTGTGGGTATGCAAATATACATCACTTAATTTCTACAAATATACTGAAATAACTGGCAACTACTTGTTAGATCAAAAATTCACACAAGAACTCTGGATGTACTGTAGGGCAGCTGTCTAGCACTCTCAAAACACTACCATTTGTGTTTTGAAATACTATTTTCACACCAAATCAGTTTCTGATACATATTTCATCAGCTCTGGGCTTGTCCGTTAGTGATTAAAGCTTGTAGTAACTGAAATCCCAGGATGTCACTGGTGCTGGCTATCAAAAGCTTTAAAGGGCTGTGATGTCACTCAGCTGACAAAGTCCCTCAGTGCTCTGCTCAGAACCTTATTGATGTTTTTCCCAATGTCCCTGAGGTGCAGAGCTGTAGCTTAAGTGCATAGTAATCTGCTTCCTTCCTCCTCCTCCTCCTCTCCCTTTCTCTGTCTCTCTCTCCCTATCTCTCTCTCTCTCTCCTTGTGTGTCTCCGTCTGTCTCCCTTTTGCTCTCTCAGTCTGCTGTCTGTCTCTGTCTCTTATCTTAAGTTTTAAGAACAGAGGGTTGTGCTTTAGCACAGTGCATTAGTGTGAACTAGATTGGACTAGGTTTTTACAGGCTCATAAATGTTTTTTATTGCAAAATCCCTTTCCCCTTGATAAAAAAGTAACATTTGGAAGTGTAACTTTGATGCTCTTGAATTATTCATTAGGAGGGAAGGTGGTTTGCATGCTGAGGAATGAGATTGGAAACAGTTTAAGTGTGAAGCATATATTAGCACAGTTTTTACATACCAACATTCTAGAGTTGAAAAAAAAGAAAGAAACATATTGATGTAAGTGCAATCTTCTGTGAACTGAAGCTTATATGCTCTCAGGAGAGCTGGTCAAAAAGAGCCAATTTGGGGCTCATTTTGAGTCATTTACACAGTATGAAATGCCACACACCTGCGGCCTTTCCTTTCAACCTGAGACAGCCACAGAAGACAGACTAATGTCCTTTAGTGTTAATTCACTTCAGAATGGTCACACAAGGTTACAATTCATGTCTGTACATCACCAAAGGCGCTCTCTACACAGGCAAATTATGCAGTATTATATTTCACAAAACACTTGGCCCTGTCAGAGCTCTTGAGTTACAGCCAGTTTTATGTGGTCTTGTCAACTATACTTCTTCAAACAGCTATTAACACATTTGTTGTTGTTGTTTTAATCTTTCTGCTATTACACTACCTGTTTCCACTTATTATTAGAAACAGGAAAAGGGATAAGATTAGTTTTCTGATTTAAGTACTCAACACAGTACTTGGCAAAGTGTCTTCTATACTCAACATTTCTTAAAACCTTCACATTTTAGCCCTGAGAAATTAAAGTGCAAAAGAACAGCTTATTTGCAGTGTGAGTCACTGGTTTGAGCTGTAATTAATGAAGGTCTTGAGTAAATGGTGACCTCTCAGGGAGAAAGTACACACATGGCTCTGCACCGGTGTAAAAAAGCTAATTCCCCATGGGTCCACTGTAAAGGAGCACGAGAACAAAGATAGATGAGTTTCAAAGATTCTGGATGAGGCAATTATGTTGCAGTAACAGACAAGATTTCCATTCCTCCCTATTTTATTTCTCTGGAAGAGAAAACTCTCATTGGTTTCAGTGGAACTGTGCAGGGTTTGTGCTCCCAGGTTAGAGTGTTCATGTCCTCCAATGTCCACGTCAATTCCCACCCCGGATTTGGATCATGGTGATCAAGCAAAAACCAACATTTATTTTCTGTCTACAATTATTTATAAGAAAACATTACATTTAACATAAAAGTCACTGAATGCAATCTTACTACATCCTGGGATACACTAAAAGCAAATATATTAATATAGTTCCAGAAAGTTATATGTTTCAAGGAGTTTCATGGTAGGGTACTGTGAGTGGTTAGTCAAACATTTGACGCCGAAGCCATTTATTATATGTGATCTGCATCTCCCTGCTGTATTTATTTATAGCTCTCTAATAGCAGCAAGATCTCATGATATGTCTTTTTTTCAAGCAGGTAAATATTTAATGATGCCCTCAAAATGTAGCTCTTGGCTTTTCATTTTGGCTCTGAGCTACTGACTAGATGGGATTAACACTGGCACTGTTGAGTAAGTGACAGCAAGAATCATCAGAGCATCTTTGTGTAGCAAGATCTAACTCTCTCATGTATCTGTTTAAACCATTTGTGTGTTTGATCAGCCTCCTGTCGACAGATTCTTCGCTTAATCTGAGAGCTGAATTTCATTTTATCCATGGTTTCCTTTAATGGATAGACATTTGACTGGTAACAGAAGTTATCTTAACTTATTACATAATTGGTGCTGCTGATGAATTCAGCGTCTATGACGCCACTGAGTCTCTTTCACTCATATAATGCTCAGTACTGAGAGGAACGCCGTGACACACGGAAACAGAAAAAGTGGAGCAGTTGCTGCTTAAGTGCAGTTCATTGTCAGACAAGTTCTTTGAGTGCTCTCCGTGATCATGTGTCCATTGCGCAATTCCTCGGCTTACACGCACAAGCACAAAGCAGGGTAAGTACCTTCCCTAAAGATAAGTGATACTGCATGTAAGTGTAGCTTGGTGGAAAACTAGATTGCTAAGTCACTATTATCACCTTGTAATGCAAGTGTTTCTTAGCCTTGTTAAGAATGTTATATCATTATTGCAACAGGGGACAGCCTTTCCAGTCGACTATATAACAATCCAATAATGATACAAGAATATGATTATTTAAGTATTTATGAGTTTTCAGGTCCTGCTGCCTATTCTGCTTTTATGTTGGACGTTAATACCACACGATTGATCCATTGGAGAATAGGAGAGGACGCATGACACAGATGAGGAATATAAAATGTAAATATAACAAGCTCTACAGGCAATCAGTGATCTGCCTTATCACCCAGAGGGAAAAAAATTAGAGTTTCTATATTTGGAAAAGGCAGCCAAAGAACACCTTGGTTGAGTCAATTATGGATATGCATTGATGTAGACCTCCTAAGCCAAAATGACATTGGCCTGCTGACAGGATTGTATGACTGTAATCAATTATTTCAAACATTCATCACAAAGGCCATAATGACACATTCAAATGACTGTAATTGAATTTAACATCATTTTTCACTCAGAATTTAAACTGAAAATTACTAATTGGTCCTGTAATACTTTAAATGGGTTATTTTTTGGATTGGACTCTTCCCATGCTGACAGATGTCCATCTTTTATTGCTTCCCCGTTATTTAATGTTGAACATGTCAATTTCGGCTTGTTACAGACTGGCTTATTATGGAATTCTGTTTGCTGTTTGCAGTCTATGTGCCACTGTACTGCCACACAGTGTAATAAGATACTAAAATCAAAAGTCGAGAGAAAAAAATATGCATGAATCCAGCCAGTGGGCAGAGAATCATTCAAATAAACCAAATAAACAAATTTACACTAAAGTTCCTTACACCTTTACAGTTACAGTGAATAATTGGTGAAACGAACTTTAGTGTATTTTATTGATAGTCACACTCTAGACCTGCTGGTGAACTGGCTTTCATGGTATTTGTTAGGGAGTGGTTTGAATGAACTGAAATATACAATGGAACATGTTATTTAAGTATTTGTAACAGCGTACTTAGTAGAATGCTTAAATTCTTAAATAGGCTACAGAGGAATTACCAAATTGTTCTTTAAGTGTCCCAAAATAGTAATCTGGTAGATTTATTCATTACATCAATCCACCAATTCAATAAGTTGCCATCATTTACACTTGTTAATGAGCTAGAGGTCTTTTATTTGGAGCATGCTGCTGGTAGTAGGAGACAATGCCAGCTTGAGGCTCAAGAGAGTCACGCTAATGCTGTGTGCTCAAAGAAAACAATCTTATCACAGCAAGACTGTCAGGATTACAGGCCAGATTGAGTCCACCTGGAGGGCTTTCAAGAGCACTGATAAAGTCACACTCTTTTAATTACAGGCCCTTTAAACACATTCTTAAGCCGATCATTTTGGCAGGTGAGAGAATACTAGACAGGTCATTCTGCAGGGACGGGTGGTCGAAGGGGAGGGGGGGCACTGCTTGTGTTCGGAGGAAATAGACAGATCACTCTGATGGGATTTCTGTGCATCTGTCTAACCTTGCATTACCTCGCACACGATCTCAAACAAATACAAACACAGCTAATCCTGCTGTTGTCTTAGAGGTTTTGTTGCTGGACAGCACAAAAAGTGCTGCTCTTTTCTAGAGCACAAGTCATGTGTTTTGTTTTGGGGTTTTTTTTTGGGGGGGGGGTGTTTTTGTTTTTTGTTTATTTTTTAGGCTTGAGTGAAGAGTGACAGGGTTTAAATGAAGACTGACTAGCTGATAGTTTTCCCCATAAAATACCATTTACAGCATTTTACAAAGTTCCATTGCTTTCGTTTCCATTCTGTGGAGCGTCCAGTGTCATTTACTTTTGATTAAGTTTATTATATAAGCATGATCAGACCACTGATACAATACTGCCATTAAAACCATATTGGAGGACAAGTTGAATTTACATCCACTATTTTGCAGATGGTCATTGGACACCCCAAAAAGGGCACATGGGCACTTCACTGTGCTAGAAAAAGGACCGTCAGATGTGCAGGTCCTGTTAGCAGAACTCGCACAGGGAAATGGACTCTGGCACTTTCCCCAGCATGGAAGTCTACTCCAGTTAGGCCTAAGATACTAAATGCAAATGCAATTAGGGTAGCTGATACAGAACCAGTGCTACTGCTAGATCTCTCTTTCCCATTTCCCTGCCCTAAACCACCTCCAGCCCTTTCACTTATAATGAACCATGCACACAATCAAAACAGGCATCGCTAATAATGTGGACACTTTATAAAGAGGATGGAAGGTAGGAAAAAAAAAATCAAGCAAATAAGGCCACTCTAGTGTGCTAACACAATTTGCCATGCCTGTGCTAAGGAGTGGGAGGGGGGGGGGTGCTCAAGCTTTCAGAAGAAGAAGCCTGGCCACTCCAACGGCATGATTTATTTATTCATTTCCCTCTCCCGTTTAATGGAAATATAAAAGCCCACATTGATTAGAGTTTAAGGCTCAGCAGTTAATAGATTAAAAGCCTCATGCAAGCAGAGAGAAAAAAAAACAGCATTCTGGGTTACCATGCTGCAAGGCGTTCCGATGCTGCTATTCCTGTGATTATTCTCCAGGTTCTGCTCCAGTCTGCGTGGATACTGCTCAAGGGCACGGGGAGACAACCAGCAGTAACACAGTGACCTTACTCAGATGTTCTCCTCAAGTCAGGGCTACAGGGCAAAGTGTGGTCATTGTCACTGCATGGCACATCTCTTTGTGTCTGCCATTCTGCCCATTAGACATTGTTCTTCAGGCCCAATCTGTCACTTAAAGGCAAGTACAAAGCACCCTTCCCTATTAAAGTGAGTTACAGTGGGGAACCGGGGTACTTGTCTTAGCCCAGTGCCCCAGTCTCCCACATCTAGATGTATAGGAAATGTGACGCTGGCAAGTGGCCCGGGATCACAAGCCTAATAAGTTTCTGTGATTGATGCAGTCAAATGGCATTGCAGGGTAATAGACGGAGGCTTTGTGAAACGGGTTAAAAGGAATAAGAACAGATATCATGCTACCTGGCGATTAATTAGGTCTGAAGGGAGACAAAATGTTCAAGTCTCCTCAGAAGGAGGGGCGTGAGGAACAGGCAGTTTGCATATTCATTAAAGCCAGTCAGCACCTGATTCACAGTCCAGTAGGTATTCACTGAGCACTGAGAACATGGATCGTAATAACACTGGAGAGATTAGAAAGACAGTCTGCTATTGCTGAGAAGGTTTCCAAAGGGGTTATATATTGGATGAGAGTAACAAGGCCATATGAAGTATGTATTATTTGTACATGAGCATAATCTTCACCAGGGGCAATTCAATCCACTATCAAAAACATACATTAAATATAAACATTAACACGTGCCAAAGATTAGACGTCTTTCAGATGAGTGATGTTTAAACATCTTCCCGTTTTATGTTTAAACATGTAACGTTTGTAATGTTCTAAGTCTATTACAGAACGCAAACTTCCTATCAAAGAGATAAGTCCAAATTGTAAGACCAAGCTCAAAAATTATTTATTTATTTAATCAGAGAGCTATACAGGGGCAACGAACACTCATTGGTCAAACTCTGTGTTAGTGGTGAGGCTCTTTGAATGAGCCTGGAGGTCATGAGTGGACACTGAGACCCAAGTCCTACGCTGTAATCAGCATCTCTGAACAAGAGGAAAGAAGCTCCTCAGATTCTTCCAGCACCAGCTTCTAATTTGTTGAATTTGTGTATCTTGGGGAGGGGAATTATCAGCAAGCCCCCTTCTTCCTCTGATCTGCCTCAAATCTGACATCTGTTTAAGGATGTTTATGTAAGGGGTAAGTATGTAAAGGGAAATATTGTGCTAGTTTTATTTTACTTGCCCTCTGTTTAAATCATAAACAGGACTCTGAAACGGGACAGAGGATTTCAGTGAAGAGTGAGAGTATGGGGCCTCCATTACACCCCAAAAAGACAAATAAAAGGAGGAAAAAAAAAGAAAGGAACAATCCCTGCGGCAATTTAAAACAGAAAAAAGAACAATCTTTCATGCACTAGCAACATTGAACGAGCTTGCCCCTGCAGACCCAGCTAATGTGTCTGCTGATACGAGTACATTAATTAGGCAGATTTCCGGTCTGCGTCTGCACATCACCTGCTTTACTCAGCCCTTGGCGCATTATTTACTTTCTTGTACAATGTTGCCAGAAAGACGTGCCCCCCCCCCCCCCCAATTCATATGGTCAAAACGAAGCAGAAGCAGCTGGGAGGACTGGACAGTTTGGAGGACAGAAGAGGCCGGGGGAGGAGGTTTCTTAAGTCCCATGAGAGGGGATTTACAAAACAGAAACACAACCCAAAGAAAGGAGAACTCTCTTGTTTAGAAGTGGGTGTCCTGCACCCTTTCAAGCATTATTCTCAACAAGCCATGAAACAAGGAGTCATTAAGGCACATACAGCTAAGCCTGCCCAAAGCTCCCCCCTTTTGATGCTAATGTACAGAGGGCATACGCTTAAAAAAAAAAAAAAAAGAGGGAGAGAGAGAGAGTGCTGGGTTTAACCCCCACTGCTGTGGGTGGACCAGGGTGGGAGTTAGGGATGTAACTTCTTTTATAGCTAAAGAGTCAGAGTCCACCAAGGAACTAATGATAATCCCACTGAGAAGGAAAGAGACAGAGAGAGAGAGATGGAGAAATAGGACTCGCTGAAATAGGATGTTTCCTGAAAAAAAAAAAATCAAGGAAAGTAGGGAGATACAAGAGCAGAAAAAGAACAAAAAAAAAGGCTGGGGAGGAGGAGAGAAGAAGGGATTTCCGCTAAAACTAATCAATCAGGGCTTGATAATGGGTTCCATGCAGGAGTGTTGACACAGGGTCAGCTCGTCCCCTGACCCGCGGCTTCGGGGCAGAGCTTCAGAAAAGCACAGATAACAGAAGCCTCAACTAATTGTCTGGCCAGTGTCAGGGCTTTCAATGCCCTCTACTTTCACTCTAATTCCTGTCTTTCTCCTTTACCTCATTCCTCTCCCCACTCTCTCTTTCTCCCTTTTCCGTTCACTTCGTTAGACCATTCCCAGAGCCGAAAGCATGAATTGCATTCTTTGGTAGTGAGCGGCTGTTTAGGTCAGTGCATCCATTTAACACGTGCATTACAGTGAGCTCCAGTGGCAACGAGAGCGGAGAGAAAAAAAAAATCACTCTGGAGGAGATGGATGCGCCGGGACGAAGGAATTAACGACACAGTGACAGGAGGGGAAAAATGAAGCATTGATGAAATAATCCATTACGTGCCCTCTATACATCACTGTCTGGACGCAGCCCCCTAGAACCATCCCCAATCCACAAAATAAACAACCTCTCTGCTTTTTGCATCCTTATGTTCAGTCCAAAAGCAACATCCCACTCCACCTTACAGAGAGGCAAGTCCAGCCAAAGAAGCCACATAAAAGAGGAGATAAGAACAGAATCACAGTACTCACTTAAAAAGCTCTCGCGTGTTCCTCTCTCTCTCTCTCTCTCTCTCTCTGTCTTTCACTGTGTCCCGTCCTCTGTGGCAGCAGCCGTGTAGGTAAATACTTGTAAGTGTGTTTGTAGGTGTGTGTGTCAGGAGCTCCAGTGGAGAAAGTTGGGAGTGCTGTGGGCACGGCGTGCTGTGTCTTTACCAGCGGCTTGCACTGCACTGGCTGAGGGGAAACTAAAGCACTTTTAAACTCGCACTGCCTCCCCATGTGACCAGCCCAGCCATCAGTGAGGAATACATTAGTGGCCAATCGTGTCCACAGTGCACCCCCTAGCCACTGTTTCAGGAAGTGTACACTTGAAGAACACACACAAAGACACATGCACGCATTCCTCGAGACGCTGCAGCCGCACAAAAGCCTCCGGCTGAGGAAAGACAGACTTAGAATGCGTTACCTCAGCGCTAATATGTAAAAGAGATTGCTACTTAAACTCATACCGGATGTATTAGTAAACCTGGGATAAAAATATTTCTTTCTCTGTCCTCCCTGATTTCTCATTGTTACTTGTTTGTTTGTTTGTTTGTTTTGTCACACTTGAGCATTATATACTGTAACATTTAGTGGTAATTATACTCAAACAGAAAATCAGCTTCCATGCCCTGCCTTCCTGCTTCCTAACCTAATCACAAGATACTTTTTCCATTTTTTTTTTCTCTCGCCCCCCCCCCCATATGTATCTTTCAGGAACAGTGTTAAGACTCATCTACGTGACAGCTCAATGTGGATTTTTGTTCTTCCTGTCTTTCAGCGGTCCTGCTATGCAAACGAAGCTCTGAAACAATGGTAAGAATCTACCCAGATAAACACACATGGTGTACATTTACAAATCAATGCCCCTGCCTCAGCATTAAGCCTTGCATTAAACATGAGGCACTCTGGAGCCGAACTGGGCATGGCTGATGCTCCTATCAAACTAGCCCCAGCACTTAAAGTGGTGTGAAGAGCCAGAGCCTTCACACTATACAATAGTTACACGACAAAGTAGAATTAACCCTCATAAGAAAGACAACAATGTGTATCAGTGCTCTGCACAGTCAGCCATATAAGAAAAGGAGTTTGTCTTTGATTGCCTAGGCTTCAAGAAAGTTATTTGTGCTTTGGCCATTGTCATCTGGGCATGGAATTTGCCTTATTGGGTCTAGTAAAATTAATTTGAACTGATGACATACAAATTTCTGTCGTTGCACTGTGTAAATATGCCAGTTCATTCTTGATATAAAAAGGGACACTATTCATAAAACCCAGAACTGCAAGTGAATCACTGTCAGACTATTTTAATTGTCATATGTTTTGTAATTTTCCATCACACCATCTGAGATGACTAAACCTCTGGGTCACATCTTAAACTCCTGAACTTGTAGTTCCAGACATATTTCAACCCATTCACCAATGTGGAAACTAAATTATAAATGATATACTCAAGTAACACTTGTATTTACACACATCCCACAGGACTGTACATGCAATACAATCATGAAAATAATCATGTCTGAAGACTACCGACTTTCAGATTCGTGATAGGGAGGGAATGAACACTGCTTTGAATTCCTGTTATACTCTTCTGGTCTTTTTTTAGGGTGGACAGATTGTATTTGAGTCTCCTTTACCCCTTCCCTAACATTAAACATCACTTGTAAACTGGCATTGTTTACTCTCAAATCTCACGACTGGGAGCCAGATGCTCAGGTAAGTGCCCTGCAAGACGATGAAGAGAGCCTGTATGCGTGAGCCTTGGCATGCATGCTGCTACAGAAGTTCATCAATAAAAGCCAGCAGAAATAAAAGGATATCCGATGTACCAAAAAGCCATCTCTCTCTGAAGATCTTTGTGGATATTGTATCCTCTGGGCAAGTTATGCAGCTGGCAAGACCACTGCCCCAAACCCTTTGTGAACTGTGTGTTTATCTCTCAGCAGACTAAAACCGATGATCAAACTGTCATCCTGTAAAACTTTGGTCCGAGCTACATGGATAAATGCTTTGAACCCTTCAAAGCTTTCAAGGCCAGTGTAGTTGTAAGAGGCATATCATTCCATGTTTTGCCTCATGTCATTGGCTTGTTTTGACAAGAGCATCATCACTCTAGAAACATGTTTTTTTCTCGGAGGCTGATCTATAACTTTGATAAAACTCTCATTGCCAAGAATCCACAGCGGATTTCGACTGTGTTGCATCATGACACATCGCATCATAGGGGAAAACAACATTCTTCAATATTAATCTCCAGAACTCCAGGGCATTTCATGCCATAAGAGAAAATGTGTGAGTGGGCATGACCTAGCATGACCAATCTTTACTCAGCCTATTAAATATGCATAATGTGTCCTCAGTAGGGAACTGGAACCACCCTAAAAGTTGATTGTATGGTTAAATTATAAAATCATAAACCTTTTCATTATATCCAAAGTAAAGTCAAGGCAACATATCATTTTACCATATATAGACAGCAAGAATCATTGAGAATAGTGAGTCTGAACATGTCTGGTCATGTGTCTTTCTCATCTATCATGACCTGTAATCAAACTATAATCAAAGAACTACAGTGCATACCTGAGGCAAAAATGAAGAGAAGAAAAACATTTTAAATGCTAACAATTTCTTTCTTAAAGCAACATTCAGGATTTCACCTATGTGGAAATGCAAAGCCTAAAATGACCTCCTGTGTTAAGTATTCTTGGATAGGTCTTTTTGGTCTCATGATTGTTTTATATGAGTGTCAACAATTTTGTTCTAATCTGGCATGATTGTATTTTATTATATCAAGCAATATAAATATTTACATCATAACACATAACTATAATTATAGTATTGTAGTGATGTAAAGTAGCTTGATAATTTAGTTATGCTCATTAACTTGATAGTTTAAACCTGATACTTTCTGACAAACCAGTAATAATCTGTTAAGAATTTAATTATTGTGCATTACTGATATTTCTATCTTACTGGACCGGATCGGCAGTTTCCTATTGCTTTGGCAACATTAGTTTAACAATGTCTCCACATGACTGGATTCTCAGTGTATCTGTGTCAAATACATACCATCACTCTTCTTGTTTTCTAAGATTTCTCTCTGTTTTTATTTGTACCTATCTTTCCTATTTTTATTTAACTTCAGATTTGTAGCTTAAATTTTCATTTCCAAATTAACTTCATGACTATGTTTTTAAAACTGAGAGGACAACTAACAATTGTCAAGCTGACAGGTCTCCACTCACTGTTGAGGTAACATGTAAAAAGATAGTATTTCAGAGAAGAATATGAAAAGAAATCTTCACAGTCTTACCTCCACACTAAGATGAAAGAAAAGTCATATCCAAATCGATCACACATCAAAAGACTCAAAGGACTTATACCCGTATCTAATCCTACACATTTGACAGACATTGTTCTTGTTAACGCAAAAGAGTGTGGGGAAACAAACTTTGGCAGAGACTATGTTAAAAACACTCCGTCAGGCAATGTCAGACAGATTCAACTATGTGTTACCCTGTAGGCATGGTGGTCTGATAGCTGTTTATCTTGTCCTTGGGAATGACAGAAGAACATTAATTACACGAAATTCTGCAAAATCACTGACTTGCTCTCTGAAGTACAATTATTTTGACAATATAGGGCATGATGTTGTCGAATAAAAGGCAACTACTGAAAATGTTTCATTTTTTAGTTTTGATCAGAATAGTGCCCAAATACTACAATGAAACAAAACGCCATTCTTGTAGTGAAGAACTTCAAGATTCTTTTATAATTTAGCATTCAAACTTCCCAGATGGCCAGCTGGTAATAAAATGCCTGACTGTATGTTTGATAGTAGCCTAACTCTTTCTCCTGAGGTGTACCATTTGAGTGTCATGGCATTCCATAGGTTAGCTGAGAAATACATTAGCACTTCGGTAAACACAGCAAGTTGAGCAACTTAGACCGAACAAATTAAATATTATCTTCCATTGTAGCTTCTCCTGTAAACATTTTCATAGTCTGCATCATTGTACAGAGTTAAGAACCTGCTAAAGCTGACAAACTATTTTGTTAGCTGTCTTGTTAAAGCTAACGAACTGTTATGATTAATGCATGGGATATAAGTTGGATAAGTCTGTAATATTCAAGGGCAGACTGCACAGCATTCAGACTGCAAACACTACATGTCATTTTTTTTTCAAGATATTTTCATGTATAGTTACAAAAATTTTGATTTATGCTTTTTTTTCTATGCCTGAAAGATCAACTATAGTGCAATGCTAGAAGTCTGAAAGCAAACACAATATGCTGCACATGTGAGATGTGCTGAAAATTCATTCTTTATTACATCTATAATCTATTAAACGCTTCCCTTGTTAGTAACAACGAGCAATTTTTTTAAAAGATTTAATTCATATAAGAACGTTGTTGTGGGCTATTTGGTGGTCAGCCTCATGAACCTGAGCGTGGCTTTGAAAGAACCCACAATGTGTCAACAATTGCTTTTGAGACTAGTGCATCTTCACAGACTACTTAAGATTAAATCCTCATTACCAGTGAACAATATGTCTCTAGTGTTGAGACTGTAGAAAAATGGGATTTCTCTAACTTTCCAATTTCTACCTGCTGTTATAACTTTGCTCTGAAGCCCCTAGCAATTAAAATTCCAACTAGAATATGGAAAGTATTACAGATTATTCAGTGACAGAAAATGTACAAAAATCATTAAGTGCTGGTGTGTTTTGAGAAGACATTCAGACACTAGTTTGTGATAAGAGGAGTCAGCTGAGCCAAATTGTGCTGGGATTTTAGGTAATGAAAACATAAAAAAAAAAACAAGTATGATTAATCGAATGTGAAAACCCCTCTCCCCTGGGAGTCCCGGAATGTTTTGTTTTAGCAGAGAAACGGTCAGTAATATCATTATATCTGCCCTCAAACTTATCCAGTGTTCCCACAATGTCCTCTTTGCTTAAAATCAACAGTGAGTAGTTCAAATGTTATCTTTTTGACAATGTCCACCACTGGAGACTGTCAAGACTTAGAACTGTGCCGCAATGTTGTGTAATAATTTTTCATCTTCAAATTGTGCTAATGTGATTGAATTAATTGCAGGTTACCTTCAAACTGTAATTTGTAAGTTTGTTTATAAATAACAGACATGCAGTGCAGAGCCACATTACCATGTCTGGTCCTTCAGTTTTCAGTTGTCAAGGTCAAAGTCCTCTTGTAAAAAAAAAAAAGAAAAAGCGCAATAACTCCTTTCTTGTTTCAGTCTCTCATCTAATTAGGGTTTCCCTCCTAGGACAAAAAAATGAAAATTCTCAAGCCTATTTACTGTCACCATGATAAAAGCATCTGGTTTCACGCCTGACTGTTTGAAATAAATGGGATATACTTGGGTGAAATTATTCTTTTATCATAAATACAATACCGGTCTTTGGTTTCCTCCCCTCAGATGAACTAGAATCTCAAAGGGTCATGCAGACGATAAAAACAATATTCAACATCAAAAGTGGATGCAGATAGAATACTTAGTGTGCAGAGACTTTTTAGAAATATATATCTATTTGGAAAAAAAAAAGAAAAAAAGAAATAAAGCTATCAGAACCGCAACCTCTGATCTTCACACATTCCACATGAACCCGCAAAGGATGCAAACTGGGAGAACAAGGTCATGTCTGAAAATATTTAAAGCTTGGTCAGAGATAAAACACGAGGCCTAACCTCAACAGAAGAGTGAGAGAGAGCTTTGTGGTGCTCTCATGCAGATTCAGTGCTCAGATCTGTAGAGGCTTGCGGTAGACTTTTTATTAACAGATTGCATTTCCACCCGCAGCTCACAGACCATATGAATCTAATCTCGGTTTCCTTTGACATGCATTTGACTAATGAATGTCAATATTTTGGTTACAATGGTTCCCCCTCATAAAACAAGCTTTTTTTTTTTTTTCTATGATAGTGGTTAGCAGCCAAGGATATAAGTACCCCTCAGGGTTCTTTGGGCACCTTTTTGGTTGTGGTTTAAAAGCTTGTGGGGGTTCAGTTGGATGGGATCTCACAAGCTCCTCAGTCTCTAACACAGAGTTGAACATGCTCTAAACCCTCAAAAAGGACCTGATTTATGTGCGACCCTGTGCTAGACATGTTTTATGACCCTACACCATATGTTTAGCAGAGGCTGTAAAAAGTTATTCATTTGAGGACATATACAAAAATATTATTTGGATGTATTTGAAAATATCGCTACTCTCTAATTTTCCAATTTATTCAAGCACAGGGTTACAGCCTCATAGCATCTGGCATGGGGAGTAAACAGGGGTTTCTTGGTGGTTTGCAGCAGTCATCTCCGAGGCCAAGCATCTGAAACTAGGCATAATGCATAAACTGCATTATTAGCATTTAAAAGCGATGCAGTTCGTTAAAGACAACTATGTCTTATATATTGTGTACATGACAAACAATGTACTGGCTTTAATGTAACTACACTAAAACCAATGCAATTACCTTAATGTTACGGCTCTTCATGAAGCGTCAGTTCTGAGACACTGAAGTAGACTGGTTGAAATAGAAATTCAGGATGAATCACAACTGAACCGAGAACAACACATCCACAAAAGAGAGTTTTTTATCTATAAAAAGGAAGGCTAAAAGAAGGCAGTAATGAAACTTCAATCCCTATATAGGCTTAGCTACAATGGGTAGCTGTGGCACTTCAAATCATTTTAAATGCTATTCTGTGACCCAGAAAGAACTGAGTTTATTTTATTCTCCGAATTGATTTGATTCTCTCCATCTACATTCAGAGGACAAACTCTCAGAGAAGAAAATGAGTCCCCACATAGGCTACTGATGTGGAATTCAACTAGAAACCCATACGAGAAGTTCTTTTAAGAGGATGTTTCACAGAGAAGATACACTGATTCCTTGATAAGTAAACACTCTGTTGCTTGTGAAAATAGTAAATACTTTGCCATCTGAACGTGTACAAAGCAAAAATCTGAACAGTAACTGATCTACACAGACATATTGTAAAAGAGATCAGTCATACTTAACAGGCTCTTGCTGTAGTAAACATAGTCACTATATTAATCTCCCTCATGCATCTAATTTTAGATGGCTCTGTGAGATCCTGCATGCATTTGAGTACTACCCCTTCCTATATCAGTGAGACATGTACTCAAAAACAAATGGTCAAATCCTTTCAAAAAAAGATGTGAGTGTAGACTGTTGCGATTTTGTAAACGTCCAGAGTAGAAGAGTTAGTAAAGAGTGTGAGAATGGTGGTGCCTTCTCACATAGATGCAGTTACCTGCCAGAACAAGGGAAACACATGAGTAAATGAGGGATACGAAGTATAATGAAAGCAAATGTTTTCACGGAGGTGTGGTTCCTTAGTAAACTGAGCACATAACATTTCATTATGCTTTGGGTCACATAAAAAAAAAAAAATGAGCAAGCCTAGTCAAGCCAGGCCTACAGCATCAACTACACTGCTGTAGTTTGGTGAACTGCTGAACTTGGTGATATTTCATGAGGCACTGTGGCTAAGGTTACGCCTGGCAAAGCAACCAAACCTGACTGGAAATATTTAGGCAATGAAATAGGAAGAGTCTTTTGTTAAGACAGTCCACTGAGAAGAGGGATGGCATGGGTGGGTTGCAGAGTGTAAACCTCTTATTACACCTATTAATTGGCATTTGAAAATAAAGAGGACACACATGTGTGAAACACAGGAAAGAAGGAGCATACAGGCCCAAGTGTTTACTTCACATAGTTAAAGGTTCTGGCAGTTCTGGTGTAGAGTCCTCTCGAGGGCAAAAGCATTATCCTGATGAGAGTTTCCCTCTCCAAGAAGACAATATCCCTGTCCACAGGGCATAAGTGCTCACAATGGCTTGATGTGCATGAAAACTTCGTAAACCATATGCCATGGCCATCTCAGTCACATCTTAACCCAGTTGAAAACACTCATGGAGGATTCTGAAGTTGACTACATATTTTTTGCACCACCATTGACAAAACAGTAACTGATGGGATTTCTTGTGAATGAGGGGTATTGTATGCCAACAGCAGAGATCAAAACACATAGAGGTCTATGCCAAGGCTCTATTCAAACTGTTCTATTGGCTCGTGATGATCTGGTTGCTTAATAAGATGCTTTGCATTCATGTTCTCATTTCGTTTTTGGCAGTTATCAATACATTGACAATATTATCCATTTTATTAACACCACATCGCTCTGCCACAACTAAGCAAATGTATATCTTTTTCAGAACCATTCAAATGAGTTGATAGATGAAGGTACTAATTAAAATGATACTGAGTTCAGGTAAGGTCACTGCTATGAGGATTTTTCAAGACCATGTTATGTGTTGAAAAAGGACAAAGTCCTCTAGGAGGTTTGTTATGGTCACTCTCAGCAACAGTGAGGCATTTCTCCGTTGAAATCATCTCGGGAGAGAAAGATACTAAGGTGAGAACTGTGAATGGACATCTGTCTGAGAGAACTGACAGTGCACAAATGGTGTGCAGACAGATCCACTGGGTAAATCAGAACTTTGTACTAATGGATGTCTGCATCATGCAGCTATTGCCAAAGTGGGTCTCCACCAAGGCATTCTGCTCTGTAGGAATAGACACTTATCTTGGCATGTTAGGCTGGCAAAGTGAAAAGTTTGAACTTCCTCTACTTTTTCCATGTTTTGCTGACTTATATTTGATACATAAGACACGTTATAAATTTAATGTGTAAAGCAACCAGCACAACTTTGTTAGTGAAACCTGCTTTTGCCTCATCAACTTTTAGACTTTTCATTTTGTTTTTGGATATGGCCTGAGTAAAGGTAATCACAAGAGCAATATATTTGCACAGATTCTAATGAAACTGTGCATGGCATTTGCCTTACCATGTTGTTACATTTAGGATTATTTTATGCCATATCTATTCCTTTGGCAAATTTGTTGGCTAGTCAGCAATTCATTTAGGGTGAAAAAAAAACAGCTTAAAATGTAAACAATCTAGCCATGATTTTCAGCTGTGATCAGGGGTCCAGAAAGGAACAACTGGCCACGGTCCCACTCCTTCTCTCCTTCACTGTTTAGACACAATGACTGATGTCCAAACAGCTACAAAGCTGCTGTTATCATCGAGTGAACGATGCTCTCCTCTGATCCTAAGCAGCTGTTAGTGGGGAAAAAAAAAAAACTAATTACCTTCACAAGTGAATTGTTATCTGTGATGAGCTTTTAAACTGCAAAAAAGTTAGAGACAACTGAATATCAAGTCCAAATACCATCCCATGCTCACCAATGATCACCTTCAGAAGTGTCTGAGAGCTTAACTGATGCAATTTCTGCCAGAATTCAAAATATTGGCAAGACAAAAGAAGGCTCATTTCTCTCTCTGAATGGAAGAGTGAAGTGGAAAACAAAGAGCAAGACAAGAAAAGGACAAATTTTCCTCATTATTGTACTCTTTGCTATGCTGTTCTACCTGTGAGACCCATTTGAAATACATTTGGAACATTGTTAAAATTAGACACAAGGAAGACTAACTGTTGACTGATTTATTCTTCTTTGCCTCTAAAGGGGGCACCTCTAATTTTTTGTAAGGACCAGATTCATTTTCTACTAGACAGACCTCCAAAAACACATAGCTGCTAACAAGCGACACACCCAGGGACGTTTCTAGGCATAGGCAACCTAACCGGTTACATAGGGCATCCCCTCCCCCCGCCTCCATTGGGGGCAATTCAATCTATGTGTATTTTTAATGATTAGAAAAATAAAACGAATAACACACGCATTAAGACTTATTTATTTGTTATGAGTGAGATGATGAGAGACGATGGGGGAGGAGCCAGGTGTGGACAGTGGGTGAGTGCTCCAGTTGACAGTTCACTGTATCTGTTGAAATTTTCCGCCGGTTTGTCTGCACAAATGAAAAGATCAAAGCCGTCAGGGCACAGTTTAGAAAAAAGAGGAAAGATGAGGAAGAAAGGAGACAAAAGTAGAGAGGTATGTTTTAATGGACATTTTTAAAAGCATCTCTCTGTCTCTGGCTTTAGCTATTTGAAATGTAGTGTGCTAAGCTAGCTAACAAGCTAAGATAGAACTTCATAGAGTATAACAGTACACAGCAGCTAAGCTACCTAGCTGTGTAGTAGCTCTATCAGTAATGCTGTTTTATCAGTGTAGATGCAGCATCAATGTCATTGCTCATCTAGTATAATTTTTGGAAAGTATTATACTTTGAGATGTTATATCACATATATACATTGCAGGGAGCAGTGTAAATTTCGTTTTGTCAATGCAAGATATGAGGAAAGTGTTCTCCAAGAACCATGAGGAAGACTGGAGGCTTGAAATCTCGCCCAGGGCGCCAGAATGGCCAGAGACGACACTGGATACACCTAGTGTCATTTATAGGTATCACTGTGAGACTAATTAGGCAGCTATCCAAACTCAACTTCCATTTATGGAAAGAAACGTTAGTGTTTCTGTAATGGTAGAAGTTGTGAAGTTATTGGATGATATAAACCTAAAGTCTGATCTTGCTAAATATCACAAAATATTGGCAAGAACAAAATATTTATTGATAATAACTGTCTAGCATAGCACTTTTTAACTACAAAGGTTGCACTGAGTTAGTTAACGTTCAGGAAAATGAAAAGCTAAACTAATCTAGTTAGCTAAGCTTTGTCTCCATTTACGTCACAATCAGCACACTAATACATAATATATACTGTATGTTTGTTTTAGATAATGAACATGCATACATTTGGTGTTGAGTTCTAATGACAGATGAACTGTTCCACAGAACATATATCCTATAGCCCCACATACAGCAATTTTGTTTTCCCTGAAGCCTTTTATTTAGAGAGATAATATTCATGGTCTTACTTATTTAATGAAACAATTATCTACCTAACAATTTTACATTGCACATTTATGAATAATGCTTTTTTAGCAACTGTATTTGTAAGAATGCAGAAATAAACTTTTTATTATTTTGCTTAATTACTCCACACATATATCAGGATGACAAAGTGGATTAGAAATTTCTCAAAGTGTACAAAGTTCCACATTGAATTAACCTCAAGCAATACTTACAACATCCTACACATATGGGTTGTTGTTGGTTATATTTTTTTTCTACTTTTGCCTGCATTCTGAGAAAACATATCCTTTTTAAATAGGCCACATCCGTATTTAACCACTGTATATGGCAGTAGCTGAAATATACCAGAATTGTTCACACATATATATCATTACCTTGAAAGTACAAACACATTTTTGTGTGCACGTTTAAGGATTAACAAGACATGCAAGTCGCTGTTTTTTGAGAGCCAAAATGCTGGTTTTGTAGGACTTTAAAAAAGAACAGATCCCTGTGTTTAAGATGCCATTTTTAACATTTTAACATTCCATTTGGTTCCTAAGGAAAAGCTGACCATATGAAAACAGCACAACAACATAATTATGCGAAGGATGCCTTCTGGAGTATATTTACAGGACACATTGCCCTTCATTCAGGCATATTATTCTCTTTAAACATACAGTGCATCAATAGATATCTTATCTTATTTTCAACTGATGGCTGAAGTTCCTCTCCTCTAATGAATCTCAAGGGCAAATGTTTGACATTTGATCAGATATCTACAAGATTCAAGCTCCAGAAACAATGCTCAAGAACACACAACTTATAGCAATTATTATTTTTCTAATTATTCATAAAATGTGCACAGTAAAAACATGTTAGTTATCGTCCTTGGTTTTCAGCAGGCAGTGCACCACGTCCTACATCAGTAATGGTACATCAATTTTAGCTTACAAGGATGCACATTCAATTTTCATTTGTCGGGTTACTGAGTCAAAACAGTTGTTTAGGATGTACTCATACTAGCAGCAATGGCAGTTTTAATCCAGCAGCTCGCTACAACTACAGTCAATATCTCTCTTTTTTTTTCAAACCCTCCAAAGTAAAGATCTATAGCTGTATTTTCTCCAAACTTAGGCAATTAGTTGTTATTCATTCCTTTCGCTCATAAAATTGTTTGTAAGACCAGATTGTCATCTTTTTTTGATTAATTAGTGGAGGATTTCAAGCTCTAAGCAGTTTAGAGGGATAAAGCACCAATGCAAAATACTAGAGAGCTTCATAAGTGTTACCTGTGTAACAGGTAATAATTACCCAACTATTTGATGATATCGATTTTGTGTTGTCAGAATCCTATAAAGGCGTGTTTCTCCAGTATTATCTTTTGTTTGTTTGTTTTTGCTCTTACTTGGTGCTAAATGATTTCAAAACTGTCTCAGTAATTGTGTGGTCTGAGAGTACTGTTAACCATGGCTTCAACCATGAACGTAATGTTGAGCGAACCTCATAGCCATCTGTGAGATGCCATAGTCTTATGAGGTTTGTCTGTTCACCTGTCATTTTATGTTGATCTTTTGTAAACCTGGAAAAATAGTAGAGAAATTTCTCTCCGTCTGCACAGAATGAATACACACAGAGCATTTATTTGGAACAGACGCCAAAGTTATCATTCTCAGTATGGCTTGTCCACACTTTGATCTCCAGGCTCTATTAGGACAAGAAACAAAGGTCAAATAATTTTACTCAGATTAGTTACAAAATAGAATTCTCTACATGGAGCATCCATCTGTGTCTATCTCTAACTTTCTGGCATGTCAACGCTTTGTTCATTTACCACTGCTTAATCAGTTCATCATCCAATTATCAGTTACACCTGTCCCTTGTTTATTTACTCATCTAACTCTCTTTATGAATACTTCTGGTGTTTTGAGGGACACTTTTTATTTATTTAACCCTCAGTGACCTGTTTATCATGTAGGCTATTTAACTGTTTCCGACTCTGAATTCAGATTAGGTTTCACTATAAAGACAGCCT
Source organism: Chanos chanos (assembly GCF_902362185.1). NCBI lineage: Eukaryota > Metazoa > Chordata > Actinopteri > Gonorynchiformes > Chanidae > Chanos > Chanos chanos. The sequence continues at coordinate 41,758,571 of NC_044497.1, forward strand.
GCACTTGCTTCCAGAAACTGTTAGGTCATGACATCATCTTCTTGATCATAGTGAGTCAAAGGAGTAATATAAATTAACTCAACACACCCCCATATATATATATAGACAGATAGATAGATAGACAATAAATAAATAAATAAATAAAAAGTGACCCTGAACTAACATGTCCATGGAAAAGCTGTCAATAACTAGCTGGCAGAATGTCTAGTAATTAATTATGTTAATTACTGCTAAATGGAGCATGAAAAATGAGGCTGTAGTGCCTCTTCATGTTTGCACCATGAAATGACTTTGATCGAATGCTATCATCATCAAAAGTCTTCTGTCCACAAAAATGAACACTAGAACTGTTCTTTTAAAGTAGTCATTGCATGGGAAATTATTGAGGAGGCCATTTTGGGCCTCCTGACTTCTTATGCCCTAAAAGATAATGTTGAAAGAAATAAAAAAAAATTAGCACTTCATATTTAAAAAGTATTTCACAACAAACATGGTAACCAAATTTGAGAACAGTACAATGTCTGATATCTAAGAGGTTAGTAAACCTTATGCTGGAATATCTTGAGTGAAGTTGTGATAGTTATTGTATAGACAGTATATAAATGTGATATGTGTTAATATGGTATATGTACATATGTGGTACATATAACTGACCAGTCGAGATACTTTGCCATCCACTTAGTATTAAGGATTAAGGGGTGATAGTGAGATGGCTCTGGATACCCTGTGTAACAAAGATGGGCCAGTCAAGAGGAGAACCATGGGTAAATCTCCTTCCCCCAGAAGTCCTTGTGACTGAGCTGTGAGTTCAAGGCTTATCTCACTAAGTACAGCATCTGACTCCTGATCCTGAGATTAGTGGTGCAAGGCCTGCACTTCTTATAAAGTCTCAGTTAACAAATTACGTTAAAAAAAATGGACCTTCCTGTTGCCTGTTTCCCAAAACGGAATATTATATTATCAAAGGAAAATGGCAGCTCAATTACAAATGTTATCTGGAAAAATGCAGTGTTTTAATATAATCGTGGGACCTTACCATTCTTTGACTTTTAATACTCTTTTTGATATGCAATGTCATGCATTCTTGAGCATGTCAGAGTGCATTATTTGATCTGAATGTGTGCTTTGTCTATGTTATCTCTCAATTTTATGAAGATAGAGCATAAATTTAGAGCTTAGGATGAGTTCGTGAAAGACGGCACAAAATATAATTTTGTTTTAGCTTACTGAAGCACTCTCCTATGTTCCAGGTCCACAGTGTGTGTTATGATTGAATGTCTGCACTGTATGTTGCTAGAGGCCATATGAATTTGCCAAACACACAGTTTTAGTTAATTACCACCTCACACCAGGCAGAAGATGAATAGGTTGGCAAGACCTCTATTCATGTAACTCTATTCCTCTAACTTTAATCATGACAAAGTCAGAGAAGTTGCACAAATGGTTAAGCACATTCTCTTCTTTGATTATCATATTAATTAATCTTGCTTGCTTAGACGTGTAATTTAAACAATTCAAAGTTCCAGTCGGAGAGTCACCCATCTGATTTAATTAAGTTAGCAGTCACATATTGTGCTCATCCCTGCAATCATTGACTATGTAGAGATACAGAATGATCAACAATATTTTACTTCAAAATAAATAAGTCTAACAGAACTATGTACAGGTTGCCTTTACAGAGTGTTTGTCAACATTTATGAGAAATCAGGGTTAAGCCTCATGTAAATTAATTGACAGAGCTAAAAGAACACTTGCCAGAGGGGCCCAGGTTATTTGCTGCTAGTCTGTTGGAGCCTTGGTTTCATAACAGTAGTGACTGCAACTCTGTGGTTAACAACATTTTAATAATGATAATTAACTGCCTGTCAGTTGTAAGTTCAAGAGTTAGGACACATTTTTAAGAGACAATTTATAATAAAATCTCTGAGTTTCACTCCTAGCAGTACCAGAAGGAAATGGCTCTTCCACTGAAGCTGCTGGGAGGCAGTCAAGTTTCCACACAGCTTTTCAGACTTACAATGTGAGCTACAACCCTCTCTGGACATGCCACCAGGCCAGCACAGAACCTGTGTAAACATTCTTTGACATGTAAATTCCGGTTCCCATGTCAGCAGATCATGTTTACTCATTGAGACACTGGGAGCCGGGCCTCTGAATTATGCATTGAATTCTGTGACTAGTGTTCCCACCTGCTACTACTCTAATTGAAAAAATTCTGCCTTTTGTTTTTCAGATAAATTATTTTCTCTCTCTCTCTCTCTCTCTCTCTCTCTCTCTCTCTCTCTCTCTCTCTCTCTCTTGCCTCTTGCTCTCTCTCTCTCTCTCTCTCTCTCTCTATCCCTGTCTCCTGCTCTGCCTCTCTCACCAATGTATGGTAAACATCTATAGAAAAAAAAATTTAGGGAGCTTATAGCATTCAGATGTTATTATAATTAATGTCTCCGTGATTGCACACACACAGTGAACAGTGAATTTGTCTCTGCATTTAACCCATCCAACACACCAGTAGTGAACGCACAACAGACGCAGGAGCAGTGGGCAGCATTCCTCTGTGCCCGGGGAACATTAGGGTTAAGTGCCTTGCTCAAGGGTACACAGCCATGGATGTTGGGCCTGGGAATCAAACCAGCAACCCTCCAGTCACAAGCCCGGTTCCCTAACCTTTAGGCCACATAATCATGAAATACCTTAAATGCCATGGGTGTTCATGGTTCGTGGTATAAAATGGATGCCTTCCTATTACACAAGACATGCTACAGGACCTGCTGCCAGTTGTTTCATGTGCAAACTTTAACACAACTTGTGTCATGACACATAGGCCTACAGGCCTACACTCTGGCTGGTCAAGTGTCTATCTCTTTCCATTCATTCAGAGTTGGAACATCAGAGAACTAGACATCACAAGAAAAATGTGAAAATTTTATTTTACCAACAAAAGCAGGCTGGAAAAACATTCCAAACGTTCCAGATGGTCAGAAAATATACCTGCAAGTTAGTTCTGTTGGTGTGTCTATTTAGAAATCAGTGTGCACATGCATTTGTTGACTTTTGTTTACTTACACATTAGAGTCAAATGCAATTCACTCAGATACAGTTTTGTCAAATTCAAAACTTACCATGTATGCATGATTTAATTTACATTTATTCATTTAAACAAGACAATGTATATTGTTTTTGGTAGTTTCTTCAGTTGTTCCCCTTCAACTGAATGATTATCTTTGCTCCTCTCTCTCTCTCCCTCTCTCTCTCTCTGAAATACTTTGCACTTAAGGTACAATCCCTGCATACATCATTTTAAGGACCTTCAGAGTGATGTGTCTGTGTCCTCACCATCTCTGTAACTATGTGTAAAGCTTGCTAACATAAAAATCTGTATAGGAATCTAATCAGTCCGTTTCATGACACTTTGCTGTAGTCTCTTCTCCACCTATAATGATCATATATAAAGCTTGTGATCCATGCGTGTATTTTTAATAAATCTGCAAACTCCCCATGCTAAGATGAGATATGAGAGTGACTGGTGAACAGGCAGATAAAAAAAAAAAGAAGCAAAACAGACCCAGCAGATGTGAAGCGTGATCAGTGAGTGAAAATGAGCTGCATGATTAATGAGTGTAACCTTCATTCAAAGACATTTAAAGTTCAACTAAAGCCTCACCACTTATCATTTTATTTCACAAGTAAACAGCCCTTGTAATTGATTTAATTCAAATGTGGATCATGCTAACCATACCATGACTATGGAATGACGAATATCGTCTTCCCTTATGACCATGTACATTAACTTGCAGAAAAAAAAAAAAACAGCCTGCACAGTTGTTCATGATATACATACTAATTCATTCTTCCATGAACTATGCAGGAATTCAGTGATGGTCTCTTTGTTTTGTCCAAGCTGTTTTCCATAGACCCCTGAAATAGGCTAAAATTTCCTCTCAATTTATCATTTATCATTATCATTTATCATGCTCAACATGCACAGTCTATTTCTCTGGAAAGTGTGAAATTCATTTGTGCTGAAAATGTTCCTTTTATGAGGATCTTTCTCTTCTCTTAGTCATGCAGTGCATATTTTGACAGTCAGTGAAAGCTCTAAAACTTGTTCTCAGTGCTCAGGGTTGTGATTAAAGTAATTTTTCATCTTTCTATAGTGAAATGAATTATTCTTCAAAGCGAATCAACAGTCAGTAAGGGCCAATAGACTGCAGTGTCACTGTAGACAGTATTGTAATTTTTATTAAATTGTAATTAAATTACAAATACTGATCAAAAGAAACTAGACTTTACAATAAATTGAAACCAAGAAGACAACTGCACCTTTTCAACATTAGTTCTTGACCCGCAACACAATATAATTTCACACACAGTTGATTTTTTGCACATCAAACCATTGGTGCTATGATATATGTATGTTGACAGAGTAAAGTATCATTATCAACAACAATGCAGTTTATACAGAACATGGCATTTGTAAGCTTGAGCACATGAGAGTGCATGTTTAAGTGTCATTACAAATGTTTCACTTCATTCAGTTACACTCTTTTCTCATTGAAATTTCGAGGTTAAAGAAAATTGTTTCAGTCAGGCATGAAGTATCTAATTCAGTGTAAATAAAAGAGGAAGGTCATATTGTTCATAATTATAATCTGTAAAGTGTTAAGTTGTGACATAAAGCCTCACCCGTGTGTTATTCAGTCTTTCACCAGTGCAATTCTAACAGACTGTAATATACAACACATTTGGGTCCATAAAGGGTGGCTAGTTTTTGTTTCAGCTGAGAAAAAGCCCTGCTTTCCAGTTGATCCTGTTAATGACTTAGACCAGATAGTAATCTGACACAAATTTGGATGTTAGTATCTTTAAAGTTTAATGTTTACACTGTTTTGCCATGTTATACATTGTTTTGTGATGCTTTCTTAAATAACTTTAATTTAAGACATACTCTCCAAGTTTTGAATACCTGGGGTGCAACTCTGAAAATAATTTAGCTCTGAGCGAGGATCTCTGACATAGTACCCCACTGTGCTGTCCATGGTCCTGAATATTTTTAGTTTTAATACATTTTATTATGAAATTCAATTAAATATACTGTGAGAGATCTTTCCTGTGGGTGCTGTAGATGCAGCAGTGAGGTCCACTGCTTTAATGCATCACTGCTCAAGAAACCTGCCAAAGGCACTAATGGCACTGAGGGCTCTTGAAGAAGTTATTAAAGAACTTCACAAAGGTAAGGCCAACAAGTACAGTAACGGATGACATTAAAAATCACAATACAAAAATGGATTTGAAACTGGTCACTGATGTAATTCCTTGTATGACAACAGGAACATTTGAATTGTATTAATGAAGGTGTAATTATTAAAGGGAACCTCAGATGAAAAAAATAACTGCGATATTTCTATATTACATCTTGTAGGTGCCCAGTATTATTGAACACAATTCTTAGATGTATAAAGGGAACATGGGGGATTATCAACATGAATAAGCAAAAGTTTCACCTTGGGTGATCATAGTGAAGAACGCGCACATGTGCGTGCACACACACACACACACACACACACACACACACACTGAGTAACTTGCTTATTACCCGGCTCACTATAGTGGTGTATATTCTAGGTAAATAAAGTGTGCCACTTACATTAGCGTCACTCTTCCTGTTTGTCAGACTCATTTAGCAGGTCAGCTACATTCCTAATGGTATGTAAATATGGAAATGAATGATTTAGCCTCTCATTATTTACAGTCAAATAGCCTGATTGAATACGTACAGACTAAAAACTATTATGAAAATTCAGAGATATATTGCATACATTTAAGAGTTTTTTCCCATTGATTTGCTTGTGAATTAGCATGTCATCTTTACAGCGTGGTGTTTAAAAGGTAGAGTAGAGTGATGGTGCATAAGCGGGACAAAGTAAGGTCCTAACAAGTGATAAACAAAAGATTGGGATATGGTATATGTTCATTATTTAATGTAAAAACTTTTTAGATTCATTTAAGTAGTCTTATGTAGTGACAAGACCTGTCTTGTTTCAGGGGCCAGTCAGCCAATCCTAGGTACCTGTAGCTCAACTGGCACTGCGTGAAAAGAGGTGTATTCGGCCTGGAATACTCCTGTATATTCTCGGATACTCCACAGATTATCGGCTGTATCCGTCAGTTTGCAGCTCTGTTACGCGGCATGGAATACTCCTGAATATGTACCGTGTTTTGGGGTCTGCCTAGAGCCCTTAGTTGCCATGGTGAATAATCCCTTGGGGGTGCTTGGAAGGGAACATTTGCACTTCACACCTTGGGCCACAAGGTATCCTGCAATTGGTCAAAAGTCTTTCTTTGGATTGGTGGAGCAATGTCTTGCCCCTCCTCTAAAACCCTTCCCCATTGGTCCATTGTGGGTCCCCAGACATGAATTCATATGGTTTATATAATAATAATAATTATTATTATTAATATTATTATTATTGGTGGTGTTGTTTTATGTTCATAGGTAGATTGTATAGATAGTCTGGCAAACAAAAATGAATTACACAAATTTTATTATAAATAAAGCACATACAGTATAATATAAGGCATATAAATTGACAAATTTTATATAATAAATGTACAATATATAATAGAATAGAATACATTAGAACAGAATATACTGTAATATCATAGTATATAATACAAATGCTTTTGGGAGCATAAATGAAACTCTAAATGTTGAGCATTCCCAAGAACAACCCAGCTTCCGTGGTCTCTATTCTGAATGCAGACAACTCTGTGCTAGGCGGGAGGACCCACGCTGGCCTTCCATCCAAAATGGCGGCGTCCTCTTCAGAAATTATCTCTACTGATGCGGTCCTCCATATGGCAGCCTCTTCCTCAGTTTAAAGACCACTAGCTCTGGCCTTGAGCAGATGCAAAACACAGTGAAAACAGAAATTAGATCACTGAAAATAGCAAATGGAGAAAAAGTCTAAGTACTACTAGGGAAATGATGTTTTGACTTACTCTTCTCCTCCTTTGCCTCATTCGAGTGGCGATCCTGCCCCCCTTTTTGTTCTCTGGATTCACCCGGTAACTCTTTCGAATAGTCTCAGTCGGTCTTTCAGGATGCTAGAGAGAAAAAAAAGCGGAGAAGAAAGGAAGATTGATTAAAAGTTCGTTTAGAATTCCAAGCATTGCTATGAAACAATCGCGACGATATAGTCTACCAACAAAACACGCTGTCCTACCTTGTCCGTGGATCATATCTGTGCGTGTTGTTTTCAGCATTATGCATTATCCGCACAGATTCCTGTAGAAGCAAAATTAATACAAGAGTTAAATTCAACCACATTAAGGGATAAAGCAGATAAAGAAATGTGAACAGAATGCGCGGCAGTCAAAGACGAAAGCCAGAAGGTTACAGAAATAAACTTACCGAAACAGAGTTATTCCCCGCTCGTCTTCTTTTCTCGGGCAGACTCCTCTTGCGCCTCTTTGATGGGACTCCATCCTGTCCAACCGCCGATTAACATTCTCCATGAGCGTTTACTGCTGTTCAGACATCTTCTTAAAAAATGCATTTAACGGGGACACCAGTTGTTTGTTTTCGTTCGGACTCGGCGTTGGAAAAATTGGATATTCCCGGCGCACGAGTAGCCTCTCCACACCGCTGTCCGTTCGAAAACTTAAGTGTTCTTTTGCAAGCCATCTTCAAAATGCACACTATCGACAAAATACGGAGTACAACTTCTGTAATCCTTCAGTGACTCGCTTCTCCTTACCTTACTACTTGTAACCCCTTCCCCAAAGCAAATTTCGCGCTGCAGTTGCACACAATGCTATTGGTTACTGTCACCCTACGCCATGCACGCACAGAAAACTGATTGGACAGGACTCAACCTTAGATTCTAAGTGGGTGGTTTGAAAACGGGGCGCGTCCTCGTACTGAGGAGAGACATTCCGAACAAACAAGCGAGAATCAACAACAAAAACTCCTATGCCCTGTAAACTTTTTTTTTTTAAGTCCTGTATCCTTTGTCCCGCATCCTTCATACTGAGATAATGTCCCGCATTTTCGCCGGTCGTTTGGTTTTTAACTGTCAGAAATAACAAATATATGGATCCATTATTTTACCCGCCCGCACATGAGCATAGTTTCTAATCTATTTAATAGCGCTATGTCAAAAGCAGTAAAAATGCAACATAGGCGAGTTTTTTTAAAAGCCTTGCTTTCACCAAATGGCTGAGAGGAGAGCGTTGAGGGCGGTCATCAAGAGTCTGTGGCGGCCGTCAATCAAACTGTGCAGCTGTGGGGCCGACGAATTTCTTTGCTACGTCACAAAAACCAAACTTAGTAAAACTTTACAGATATGAAGATAAACGCTGTCAGCCGACGTCATGGTCAAAAAGAAAGGAAAAAGTTATTTTATCCCTTCTGACCATGCTTCTCATCCAATAGAGATTTTGGCTTGATATAAAGATTTGCATTGAAATTGTTTTATTTTATGTAATATTTTATTTTGAGCCTTATTTATTCTTATAGTTGGATTTGGTCAGGGGTTTAACTTGAAAGACCTGAGCTGTATGATGCCTGCTGCTTTGCTTAAGTACAGTTGCCTTTAATGGGCCTGTAATGGCCAATGCATGTTGGATGTCTATCAATACAAGTGTATACAAGTGTTTCTTATACAGTTAGACTGACATTATATCTAAGTTTTACATCATCTCTCAGCATTAGTAACATGTCCCATATTGTCCCACACAAACTTACTACTTGTCCCCCATTTGGTCTGTTTGCATCTGGTCACCCTGTACCTTTGACCCCAAGTAAAGGACAGCTGCATAACCATCAAATATGTAATTAATGAACCTCTCATTTAGACTTTTTTTAAATTATGTTTTCAGTGTGTTTTTGTATGCTCCATTTGAAGTGTCCATTGTAATTTACCTGCACGACAGAGCAATGACATAAAAGGCTACATGGGCCTACCACTGCTATATTATACACCATGCAACACCTAAGAAGTTTGTGTGGTTATCAAAATATTGGCTAAATATTACATATAGGCTAACTGCTAGAAAGTTACAGTGAGGAAGGGGGGCAGGCTTCTATACCCAGTCCCACCTAGACCACTGACTGTTATTAGCATTTGAAAGGCCAAGCCATCAGCTAACGACTGTGGTCACGCGGATGCCTGAAAACTGCCGTCTAACAGCTGTATTCGGACATTTGCAGGAGTTTTCAGGTCCGCATGACAAAGTTCTGCGGGCATCCGAATACCTCCGGAAAACAGCAGGTTTAGCGGAAGTTTACTTTGTCCGGACATTTCCGAATACACCACTTTTCACGCAGTGTGGGTCAACTGACACAATATGTACTCTGAAGTCTTCAACAAAGTTGCATTCTTGCATTCAACTTATGTCAGGACCTGAAATAGATTAAGAATTTGAATGTATTTTGAATATTATTTCTCCTCTAACTTGCTGCACAATAAATGTTAGAGCCTCCAGCATTTTCATCACTGATATTTTTAATTGCACTACACAACGCACCCAGACGCCTCGTGGCTCGGCCTAAGGATCTGTAAATGCTGCCTGGAAAGTAGTGTGACTGGAGAACTGGTAAAGATGACAGTATTGCTTTGTGCTACTGAAGTCTTTTTTTTTTCTTTTTTTTTTTACATCTACTCACTTTCACCCGAGGTTTGACAGTTCAGTTTTGTTTAATGAGCTTTTAGGAAACTGAGCTGGAGACATAAAGTGCAGCTTTTGATTTAACTTCAAATAACTTAAATGAACCTCCATGAAAATAAGCTTCAGCATGAGGTTTTCTCTCCTTGCTCTTGAGAATTACAGATGAGTCCACTTCTTTTCTGAAGAAAATTTAACTCCTTAAATGTATGTCATAGAGAGAAAAAATACTGATAGTAATTTACATTTTAATGTAGGTGAACACTGTATTTAGGAGCATTAGCACTCTTCTCAATGAATACATACTGAAATAACATTACCACTGCGAATGAAGGCAACGCTGAGAATATATTTTCTTGGTCAGGTGTTCCATGGACACACAAATGGTTCTCTTGGAAAGATTTAAGCCGTTTACCGGGAGGCAAGAGTTCACATGAAATAGAAAGTTTAAATCAAGAGAAAAATTAGCTCACAATCAAGTAATGTTTGCTCTCCCAGTCAATGAGCAGTACAGTTGGGAAAAAGAAGCTAATTGGATTATTCACAGCCTGCCACTAATATGCTTTGTTTGCTTTATTTGAGGTTCTTCAGTCTGCAAATTCAATAAGCATTCACCCATCTGTTCCTCTTTCCCTGTTAGTTTCAAAACCTGCTTTCTCACATATCTGAGAGTGAGTGAGTGAGTGAGTGAGAGAGAAAGAGAGAGGGAGAAAGATAGAGATAGAGAGAGAGAGAGAGAGAGAGAGAGAGAGAGATTTTAAAAAGTACATTAAAAACAAAATGAGAGAGACTTAAAAAAAAGTGCATTAATGAAAATGCCAGGTAGCACCGCAGGATTGCAGAGATGTTTGTGTGTGTGTGCATGTATTTGTGTGTATGCGGCGTGTGCGTCTGTGTGTGTGTGTGCGCGTGTGAGAGAGAGAGAGAGAGAGAGGAGAGGGGTATGTGAGATTCAAGGAATAGTCAGTTTACTTTCTGTTTAAACTGAAGATATAATGAGCTGCAACGCAAGCACAAATGTGTACTTGACACTTAAAGTGGCAAAAATAAATCCCGTTACTTTTTTAACGGTGGTTAGAGCCAATTAGAAATAAGCCCACAATAATTGTGTGTCACTGAAAATGGACACAATTTCCTGGCAAAGATAAATGACTTGGTGTCCTTCTACACGGGAGAAAAAGCAGTATAAATGTAAACGAAATATGAGCCAAATGTCTCTGGCATTAGAACACACACAAATGCAAGCACACATGTGCCTGGACACACACACACACACACACACACACACACACACACACTTATACACAAGTCCCTATGTGGTCCATCTCCCTATGTGGTCCAGCATCAAACCAACAAATCATTCCAAAGCCAAATGCAGTCCAAAACCTTATAGTGCTTTTTGCAAACCAAAAGCTGCTCTAAAGATGTCATAGCCACAACCACCCCCCACCCCCACCCCAAGGAAGAGGGTTAGAGAATGGCAGTCCTTGTCTATGCAACATACCACCAAAGCAATTATGGGTGTGCATCTGTTTGTAAATAAGTGGCAACCAAGCAGCTGCTGAACTTTACACACAATCCCAAAATAAACAAATAAAATAGAATGGGAGAAAATGAGATAAAATGCAAAAGGTTTTTACACACGGGCAGAGCTGACCTACACACTGGAAAAAGACTCAGCTCCAGAGTAGAAGGAAATAACATCCAGAAGAGCCATAACAGTTTTATTTTGCGGTATCTCATCTGTTCCATGCGTCAGACAATTCAGGAAAATATTATTTCTGAAAAATATCGGATAATTTAAAAACATATACCACTATTTTAAAGCATTAGAAATCATCATCAGTGCACTTAAAAAAATTGAAAAATGAGGTACTGTATATAATCAACCCAGTCTGACCTGAGAAATTTGCACTAAAGGTTTAAACAAACAGGAGCGAGAGTTAGTGAATTAAGTATTACGCTGTGTCAGTTTTGCATCTTCTTAGAGCCAAAATATTTCAGCGTATTTCTCAGTTTTACCTCTCCTGGTCCCATCTCTGACTACACTGACCTGCTAAAAATTTACATAAGCTTTTTCCTCACCCCTAATTCAGCAGTATAAGTATTTTTAAACCTTTGCTCTTAAGTAACGGCAACTCTGACCAATCCATGACGAATCTCTACCGCTCATGGACCATTACATTTCTTTCACTGTCCATATGCCTACAGTCAATCCCAAACCAATTACTTTAATTATATTAACATGGAAGTACTCCTCCTGCTATTACAGATTAGAATGTCTTTGTAAATGCATTTCTAAAGAGCCACTGTACAACTTAGAATGTGTTGGCTGTCATCATACATGTTGACAATACAAACTGTACCTGTTTTTCATTGCTTTTGATAAAAATGTCGTTGAGCTGGGCGCGTTGTTGGAGAGAAAAAGAAAGATGATATGCTGTATAATCACATACCATGGTTAGCTTAGTAAGAGTATTTTCTGGAGGAGGCAAATGTAAGAGTATGAGAGATGCTGAATGAAGACAGCTTGTATGATCTCAAATTCTCTGATGTTCTTTCACACACCAAATTACTCACCAATTGTGTCATCATACCTGACTGCTTTGGAGACGACTAAATTTATTTCCAATCTTCTTCCTCTCCTAAGTGTTTTTAAATATGTCCTGAACAATATGCCTTGAGTTAATTGCATAATTAAAATGATGCATTGAATGGCATCAAACTGATGAAAGCTGTGTCTGAAAAATGATTGGATGTACTGCTCAGCATACAAAACTCAAACTGTTAGGTTCGCCAGGACAAGTGCCCACTAAGGAACATTCTTCTCACCCTTCCTGTTAACACTCTATACCCCACATACTGCCGACAGTTGTACCTCCTGGCACCTGCATTAATTCATTGTTGACTTAATCCTTTGACAGTGGAGGTAAAAAAGGAGGATGTAAAGACCACACAATTTCAAAATATATAACACTTGTCTTCTTTGTAATGTTTATGGTGTTTGTAAGTGTTTTAGCAGCATCCTCCCTTAATACTACACTGACAGACACAAGCAGTGTTTCATTCTGGTAGCTATGAAACTTTATAAGGACACCATGACAGGGAAAATGATGATGATGATGATGATGATGATGATGATGATGATGATGATGATGATGATGATAAGGACTAAGTGGTGTTGTCACAAAGTTTTTCTTGTGTTTTTGTTACTTGGGATTGGCTGTCCTTTTGGCAGAGCCATTGGCCCAAAGTTTCCAGTGGAGGCTGTCTATCTATCTGTCTATTAAAGTAACATTTCTTTAAGCAATCTGCATATTTTTTTAAGAAGTAGCCCTCAGTGCTCTGTGTATAGGATACATTGTCAAGAGGGCATTTGAAGCTATAAGAGCTGAGAGCAACTACTGCTGATACTGTATCAGGCTCCCTCGTTTCATCCAACTGAATGCCAGAGATAGGAATGGACACCAAAAATACACTAGAAAAGTTTTGTCCATGAAAGCTGTCTATCTGTGACTCAGCATAGCCAGGTAGTCCGATTGTCCACAGTCTCCAAACAATTCCACCACATTGCATGTTCTCTGTTCCTCTCTGTTCATACATATCTGCCCTTTTGGTGACACCACTTGTAACATCCACTGTGAACATAAAAGAAGCAGAGGAAACAACAGCCATGATATTTCCATATCGTTATTAGGACGTCTTCCTCAAACACAATTAGAGCGAGAGCTGAGTGGCCCTTTGATGTTGCCCACACTTAACTTGTCCTCTGAAATACTGACAGAAGCTGAATTTTAGAGCACAGATAGACTGCTTTTTTCTCTGTTTCTGTCACTTCATCTCTCTGTATCTTTCTCTCTCTCTGTCCCTCTTTCATCACTGCTACGCTGAGAAAACTCAGCCATATCTCAATTTTTTTGGAAGAGCTTAATTTTTACAATCATTGCTCTTGTTTCAGCTTGACTTGATCACGAGCTCTGAATGTCCCCACAAGGTTGTCTGAATATGGGGAAATTCTGCTGGCTGTTCTTTGCATGGGTCTGCACGTCTTCCTGGCACAGAGGGGCTATCAATCCTGTTGACCACAGTATGCTGGCTGCCGTTTGTCAGGGTCCATTACAATCACTCATTTGGATCAGCACACTCCGTCCTCCAGATCCTGGTGAACAGACATCAGTGCTGTGCTTAAAAGCCTGACTCTACTCTGCTGCCACAGCAGATTGGGTCCACAAGCTGCCATCTTGTATTTTATTCATCAACTTCCCAAACAGACGCACAACAAAATGGTTGGCGATGCACAATTCATTTTGACAAACATCCAGATTGGTAATAAAACCTTGAAGACTATCTATAGAGCATATTTCGTACAATTTCTGTAGCCAATATGTACGTTTGGGCCTGTGCGTTTATGTCATGTGTTGACAGCCAGAAAACACGCACTCAATCTGAAAGAAAAAAGGAATACAGATTGATATCAAATTCCTCTCCATGTGTGCGCGTGTGTGTGTGTGTGTGTGTGTGTGTGTGTGTGTGTGTGTGTGTGTGTGTGTGTGTGCGCGTGTAAGCGTGCGTTTGCGTGTCCATGCATGTGCACTCTTACACTTCTCCACCGGAGCAAATTGGATTCTTTGTAAGCTCAGCAACAGCTTCCCAAAGAAAGGAAAGTGGAGAGTCACTCATTCATACAGTATATGGTTCCAATTCATTTTCATTACTCTCAAGCCTTGGCCAGCCACATGAATGTGCAACGGTGGCTGTGACGGATATGAGCAAATGTTTGCCTCTGCGTGGAAAATTAATTCCTCGGCCAAACAACGAGCCAAGAATTTCTGTGGATTTGGTAAATTATCATACCACCAATAACAGCCTGTGGACATATAATTTTGGATATAAAAATAAAGTCATAATTGTAAGCTTGAGGTGGGGAATGAAAGGATGGTTTTCCACTAATTTGCTTATATGGAGCCAATTTAAGATTAATGACCAAAGACTTATGGGAATAAGAATGTCTGATGTGTATGTGCACTTTGGACTGTGTCATGAACTTCCCACCCAGACATTTTGTCTTCATGAGGCTTTAAAAATCAAAACATTTTGTTGACAGTATATTTCTTTTGACGGATACGGCTCTGCCCTGCACACAGTCAACAAAGTTTACGATATGATCCAAATTGACAATTTCTTCTAATCTAATATCCCAAAATATATCAGAACATTAAAGTATGGTAAAAAACTGATTGAAGACAAGAATTCAACTTATCGAATAGGGTGTAGTTCCCACTGTATTGCCTGAACTCCCCTCAGTCACATGGCCTTTGAGACACATCTCTATATACGGAAAACCTGCCAAGATGTTCAAAATGCATCCTGCTTTTGCTGTCCCATTCTCTCTTCCATTTCTAAATATGTTCTAATATTTGTACTTTAAGTGCTTTAAGTGCTTTTCTCCCTCTCTCTATCTGTGTGTGTGTGTGTGTGTGTGCGTGTGTGTGTTTGTGTGTGTGTAAATTGCAGATTGCTTCTGTTCCCTTTTTCAAAAACCAAGCCATAAAAGAAAGGTCTACAATCTCTATCATCAACTGCGCAATTATTTTTGTGAATAATTCATTTTCAAGGTGACGATTCTTCATTATGGATAATTAAAATTAAGGAACACTGCATAGCACATAGCAGGAATGGCTAATTAACTGTAAATTCAAAGAGCTTAAATTATGTATGTGTCAAACAAGGTTATTGGACTGAACTTCTTCCCAAGTCATCAGGGGTTACAAATCATCTGGAGTGAGGCTATGAAAACACCCAGTCTCATTAACACTTTATACAACAAAGCACATTAGACTTAATCATTTGAGGAGAGGTGAATATCTCCAAGGCATGACAGTGCTTGCACTCTCTTGTAATAAAAGTGTAAAGAGGCTTTTTCAACGAGATGAAACCACATATATTAGAAGATAGAATATATATTAGCTAGATTAGTAGATAATGAAGTAGCTACCTCTGGCACACAAAAGTATGATAAATAAATCTCCTATCCTGCACAAAGAAGAAGAAGAAGAAGAAGACGAAGAAGAAGAGGAAGAAGAAGAAGTGGTTATTGAATTAGAAGTTGTCATTATTAAGTTGTGTTAAGTTAAATGTATCACAGGACTTAACTTCATGGGAGGTTTTGTACAGTCGTCTACTTCCATCTTCTGCATTTACAGTTAAACTTTCATCTTTTATGGAGTGAAGTCCTTTTTAAATCCTGTAATTTGTTTCCATTTGAAATTCAGTGACTTGGGCCACAGGGGTTGTTTCCCCATTTTTCATGTTGTCATTAAACAGAGCCAGGCTGCTGTTATGAACATTCTGTTGGGGGAAATCCACTTCCTGCTCTTCATGTGCCAGGCACTTCCTTAGAACCACCCAGCGATCCAGTTCAGAATGAGCAACACACGCCGCCAAACCTCAAACCTCATGTTCCCTCCAGCAGAAATATCTGGGAGTGAAATGAAATGCCTAATTTTGACATTTGAAACCTATCTCAAGTTTCTGAAAGTCAATTTTCGTGTCGACGTCATACTTCAAGAAGACAGCCTGTTCTTTTTTAAGCCTTCCTCTGCCCTTTTTTCAGAAGACATTTTCAACTTTTCTACTATCAAATGCGAAATATTTCTTTTTTTTCCCCCAGACCCTTCAGTCTGATTGACACTGGAGTTTATGCTTTAAGACTTACCTTCTCAGTCTTGCTCACTGGAACAGAAAGACAATATTTCATAGGTTATAAACCAGAAGTGCTGCTGTAAAGATAGGTTCTTCAACTTGTTTGTGTTTTATGTGTACTAGAATAGACAATACCTTGGATTTACTGGACTAGACTGAATTTACTTTTTTTCCAGACTACAAATTTTCCATGTTTTTTCTGTTTCATACAAAGAAGAAGCTTATCTTGATTGTTTACAGTCAACGCTAAAGAAAAAAAAAATCTAAATAGCATTACACACACTTGAAGTATAGCACAAAGACCCAAACTGGTATTACTCTTATATTGTTTTGGGAGGGTTGGATGAAATTCAGTTTCCGCTAAGTATGTTCCCATAAGTATTTTCAGTTTCAGTCTTCATCAGCACCCTGCTGAATCACCATCAGTTTCATCCTCCTCTACCACCAGAAGATGTCTATGGACCACATGATATAAGGTTAAATGTCTAGGATAAATGACTGTCAGTTTCAACACATTTCCTACTGAAAATTCCAGTGTATATGTTCTACTGAGAGCATATAATTTATATATATATTCCATTAGACATAAACTGTTCTTTGGTGGCTGTTAAACATCGAGAAGCGCAGTTATTGTAACTAAATATGAGTGGAAAATGTTTTTGTGTAGTTTTGTCCCTGCTGGTTCTGAATGTCAGCAAAGTGGAATGAGTTCTGTGATGACAGTGAATAATTGGCTGGTCTTACCATTTCGCTTAGCTGGGTTCTAATTAAACATCTGTAATAAGTACATTTGTATGGTAAGTCCATTTAGGGTTTCTCCTGTTATTGTTGTTTTGAAATTCATTAGCAGCTGTCTGCAATAATTAACTGAAAACATTGGATATGTCTGGAGATGAAGGTGGACAAATCATCGCAGAAATACAGCTCATTACATTTACAGCCAACTGGAGTACAGATGACATTTTGGAATTCCTTTAATGATCTCTCCTCCAGGGTTTGTCTGTCCATGTAGCCACATCGGTTCAACAGTTCAGTCTTTCTGCAAAGTCCACTAGAAATGATGTATCTCTCATATAGTAGAGAAAGATCCACAGTAACTCTTGGTAACATCTGCAGATTTTTTTTTTACCTGATTAAAAGTGTGGAAACATCAGTGCTTCACGATATATATGGGTAATTCAGTGTTTGCCTATATCAAAGTATTTCATGAAATAAAACTGGGGACAAATGATAAAACTTTTTAAGGATGTGTAAGATTACCTGTTTTGGCCTGAGGCTAGTTGTCAGATGACTCACACAAATTTTTGAGACCAGAAATGACACAGTAAATCCCATAGTGTCGTGATGTCATCTCATTAATGTCTTTTGGAACAACAGCCGCAGTACAGTATCCAAACTAAGAATGTGTTGTGCTCTGTCTAAAAACTTGGAGGTGAAATGAAACCACACTGAAAACCCTCACATACATATTGTACTTTTTTAAGATACAAAAATTCCTTTGAAACAAAACATGTTCACTGTTTCAGTGTTTACGCAGAACTTTTGACCTTCGTAACGCACACACTCCCTTTCTTTATCTCTCTTGCGCTCTCTCTTGTTTTTATCAACTCTCTTTGTAGGACATGACACCTAAGACAACACAAAGAGATTCCTGTCATCTCACCCTCATCTGGAATACTTCAAAGGGTCATGTACCTATGATGCTGAGGCTGCTCCACAGTGATCATCAAAGTCAAATTTCACAAGAAGAACAATGCTTTTAATGTGTGCACATGAGCACATCACAGGAATGTTTTTACTCCTCAGAGAATCCATCGCAAACAAAATGCAGAGTAATATTCTACACTGATCAGAACTCTATCAGACTTTCTCAAACTAACATGTAAACAAAGACAAAATGTTAGGCCAACCCCAAACAAGAACAGCTTTTTTTGTAACAAAGGAAAACCCAGTGTGCGTGACAAATAGTGTTATCTTTTATTTATGTATATGTTATGTCATCTAGATTTCGTATAAGATTTGTTATTTTCCTGTTTGTGTCTATGTGTTAAATACAAAAACCATATAAGGCCTTGTTCTCCATGTGAATTTGTTCCTGGCTAAATGAGTTGTGCTAAGATTTTGGGACCTGGCAATAGGAGCCATATGTTTGATATTATCAATGAAATGCTGCAAAATGCCATATTAACACAGTTTTTTATGGTTGAGCATTAAATGGTGCCTATCATATTAAAAGCATCCAAATGCCTTTTCTGCTGACAAGTTCTCAGAAATACATCATTAACTCTGTGGTTAAAGACATCCATTTCACACAATTAGGCCTTGTGCCGCAGTGTAACAAATCAGTACAGTGTACAGTTCAGACTAGATATCAGGATCGCTAATGGTGTGATGCCCATTTAAATGCCATTTTTGTGGTCCAAAGTACTATGATAAATATGGTGAATTAAACATTTATGGGGATCATTCTGTCATTTTCACTCTTGACTTGCCTTCCCCAGCAAGCTATGTGAGGCATGATCTATGTAGCTGTCAGTGATGATAAACAAATTACATACAAAGGCCGTGAATGCATCTGCATTCTGTAAATACATTTTAATTCTTCTCACAAAGGGTTAAATAACAAATAAATCCAATGCCCTAATGAGGTATGGCTATCAGTGTTTACCACACAAATATCTAGGAGCAAACGACTAAATTCAAAGATAAACGAACATTTCAATCATTATTTAACAAGCCCAACAGTTCTGACAGTGCATCCATGGTTGCAGTTCTGCAGCAGAGCAAACAGAGAGTTGGAGCGGACGCTGGGGCTGACATTTACAGACTGTAGCAGAGAATGTCAGAAGATGAAGACAAGCTCCAAAAGCAGGTCACTCTATGTGGTTCTATACAATTTGACCTTCTGACGAACAGAGGAAACTGAAGAGGGGAAAAGGCTATTTTATAAGCTGCAAATGAATTATGTTTCGTGTAGGTCAATGTAATTATGGGGATATTACCGTTGAATATTAGCTTTAAGTAGCATAAATCAGTGGGAAAAGGGGCAGTTTGTCCTTGTAGCATTTCCTTACTTCACAAGACTATTCCTCTGTATTTCACCCTGAGATAGAGAAACTAAAAATAGACTCAGTGGATTTGTCTTCCGCTTCTTTACTCGTCCTTGATATGTATCTTTGAAATCAAATGCATCCAAAAGATGTATGAAACATTAAAATTAGTACTGTACATATCAGAGAAAAGAGCAGTTTACCTAGTTGCTCTGTTTACCAAGATGCTTTAAATCCTCTTTTCTATAACACTCCTTAAAATGGGTTTGTCCTTCATGACAAGAAAGGACGTTCACTTTTTTAATAACTAATAATAATATTCAAACTATCTAAAAAGATACATAAGTCATTTGAAAACTTTGTCAGCAAATGCTACATCATTCGTTAAAGCTTTTAAGATAGCTTAGTAGGAAAAACTGGATACATTAGAGATAACTATATAAAGCAAGTTAAGTTTAGGCCAGTAAATATGTGTTAATACTAGGCACACTGTCCAGTAAACTTAACAGTGTACAATATATTCACACTGACCCTCTGTATTCAAAATTATTGCACAAATAAAAGACCACAATTTCAGTTTCTTCAGCTGAGGCAAAGGATCAAATGAACATTAATGTTGCTGAGTACTGGCCTTGCTTCTCGTTTGTGGGCTTTGCCTTGTTTATCCTTTTGCTGCAACATCCATTTGCTCTATCTGAACATGTAGGGTTTACGAATCAATTGCTAACATTATCCTGGTTTTTGTGATTAGCAAAACCTGTCTGATTTCAGCTTTCTTACTCTGGTGAGATCATATCCTGCTGACTGGATCCCTGGCAGTGATATCCCACCAGCCCAAAGCATTAATAACCCAGCAGTCTGCTGGCTGGAGATACTGAACACAACCTTTCACCGGATCCAGCCAGCTTCATCATTTAGGCTGACAGATGGTAATGGACTGCCAAGTGTTACATTTAATGTCTAACCAAACAACTTTGTCACAATAAATAAATCTGTATGTGTTGGACACATTAGGAGGATTCCACAAAGCAATGCTGGAGTTTTGCACTGACAAAAGTTCAGTTAACAGCTTAAAAGGCCACAGTTGCATATGATTTCTGTCTCACACTTGGAGGAATAGTGGTGATTCGTCCAAAGTTTATAGGGGGAAAAAGTATTAAAAGATCTTTTTTGGGCTGCGGGGGTGAAAGATGAGGGATCATGTAACCATTTTATAAATTGTTTTTTTCAGCCTTAGGGGTGAATGGAATGTTAAACTCAATTCAAGCTCCATGTCTGAATAAATATATTATATAACCAGTGAAAGTCATTCGGATAATGCAGGTACATGCAATGCTATTCTACCTACAGGTTTAATTAAAAAACACAATCCATCTCACTCAGAGGAAGACCTGCCATAACAATTCTTTGTGTTTTATATTTTCTCATGATTCTGCATCAGAGTCATTAAAAATGTGCAGCTGTCATCAAATCCTTTCACTGGGAATAATTATAAAAGGCAACCCAAAAATGATTAGACCTTGACCAAGTATGTTGTTCACTGCCAATTTTTGTCAGCAGAAAAAAAACCCTCTTTAAAGGGGAAGCATATAGATTCAAATAAATAAATACATTTTAAAACAAAACAAAACAAATACACTCTGTCACTTGATTTTTCTATTCCATTTTTACTGCAACATATCACGAGAATTCAGAAATTTAGCATCCAGTCAAAGAGACTATGGGAAACAATTTCCATTTGTAAAGAATTCATTTCCCAAAGGGTCACAGTCTTATGCATTACATCTTATTCTGACTGTTATGCTTGTGCCAGGCATGTGTTTGGTTCAGTCAGCTATGCTTGTGGTGGGCGTGTGTCTGGTTCTGTCAGATATCATCTCCACCATCTTGTTTGCGGAAGGTCTTCTGAGGGTCAGGGTTGACTCAGGAGATTAAAGATGCCTTCAGTAAGGTTTTGGGGTTTTTTTTGTTGTTGCTGTGTTTCTACCACTAGATGCCAAAGATTTTGGCTGTTACACTTGCAGTGAAAAAAAAACATTCAGATTGGTATTCTGACATTTCTTGAGAAAGGACTCAAATATATGGTATAAAAGATTTGTGGATGAATGGAGAAAAAAACTAGAAAATGATAGAAAATGAATATGTGTGTGTGTGTGTATATAAACATATACACATACACACACACGCAAATACATATGCATATGGTGGAAGTTACCCGCATACTGTGGGTAACCTGTGTGTGAGAGAGAGAAAGAACTGCATACCTCAGTTTCAACCTTTAATTCATAGTTAATAAGACTATATGTTTTTCATGTTAAATTGTGCATGTGTGTGTGTTTCCCACTTACACCTTGCAACTGTATATAACACTCAGAGAAAAGTTTTCATCTTTTAAATCTACAGAGAGAAAAAGGTTTTTTTTTGTTGTTGTTCTTTTTGTTGTTTTGTTTTGTTTTATGTTGGATTTCAGCACCTTGGAGAAAACATTTTTGTTTACCAAAATTGAGCGTGTGTTTTTACTATTGTTTAGAACCATATGCAAGGCCTACACATGCGTCTCCAGCACTGGAGGATTTCACACTCCACTAACCCACTTTTGTGTCTTTAACACTAACAAGAATGACAGTCCAAACACCAGGATCATATACACACATCCCAGTTCACCAGTTCCATTCAGAACGTTGTCATTGTGCTGTAAACCCATTGTGTCTTCGTACAGTTTTACTGAACTTCTGTGTTGCAGAGCTGAGATTCCCACTGCAGTACACAATGGAGTTCCTGCAGTTCAGAACTTCAAGTTAGGTAAAAACAGAGTGCAAGCATGGCACTCCACATCAGTGGCAAAAAGAGTACAGGCCATTGCTTTCACTTTAAATTCCATTAATGAAGCACTGGCAAAGGGGGTTTTGGAAGTGTGTGTGAACATTAATCAATTGACATTAATTGTTCCATGAACGAAATTCATAGCAGAGCTCTTGACAGAGTTATTTACACAGCCATTTTTCAAATTAAGAACACACACCTATCCGAATACGAAAGATTTACATATTGAAATTATTATGGTTCCTGTAATATTCAAACTGATATTCAGTTCATTGAGGCAACAAAAGACATAACACTGTTGTATCAGTATACAAAATGATAGGTGAAAAGTCCAACAGAGAATCACGCGTGCCATGTCGATTCACGGACCTCAAGTGGAGGAGCAGTCACCAGATGAATAGCTAGTCATATCATAGTATTGTGTATTTGACCAAGAGGCATAAAATATGGATAGAGGGCACTGCATTTAAAGAGTCATGTGTCGAGTGAAATAGTATTTGCTTTAAGTAAGCATGTATCTCAGAGGGACATATACATATATACGTTTGTGTGTGTGTGTGTTTGTGTGTGTGCGTGTGTGTGTGTGTGTTTGTGTGTGTGCGCGCGCGTGTGTGTGTGTGTACACCTGGATTCATTGGCATGTCATGACAAAATCCTGTTCAACTTTCCTCACCTCATTTCACATCTGCTGTCTATGAATGATTGCTGCAATTTTTTGCAAAAAAAAAAGAAAGAAAACTATAAAGTCATAGTAGCCCATGGGTGGAAATGAACCTCACTACATATTGTAGGAGCAGTGATAATCCAGGTAGGTATTAGATTTCCCTGTAGTCCTGGAAGTTATTTAGCAGCTATCACAGTTTACATCATCAATGGAAAGTGGAAAGAAATTGAGCGAAAAACAGCACACCTGTCACACTGAATATCAGAGTTTATTGAAATTTTACAAGATTCTCATCATTCTATTGCCTCTACTTGTCAGACATTCCCTAGACATAAAGGGATAGCAAACCATGCAGTGTCACTGCTATTATCTACACTATTTTCAGGATACTTTGAGAGACTCATTTGATTTTGACACAACATTAAACCCTAACTTATCAGCTGAATTTTCCTTTTATCTAAATACATTCATATGATTTATGATTTATACATTTTTTTATCTAAATACATTCATATGATTTATACAATTTTTTTTTGGGGGGGGGGGGGTGTTATATGGTGCAATTGCTCCATTCTGATTAAGGCAAGTGGTTTTGTATGTAGACACTTCAAGTGACTGTTGTGTAAATCTCTTTCTCTCAGAATTCATGTTTCCCTGGTGATATTGTGGCTCTTTTCCAATCAGATGTCTGATTTAAATGCACACTAGAGGGGAAAAATGTGATGTGAGTGCAGAGAAAGAGAGACAGAGAGAGAGTAATGTTAAAAGTCTCAGACCTCACTTTTGGCATAGGAAGATACATTACTCATGTTGACAGGAATATGGTCCTTTATTTATCTTCATGTTCTCGTTTTAAAATGGACACACTCTATGCCTGAGGTGAGACACAATTCACAATATAAATTTAGAGCACTGAAAGGAACTGAAAAGGAGAGGGAATCACATCTGATATTGCTATGCATTGCACATGTGATATTGCTATGCATTCACCACACACATAACTGGAACTCAGGACTACACACAATGCAAAATCTCTCAGATAACGGGATGCATACAGTAAGCTCACCGTCAGAAATCAGAGCAGGCAAAAAAGAACGTCCTGTACCGTTTTTTTGTTGTTGTTTTTTTTTTCTCAGATGACTGATTTTTGTAGCACATTTAGTGAAGCCAAAAGAAAGTGGCCTAGCTTTGTGGAGCACTACGTTGGTGTACAAACCTTTTGTTTGTTTTGACTCTATTTTTGTGATCTCTTTTGACAATCGCATTATTCAAAAGGATGAGTCTTTCATTTTCCCCTTTAAGAAAGCCTTCTCTCAGCTCACTGTAGTGTAAGCTGACACATCACGATTTAACAAAGGACACTTTACCACAATAATGTCAGACCATAACTTTCTGCTTGACTGGGATGCTAAGGAACAGAAACATTCTGCAGAAGATGAACTGAGCAGCAAGGCCTGAACAATCTGCATAACTCTGGATTTCCTGCCTAGCTACAAGAATTAATAAGCATTTCAGTCTTCTTTATGACAGTCATGAGGCTCATAATTCCAATCTTCAATTTTACAAAGATTTCCCCATCCTCAAAACAGAATGGCTGTATAAACACATTCAGTAGTTTTTATGATCCCTCGGAGGATCGGATAAACTCACTGCAGCCTCCAAAGTCTTTCCAATATTGAAAAACTCTCTTCTCATTTATAAATCATTCCGCTCATTTCTTTTCATTATTATTATTATTATTATCATTATTATTATTATTATTATTATTATTATTATTATTGTTATTATAAGCATTGTTGTTGCTGTCGTGGCTATAGCAGTGGTGGTGGTAGTTATCTTGCTCTTTGACAATGATTCTTAAGAGTTTTCACATTTAGTACACTAAGACCACAAGACTCAAAATGAAAGAAAAAAAATTACTTAAAACTGTTGTAATACATTTGAAAGTATAGATACCTACTCAATATTCATCTGCACCACAAAAGCTTGAGTCTGTAACTGGTAGTCTCAAATAATTAAAAGTTTATTGCATTAACTGCAATAATTTCTCATCCAGAATTCATGATTAAGTAGAATTGTAGTCAAATGTAGTCCTAATTAAAGATGTTTCCATTTAATGGACACTTTTAGGTGTCACATGTATTAATTAAAAAGGAGAGGAAAGCAGAATTATCTGCCTCAGATATTCTTAATTGTCCATTGGCCTCCAAGGTCCACACTCAAACAGAGCAGTTTATCATATTCCCGCAGATGTCATTCCACGCCCATCATCCACTCAATTCTTTGCTTGTAAATGGAACTTTAAACTTGATGTTCTGTGGTGAAAAATAAATCATTATGTGTGTTGCTGAGATTATTGTACTGACATTTAGTGCAATAGTCATATGCTGATTCTCGTGCATGCGCATGCATTGCCTGCTGAGCAGTATTTCTCAGTACAACTCTTCAAAGGTATCAACAAAATCAACAAGTCTTATGATCTTTTTTCACAGCAGAACTTAATTTTGATTCCCCTTTCAAGCAGTTTGAAAAAACTGCACAATTTCGATAACAAAAGAGGCAAGAAATAAAAAGTATTTTTTTTTTAAAGGTAATTTTCAGCAACCCATACATTTACACACATGCTCTTAATGACTTCTTTGTCCATATGGATGGGTGGTAGTCTCCCTGAAGCAGTAAGAGTCACATTCCCAATTTAGTTGGGTAGTACAGCAATATATTAAGAGTATTACATTTGAATTTTGTCCCTAGAACCTGGTGTAGCTGATTGTGTGTTGTATAGGCTACACAAATCAGACACTAGCTCTCTATGATAATTAAAAATAACCCCAGGTAAAAGGGCTAGGGCTCCAACAGCCTTTACCTGACATGATCTAATAAGGGGACTCTCACTACTTCCCACCACAGTTCCAACAGCTCCAGTAAGTTCCAGACCTGACTAATTAAAACTGAGGGGCATTCAACTGAAGAAATTTCAGGATCGTTACATGCCATTGATCCTCAGTTTAAAAACACAGCTGAACTCCACAAAATATGCAGAAGTGGTCTGGAATAGGCAAGCAGACTATAAGTCCATGCGTAACGGAAACTGACATGAGAATACTACTGTATTTTCACCGTGATAATTTCTTCTCTTTATGGATGATGAAAAACAAGACATAAATCATTCAAACTCATGGTGGCCATTGGTGTAAAATGTACCCTTGGCAACCTTCAATCACAAACCTTGTGAAAATGGTGCTTTGTTAGGTTTCATTGATTTTAATGTGGAAAAGTGAAGCAAATTCACATACATACTTTTTTCTGGCTTTTTTTAGCACTCTTTTGTAGGACAGGAAAAAGGCAAAAACATTTGCAACAAGTTAATCATGAATATTTATCTGTGGAACATGACTAGAAGACTCCTTCAGAGAGAAGAGTGCCTTCATAGTCTGCTACAGTTGCATTTTAGTTTGTTTATTTGCTTGTTTATCTGAAAAAAGTGTATCAATGAAAATAATATGGCATTTATTTTGTTTACATTTTGACTTTGAAAAATACATTTCACCTGTCACGTCATTGTGACATGGCTGGGGCTCAGTGGTTTGCTTGTCTTTGACATTACTTACTGTCCCTCTGGGACCTACAGATTCGCAGGTGAATTTGAGGGAGTAGCAATTCTTTCCACGATGTCAGCAAAAAACCAAAATTATAAAATAATTAATTTTTTTTTCAAATTATCAGTCTCAAAACATTTTACATTTACCGTCTTTTTTACATTTGTATTGCCTCTCATTTTAAGATGTGACAGAGCTGAAAGTGTCTGACATAGGATGTTCTTGTTATCTGCAGCCTGATGTGACACAGTGGCTTAATACTTTTATTGAGTATTCCATTTGGACATCATGTCTTTTAAAATACTTTTTGAACAATCATGCTCGGTTGCAAACCGACTTATGATAGTGTTGTAAAGAATATATATAGAGGGAACATTCTGTACCACATGACAGAAATCAGGAATTCTAGAGGAGAAATGGTACAACGAGAAAAACCAATACACTTGTTTATCTGCAGTGATGTTCTGCATAGTTATCTAGCTTCTCTTCCAAACTTGATTACTCAAACCAGCCAACACAAATACCCCCTACCATTATTGTCAACAATTTTATTGACAATATAAGGACTATATTGGGTGCCTAAGAGCTATCACTCACCACATTACACAGGAAAGACTGGAGAGCAGAGACACTGGGGAGATGTTTTCTATTTTTATAGTCATGCAGGCATTGCAGATCATTGCAAAGAGTAATAGATATAGTCACCAGCAATAAATTCCTCTTACACACAATAACCACAACAAGTGAGGTAGTGCAATGATATATTAACTTCTTACTTGATAATCATCATAATACTTAGGATTTAGATAACATGATTCCTACCTTTTGGTAAATATGAAGAGTTATATTACAAATAAAATCAACCTCTTTATGTTTTATGCTACAGCGAGGGCTGAAAATGTATCATGTGTGCTTTGTGTTGAAAGTAATTGTTTCTTGAATGCAGTCAAGTTCATTAGCATTAAACGGAAACACATTTTTCAGCTGCTAAATGAGCTGTATTTTCACCATATTTCAAAGTACTCCAGGACCAAGTATCTGTTTAATGTCATTCTAACTTGCTGCACTAGCAATTTTGCCCCTGCTGTTCAAAGTCACTCCTTACTGCAAGTGTTACACAATTTCACTGACTGGTCCTTCTCGCTGTTAATTGATATGACCATCCACGTAGCACATTCAAAATGAAGCAATATAACAACCGGGGGGAAAAAATCTAAAAGCAGAGGCCCAGCGCTTTTCATTGATGGGCAGTCTAAAAAGAGGTAACTCAGCGTCTTTAAACCATCACATGCATGTTCTCATCTCATCTGGTTCACTTCCAGAAAAGTCTAAAAAATTTTGAGGCCAGAGATTCCTCTGGCCAGGATTAAAGGGTTCCTTTTTGTGGCTGGTTAGCCTGTAAATGCCTCCACCACCTTGCCGACATGTGTTCCTACACCCAGACATGCTGGTAAACAAATTCAGCTGCATTCAGGACCCCGAAGAGGAGGCGGGGAGTTTTAATAAACACTATTTGAAAGTGAGAAGTCTCAAAGTTACTCTTATGAGCAAATATTTATTCTATCGTTAACTTTTTCAGTAACAGTGCAGTGTGCTGACTGTCAGCCTTCTCCATACCAGAGTCATGCCAATACAGCCAGCAAAACACATTTTGGAAGAGAAATGAGGAATATGTCTCATATTTTGCAATCTGTGTAGACATTTGAGCACTGCAGAAGTAAAGGACACTACAGTCTATTGCTGGGGTTGCAAGCTCAAATCTCAATGATATTACCTGCTGAGTCAGGCATCGCAAAGAACACAACTGGCCATGATCTGGGAGGCTTCAGCAGACAGGGTACATTCCCCATTATTGCATTTCAGTGACTCCTAGCGTCAATAGGGCTCCTGCACAATGGCCGGAACATCTACAGAAAACAGCACGCACCTCCACATGTTCCCAAAGAAATGTTTGTAAACCGATCAATTGAATATAACCTGTCGTTGATTTTACATGTGTGGGAGGAACGCATGCACTTGTCCTCACACTACTGGACTGATGCTGACATTATGCCTTAATTAGGCGATGAAAATGTATAGGATTGGCAATTCCAAATTATGAGAAAAAAGGGGGATGCCCCAATAAGAATAATAATAATAATAATAATAATAATAATAATAATAATAATAATAATAATAATAATAATAACAATACTAAAAATAATAATTGTTGTTTTTGTTGTCAAAAGTCTTTGATTTTGAGCGGTATCTTTTTGAGCTCACAGCAGTATTGAGATGTAATGTATACTTGTTCTAGTCAAACAAAAGGTGTAAAAGGGGCGCTGTTGGAGCTCTCTCAATCATCCTGCCCATGTTCTCTTCCCAATCACTTGAGTATTCATTGACCTAAGCTGCCCTTAGCACCGGGAGGTGTTTTTGGCTTTTTACAGTGTCATTTTGCTGTGGACCAGATGTTTTCACGGAGATGGGCCTGACCAGGGGCCCATAACTGCCTTCATAATACGCAGCATGCTGACAGTAAACGACAGGAAATGGTTTCAGCAAGTCTGGGGGCGAGGCCTCAAAACTTTTCCTGGAAAAAGGGTCGGCAGCACCCCCTGCACTCACGTTGCCTAGCATAATGTAAAAATCTGGAATGGATGTTTTCCTTTTAAATGAAACATTGAGCTCCAAACGGAGATTATGACTTCTCATCAATCATTGGCTGTCAAACCTGGCAGTGGCAGGAGGCGATGAGCCAGAGTGTCAGGTAGTCGTCAGCATGGGGAGAAGTGAAACAATGCATTACAAGTCCTTCAAGGGCAGCTCGGTGTTCACATTCCATATACAGATATTAAATTAAACACCTTATGACTGGTGAAGTAACTGTGTTGCTATAGACTTTTTATTAGGGTCATGGTTGAACCACTTTAAACAAACTTCTGAAAACTGAGAAGGGATCTAACCACAACATTGACTTTATTTGGTGAAAGTGCAGCAGTTTGAACCAAATACTTAGTGCTAAATTAATTATTCTTGCTGTTCATTTAAATTGCATTACAGTTAAAAACATGTAGCCTTTAAACTGAAAAACACGCATTAGAGGGAAAAAAGAGACTGAACGCACCAAAAGTTGGAGGTTCCACATAAAGCATATTTGCTTAGACCAGACAGACTTTCTCTAATTGCTATATTCAACATCTGATCATTGTCTCCTTGACTTTTTGGAAAATGCTATGTCTGCACATTGTCTGGCAAGTTCATTGGCATGAAGCTTAATGGAGGCAAAAAATCCAAATGACTGACTCAGGCTCTGGATGTATCAATTTCAGCAATAAACACTGGGGATTTCTACAGGGCCCCAGGACCAGGTTCATCCAACTCTAACTGCTGATGTATTTGTCAAGAGAATTCCCAAGCAGCCTTTAGTGGATTGAGACGTGTTGTGTGAATGTGTCTGCATACAACGTGCACATCTCTCTCTCTCTCTCTCTCTCTCTCTCCCTCTCTCCTATCTCTTTTGCTTTGGTATTTTCCCCATTCCTATGGGAGATCCTACAGACTAGCTAGACTAGAACAGCCAGTGCTGTTGTTATTTATACTGTCTTTGCTGCTCAGCTGCCGGTTTGTCAAGGTCTCTGCTCATGGGCACATCTCTCCCTACGGACCTGCAATTCTTTGCCTGTTCCCTGTCTCATTCACGTCACTGAACATTCAACACAGTCTCACTCCTACTGTCCATGCATGTACAAAGCCACATGTTCCCTTCTGCATTTCAGACATGTCATCTCTGGTCCGTATTAGCAAAAACACTTGCCATCATACTAAAGAGAGCTCTTACAGGTATGCGCTGCATGGGGATTAAGGTATTAAGGTGCCCTGAAAAAGAACAGGAGATATCAAATGTAATGTTCACATGTAACGTAATTCTGTAAATATATAGTGCTGATGAAATCAGCGTTAGTGTGGTTAATGGTTTAGCGACGGTGTGCACCTGTTTGCATTTAGACACCATGATACAATCTGCGGAACTCTATATGCTTCCCTTCACTGTTATCGTTGCTGTCACTCTCCGAGATTCTTTCAGAACAACATCAGGAAATACTCTGTGAATTAACCTTGCGGACTGCTTGAGAGAAACAAGGAGCTGAGTTGGAATGTGGACTTAGACAACGATGTGTTTGGAATTATACTTTTCAGCCCCGGGAATTAGCTTTCAAGAAGGCACCTGTGTCAGTTACCTCCATATCCATCTGTCTGAAAACTAATCCAATGCTCTCTGTAAGGACTGTTGTGAAAGTGATAGTGTGTCTCACAGTGCCTCAGGGCTCAAATCTGTATTTAGGTAATTCAGGCCTTTTTGGGGTGAAGTAGAAGTGAAGGAAGTGAGAGCGAGATTTCGTGCCACTTGGGCCTCATCGCCCTGTTTAGATACCGGATTCTCGTTTCATGTACGTGTGAGACAGCTACGAGGACCCAAAAAGGCAAAGCAGAAAAAATATTCAAGAGAGAAGGAAAGAGAGAAACAAAATCATGCATAATTTTTTACCTTTTCTGGAGCCATCTAAAGAAATTTTAGAAGGCCAGAAAGTTCCTCATGCAATGCTGCAGATGATTCCGTAAAATTCAGAAATCCCTGCTCTGCTAGTGGAGATATATAGTTGAGGCAAGTAATAGTAGAAGATCCATGCTTTCCTCGGATTACTGTCTGTTTCCAGCTGCAATATTCTGTAGGAGTGTACCTGTTTGCTTATCAGAAAAAAAGAACGTCAGATTCACTTGTCTTCATTCATTTAAGGGTCAGCAGTGTCCTGTCTGTGACCCAGCTGCAGGTCAGAGGTCCCATGTTTCCCACCATTGTGTGTATAAGTTGATTTTTTACTAGAAGTTTTCGGGATAAGACAAGGCCAAGGGCCAAAGTGGAAAAAGGGTTTTATGAGAAATGTGTTGCTGGTTACTTGTTTAAAAAGCTCACATAAAAAGGGGTAATGCTAGAAGTTATAGCACAGACATATTTGCCTTGTCATGGCTCATAATGGACCAGTGCACCCAGGGATATCACATTAATGTTTTGGCGAAGGAGGCCTGTTCACCTGCAGTATATCAGACTAATGTCCACCTCAAACTTAAACATTCCTGCAAATAATGATCAAGTTCTCTGTACATTGTGTGCTGTTGTTCCATTATTTCATCTACCAACAGGTCTGACCGATTGCACCCTGTCTGATTGGCCTTGTGCAGTGACAATGTTAAAGCCAATCTCAGTTTCTTAGTCTACTCACTGTTGGAAGTCACCGGCCATATATACAAGTATACCAAAGAGTTAGTTGTAGCAAGTGTTCCCTTCTTCATCCACACATTAGTGGCGTCCCGGTCTCGGCAGGCTAGATGAGCACTGCAGGAGCTGCCAGCATGGGTCTCTGCCAGGCAAATTCGTGGGACATCTGCAGGAGCTTTTAGTGAGCCCTTTAAATCAGGACAGTTGGATACCAGCTGTGCTGCTCTGGTAATGGCCCCATCGAGCAAAGTCAGGAGTACAGAGAGACAGAGTAGGCAAGAGAGAGAGTTAGAAAGAGAGGAAGAGGGAGAGAGAGAGAGAGAGAGAGAGAGAGAGAAAGAGAGAGAGAGAGAAGAAGATGGCCACCTGTAACAACAGCAGGCAGGCACATGAAAGGACTTCTGTCAGCACAGGTAGTGACAGGCAGCTACTCAACACCACTCACCACGTCTGGCCCAGTCTCACTCTTTGGCAGCCGTAGTTTGATTGTCCATGGAGCTAAAAGCCTCTACTGATGTGTGTGTTAAGGGGGGAAGGCCAGGAGCTGTCAAGGACATGACTTCAACTCTAATGCCGAGAGAACCATTAGCGTCAGTATTGCGCATACCCACTTTCACATGCAGTGCTACATGCCCAAGCAGGGTGCTTTGCATGCAAGGCACAGTAAAGCAGTTGTTTATAAAGCACTGTGCAGAGTAAGTGCAGTGCTGGCATACAGAAAAACAGGTGATTTATTGAGCGAGTTCGGGATTGTGAAGGATTTAAAGTCACCACTATGAGAATAAAAATAAAAGTTTTTCAAGTTGATTTGCTGTGACTGGGAAATTTATTGCTCCATTTCGTATTGTTCTGGGCTGTTTATTCAATTCCACAAACAAAGAATTTTTCAAAGCATGGTCTAGATTTTAACATTTTTCTGCATCAAAGTTGATTTCTTAAGTCGGCAATGTAATTGTAGCAGGTCATGTCTGTTGTTGCAACATACTCCAGAACATTTGCGGACTCACACTTATCAATCAACTGGGCAATGGTTTAGTCATTCAGATCTTGTCTCTTAACTCTGAGAACTGATCTACCCCCAGTCATTTCTGCCTGGTGTGACTCCTGTAACAGAGTTTAAACCAGCACCGCAGAATAGATACTACACGCATGAGGACACAAATCTGACGTATGGTTCATTTAACCACAGACATCAAAAGGTAAAATCTAATTTAAATTAAGCGATTTTGTATTTTCTAACTTTCTAACTCATTTATAGTCCAGTTCTTCGCCAATTTGTTTACCATTTTGCATCCATGGACCTCAAAAGTTTGATTTGAATATTTTACATCATTCTAAATGCATTTGTGAGATGATTCTGAGTATGTTTGCGTCAGACAGTTTTAGATGCTTTAGATGGCCCTGAATTAATTGGTCCCAGAGGAGAAATGCTCTACTCCCTCAATCCAATTACTCCAAAGTTCAAAATGCCCAAAAAAAAAAAAAAGCCAAATAGATTTTTACCTTGGACATGTTTTGTCTCTAGTCCATTGAAATGTTCTTATTTACATAGAAAGCAGGGTTTTTAAGAAGGGCAGAGTCTATTATGATCATAAGTCAGGAAGGCTAAACAGAGCATGCTGCTCTTCTACTGTTCTACACAGCACAGAGAAGGTCAGCAGCAGGGTAGAGCCAGCTTCCCTTTCCCTTGACTGCATTTGAAAGTAGAGGTGGGGCTTTAAGATTTCTGTCCTTTGACATCATTAAAAAGCCAACGCTGACCTTTGACCCAGTTTAGGGGTGCATCAAGTGTGCAAGCACACAGCCAAATGGAGGTGTTGTTTACTTCCTCTTCCTATGGTAATACACAATAACCTAGAGAGCTCTGGTGCTGGGGGGACCCTGAGCAGCATTGGCCTGAGTGAACTATTTGGTGAAAACCACTGAGGGAGACTCAATTACCCTACTCGGAAGATGTATTTCTTTGTAGCTCTGCCATTTAAGACCTCAATTTTGGTTGATGTCAACAATTTTTTATAAGAATAAGAAAAATCTTCATCAGATGTTTTCAAAAAAGGTCACCAACTGACTCTTGCCACCAATTCATTCCCAAAGTGTCTGCTAATCACAGACAACTACCAAGCACAATTGTGTCACACAATTATTTGTAAGCTTCTGATGAGAGATAATGCTGATGGTATGGGTGATATAGTCCAGTCGTTTTTAATCGAACACAAGATTGCTTATTACCATATCCAATTTGGAAACCTAATGGAGCTTGTCTTTGCCTTTCAGCCGCTGCATACAAATGATAATTAACACAAAGACAATCAGTATTTTAAACAGACCATTGAGTAAAGAGAGATGGAATCAAATGGGCTTGCTATATTAAAAAACCCAATCATATATGAGCAGTAAATTTAATAATTAGCTGTAATGATCAGACTGGAGGTATGGCAGCTGGTTGAATGTGATAATCACAGAGTAAGACAGTGTGTCAACTACAAGATGAAAAGCATAGCTCTCTCTGTCCACAGATGGGTAATTCTTTTGAAAATTAACTTCCTCATGAAAGACTAATGATTTTTTGCTGCAAATACCCATACACATGTAAGCACAAGAATTCTCAATTTATTTATGTATTTAATTATTTATTTATTTATTGTTGTATGCTTATGTTGTAGAGCAGTGTATTTTTGTTAAGAAATGGTTCAATTTTTTTTTCAATTAAATGTATAACATAGCCACAGGCAACTTGGGGACAGAGGGCTGAGCATTCAAGGGAAAGTAATTCTCGTTTAAAGGTTCGCCCCTGGCATGTTTACAGAATGTCTGGGGTCAGCTGCCTCATTACACTGAGTTTTGCAGTTGATCTGTAAACAATCCTCTTCTGAAAATGACCAAGGAGATTTTGTATCAATTCAGTGAAAAGGTTGAAGCAAATAAACTGTAAAACAGCATTCAGAAACTGTTACTTTGAAAACAGTGTGAGTTCACAGTAGGTGTTTTTAATGGGTGTGGGGTGCAAATTTAATAAAAGCACCTTTAATAAAAGCACCCAGAGTTCAACAGATTTTGCTGACTGCGGTGACTGTACAGTTTATAGGTTGGCGTTTGGAAAGTCAAAGGGTAGTCGTGGTGCATCCATGCATTGAGCCATCCCCTGTTTCACCGTGATTGCACTGAGGGAGGCAGACTGAGAAAACGGAGGCATAAACTAAGTCAATTTCATGTCTGGCTTGCCCTCCTCTCAACCAGAAGAGCCATTCCACTAGAATACTCAACAGACTTTCTTTTTCTCTCATACTACTGTCATTGTTATTAAATTATTCCATTACTAGGCATGGGATGTGGCTCCACATTGCATAGCCATGAATTTAAGCTTGAGATAAGTGGTTAAGGAAAGCAGTGTGTAAGGGATTTTGGAGTATGAGGAGCATCTTAAGAGGCCTGGTTCAAACACAGGATTACAACTGCCTGACAGCTGTCGGTCCCTTCCCTGAAGTTCCATATTGTTAGCTCAGTTGAAAGTGCAGAACCCTACAGAAGATGCTGGAGGACAGGGGAACAAGCCAAATCAGCCTCAGCTCAGATTTCCACCTCAGGATCAGACGCTACTGAACCAGCAACTGGCTGAGGAGGTTTGTCAGGGGGTATGGGAAAGCTAGACCAAACAAAGTTATGGTTTTATCTATGAATTAGGTCACATTTACAATCGCATGTGTTGCGTAGTTCAGTTTAATATCACCAAAGAATGGTAGGCCTTTCATTTGGGGCTAAGGAGAATTCTGAGACCTTGGGCATTTGAATCACATCATTTGTTTTCTAATGTAAGTTATAGTGCAAGTAGTTTCATTGGAAGAGCTTTAGCAAGTAAATTTAGTGTATCTCTTTAACTGCAGCATAACCCTTGTCATCCAGAAACCACAGGCTAAAATATCTTTTGAGAAAACAAATTTGAAACTTGTTAATATTTCAAGACTAATGATTAGAGACTAATGACCACATGACACACAGGGAGATACACACAGGGAGAGTGTGCAGAATGTGCCAGGAATCCAACCCAAGACCTTCTTGCTGTGAGGTGACAGTGCTATCCACTGTGCAACCATGCACCCCCCAGTTATATAGTTCTAAAATGATATTCCAGTTTAGCTGTTAAATCTTTATGTTCTTTATGACACAATCAGAATCTGCAGTGGGAATGTGCCTGGCTGTGTAGACTGAGTTAAATATTTAAACACAGTAAATTTATGTCATAATTTTTATCATGATAAATGAGTCTAAATGTGTCTCTGGGACTCGTGGCTGAGCAACAACAAATCAGCAATTGGCCCTTAAACAATATAATTAGATTTGTGCTCCTGAGCAGACAATGGAGTTCTGCATAGACAATTCTCTATACACTCC
Source organism: Chanos chanos (assembly GCF_902362185.1). NCBI lineage: Eukaryota > Metazoa > Chordata > Actinopteri > Gonorynchiformes > Chanidae > Chanos > Chanos chanos. The sequence goes on from NC_044497.1 coordinate 41,794,715, forward strand.
TTGTTCTAACTGCTTAAATTCTGAGCAAATGCTCCCTGTTCGATGACTTCTTTCATACACATATTTTTGTGTTCTTTTAATAAGGATACAACTAATGATACAAATGACAAACTTTTGTGTTTCTGTTACATTTCTGCAAAACACCATCTGCAATGAGACCAGGCTTTTTTGTTGTTGTTTTTTTGTTTGTTTGTTTGTTTGTTTTTTTAAATATATCTGGTATATCCAAAACATAAATGTTGTTCTTTTCCAGCCACTCCATATCAAGCGTAAAAGTCATGAAATGTGTTTTACTGTCCCACTTTAAAAAGCATATTACAATGTGCAACATGATAATAACATCATTATCAATAACTTGACTGTGTCATCAAATCTTTCCCCTTTATTTAATTATTTGTAGTCATTAGGGTTCAGAATACATAATTTGCTATGGTGGTTCAGTGCAGTACAGGACAGCTGCATAAATGTGGCTTTATGGAAGCTCCCATGTTCTGTCAACGATGTCATTACTATTAACAAAGCATCTTACAATAGGACCAAAAACAGTTCTGTTGTCCTCCCTCATTAGACTAGAAGGATATGTTATAACAACAACAACTGGAAATGAGCTCAACTAGACATTTGAATACTTTTTTGTGGTCGTTGTTTGGTTTCTTATTTATTTATTTATTTATTTATTTATTTTCTTAATTTGCATTAAACTTCACATAATTTTATACATGACAAATATTTACATTGCATGGTTTATTTTACCTTCCCAATTATGTGTTAAGTCGACAAAACCATACCATTCAAGCAGAGCCTGCTATGCATTTTAACTGCTACCACATTGCAGTTTAATGCATTTAATAGAGACAGCAGCAGAAAATTCATCAAAGTAAAAAGTTCCTGAGCCCAGAGGGGATGGGTTGAAAAGCTGAAATCAAAGAAAGGCTCTGTCACACATCTGGCCCCTAAGAGGAGCAGTAGACAGGGGTTCTACGTCTGTCTCTGCTCTCCCGAAGAATGTCCCACCACACTGCGTGCACATTCTCATGATTAATGGCATAGTTGTCGAACAAGGCCATTCCTTTTTCTACAGAGGGACAGAGGACCATATGCTCTCTCCTCTGGAGTCACTACAGTAAAACACATCCTGACAATGAAAAGTGTCCACTGTTTTTAGGGTGTTAGTCACCCCATCTCTCTCTCTCTCCCCTCTCTCTCTCTCTCTCTCTCTCTCTGTCTCTCTCTCTCTCTCTCTCTCTCTCTCTCCCTTTCTCTCTGTTTCAAGACTGCTCCTGTCTTCATCTGACCAGAGTCAGGAAAGTTAACAGTCGCAGAAAAAAGTACACCATAAAGATTTTATTGTGTGGTATGTTGAATTTACTTGGACAGGACAAATAGCCTAACTGGAAATGATTATGTCTTGAAAGATGAGCATGGTATTTTTTTTCAAACGGCATCAGATTCCAATAAGTGTAAATATGACAAATATTTACCGGGCATGGTTTATTATACCTTCCAAATTACATGTTTAATGGGGTTCTCACCTCACTCAAATATATAAGTCCACATCCTGGCTTACTGTCAAAGCTGGAGCAACGTGGGGCAGTTCAAAATGTGGCCTTTTCATATTCCGTCGCATGAATCAAAAGCATTCAGACGTCTCAATGGAGCATGATTTATTTCTCTTCTTTTAAAGCATTCCGCACCTGCAAGCAATACTCTGTTCTGTCTGCACAAAAGGCTTCAGCCAGCTGTAAATGTATCAGTAATGTCTGTCTGACATTGGCACATTCTTTTTAAAGAGTTCCCTTTCAGGCTAGGGGCCAAATGCAGATTGCATTGCTTTTGGAAAGCACAGACGTGAGAGACTCCATGATTTGATTTTGATTTGACAGCATTCAGGCTGAAGTGATAGAGGAAGGATGTGTCTGAGAAAGAGAGAGAGAGAGAGAGAGAGAGAGAGAGAGAGAGAGAGAGAGAGAGCGAGCGAGCTTGTTGCTCACTGAGCAGAGCAAGGGCCCCAAAATGAGTTGGGGAAGTCAGGAGTGTTGAATTGATTTGGCACATTTTACCATTGAAATATACTAGAATCATGGAGGGTTTTTTTCTTCTTTTTTCCTTTTCCTTTTTCTTTTCTTTTTTCTTTTTTTTTCTTCTTCTGTTTATCTTAAATTTACTCATCTGTGAATGTGGCTGACAGTCTAAGTGGCGATTGTACTGTGTGGCGACTAAAAAAATTCAGGATATTTATGGAAATAGCTGTTCAAATCAAGCAAGATATGTTTGTCCTTGGCTTTAATATGCAGAGAAGAAGAAGAAGAAGAAGAAGAAGAAGAGAGGAGGCGGAAGAAGAAGAAGAAGAAGAAGAAGAAGAAGAAGAAGAAGAAGAAGAAGAAGAAGAAGAATTATCATCATCATCATCCTCGCTGTCATCATTTCCATCATAGACATCATCACCATCATCAAAAATAGTTGGTCAAACGCTTTAGATATAACTCTAGTTGAGAATTAGTTATATTGTACCCCATTCTTCTTTATCACATGATTTGGAATTAATATCAATAAGGTGATCTTGACTTTGCCTTACATATGGGTCCCAGTTGATCCAAAATCATTATTAATACATAGTGACAGTGGAATATGAAGATTTCCAGATTTCCAAAAACCTGCCACATTGTTATGGCATATAAAGCTATGTGAAAGCTACTTAGCATTTAAATAACTGCATATTTTGATACATTTATGGTATAAAAGAATGAGTGAAATACTGAGTCCATTACCTGGTGCAGTAATGTATTGTAGTTTCACTGGTAGTCTTGACTGAACAAGTCATGAGAATAAATCATTTACTCTGTAAATGAGGCCCTTAATATCTTGAAATTAAGTGCAAAAAATGTGATGCATTTCTTAGTGTTGTTCATTTTGGAATCTAATATTTAGGCGTTTAATGCAATGCAGAGAGAGGGACAGTGTGAAATGTTTCAGATTAGCCCGAGCCGGCCAGCGTCATCTGTCACAAGTCGCAAGTTTCAGTCACTTTGAAAGCTTGGGCAATCGCCCACCGATTTCCATTAAAAACTGTACACTTGCAGCTCCGGGCTGGTTTCACACAACATTTTGTGATCATGTGGATATTTAAGGAAGAGATTGCATTCAAATAGTTTTTTGCAAGATGGGCTTGGCTTCCACTGGCTGTCAGTGTGATGTAAGGGCCAGACCCAAATGAATTGGCAGAGATTTAAACGAGAGCATGGCAGAAACACACATTGCCTCTTAGAACTGATTACATCTGTCCTCCAGTACCTGAGGCTTAACAGCATGAAAAACTCATCAGGGAGTTTTTCATGAGAGTTTTTCTAAGTGAACTGTTTTCACATCACCTTAGGTGGCGGTATATTCTTTCAGTCCTTTTAATTTTTTTCTGATCAGATGGCCCAAGGATTAATGTTTACTTGTCCATGTGGTATCCAGCCTGTATTGCATAAGCAAAAATGGATTCAAAATGTTTTTTTTTCCATACAAGAAATCTCTCTCTCTCTCTCTCTCTCTCTCTCTCTCTCACACACACACACACACACACACACAGGAGGAAAAAGCGACCTAGGGGTAAAGATCGTGGACATTTCTTCAGTATTGCCTCTCTTGGAGAGAGAATAATATAAAAGATTAAAAATGAATTTACTCAATACTTCAGAATAAAACCCTGTGGGGTCATATGCAAATGCCATTAAATCCTTGGGATAGATAATGCATAGCTATATTTACAGTGCATTTATTGCATTGCAAAATTATCATACTGTAACTAGAAACCTTGTCAAATCCTACTATTCCTCAAGGATATGAATGTTTATAAATAGAAGCAGAGACACGTTGTGGGTGGAGAGGAGTCAATGAAGCTCGGAGCCCATTTCAGCATATTGATAATTAATAAAGAGACATGTTAATTCACTGATAAGCCATATGTAAATATAGACACTAAGAGATATCGTTTGAATGTCCAGACAGGAGGAATAATAATTAGAGTCAAGGCATTTAACAAAACAAAACAAAAAGAAACAAAGGATCGGTCACATTGGAATAAGTGACTTATATAACATCATCAAAGTGTTATAATGATTTGAAAATTCCAAATGTGCATTTCCATTTGTTCTGTCAGATACTGAATTTCGCGATCATTTCCAAACAACACTCTCAACCCATAAAAATAAACGCTTTCCCAGTATACTCATCTACCTACAATGTTGTTAATTTATATAAAAACATTTTTTTAGTCACATAAAATTATCTGAAAAAATTATAAAATTATCTTATCTGGATTTACCTATACAGGAATATCATATATAACCTACTTTTCATATCTGCCTCTCTGCAATATAGGCATTGCATCTTCTGGGAATTCTCATAACCACGGATCCTCTCTTATGTTAAACGGAGGTTGTTACTCATTATTGAGTGCCTCTGCCTTCAATACAGTGCACATAAAAAGCCAAGGCAAATTAGACACAGGAGAGGAATTATCTTTAATTTGTTGAGCGTGAAGAGAACATACCTCGCTCTACAGTAGTGACAGTTGGATTCTAATGGTCCCTCAGAAGAGGAGAGATGAACTCCAGGACAGAACTATGGCTGTGCATTGTAACCTTCAGCAATATGCCCTCTAGAATTGTTCTGATTACTCTTATTTGGCTTTTCCCTTTTCCCTACTCTTATTTGGCTATTCTCAGTTCAAGAATATAAACCCAGGGAGTGTACAGACAATATACCTTCAAGTGGTTTTGTTGTATTGCATCTCAGAATGGGTTGAGATGCAAAGTCACCAGGACACTACAATTGTTTTTGCAGAACCATGTCATTCAGATAGTGATGATGTGCAAATCCATCTTAGGTTGACAATGCATAGCCTTATCCTTCACTCACTCAGATAGAATATCAGAATTTCTCCTCTACTTTAAAAGGCTGAGAAGAATGTTGCCTCACTTTTCCCAAGTCAATTAACAAACTGATATGAAGATACAAATCAATTCTGAACTTAACAAACAAATTTTGGAGCAGTAAACAAGTTACTTTGGTGAAAACTTAATAATTACCTCTGCATCAAGATATAGGTAAGTTTCACCCAATTTTACAGGTTTTCTTATGAGTGAAATAAGTAATTAATTTGAATTTAAAGGCAATTAATCTCAGTCTTCACAAATTACATCTAGGTCTGACAAAAAATAAGGCAATTAATTTCCCAGATGTTTAGTAAAGTGAACTTAAGCATGCTACAACAGCTACATTTTTGAAAATTGAGACGTCGATGAATGTCAATATACTCACTTAAATAACATATTAATCCCTAACCAAAAAAAAACTTTATTATCAAACTGATCTTGAATCATGACAATAAATCTTAAGAAAAAACAGTGTGGCAATGCTATAACCAAAGTAAACATGAAATATTGAACGAAATTAAATATTAAGTTAAATGAAATATTAAGTTAAAAATCTCCATGTATTCTGAAACGTGGCAATTAAAAAAAATCAATGGATGCATCAGTAAAGTTATTAATGAAAACAAATTTAGCCAAACATAAATTACATATGACAATTATGGCCTAAGCAGACACTTCTTTGACTCTTTGAATGAAAACATAACTATTTTATGGTACTTACAGCTAATATCAGACATTCTTTTGAAGGTAAGTACAAGACAGTGAGTTGGCCCACGCCTGAAACAGGAGTCCACTCTTATAACTAGCACACAGACAAGGGGAAAATTGTATCAAAAACCTTCTGCTCTCATTATCCTTTCTGCATGAACTTTCAGCCTGGCAGTGTACTGGGTCCTGTGTGTACTGAGTTAAAATTGGTGTGTGAATGCAGTGACCATGCAGTTGTTATTCCAGAAAATTTGATGGCACCTGTAGTGCCCTGGTGTTGTGCTTACACCCGTAAATTTTGGAACAGCTTACCATATCTCTTTTGTTTTGACTCACTCCTGTATTGTAATTGTTACAACCCCAGGTGCTTAATGTAAAATTGTCAGTGTTTGGTTTTCCATTTCCATTTTGTGTCTTTGAGCATGCAGGCATGTGTTCATTGCCTTGGTACACCAGGGGCTACATCCTCAGCTGTTGGTTGGCGGCGATTCAGAACAGTTTTTACCCTTTGCCAGTCAACCTCAATTGCTCACATTGTGGGAGGGTCGGCCAGACAGGGAACACTCCACCTAACATTAATGGGGCACCTGCACAATTACAAAAATATGCATAAATATGTATAATCACTACATTTTTTCACATTTCTCCAAGTTAAGTCAAGTAAGACGCGCTTTTTGCCCATAAAGATGTTTGTGCATGAGCAGGTGAAATGAAGCTGGAGCTGACTTCACATGTATTGGAGGATGAATGTACAGGTTGTAGCCTCCTGTGATGGCACAGGGGCCATATAATTGCAATCTCTACCAACCCCTTTGTTCAAGATTGTTTTGTAAATAGCAGTACAGATATTGTGCTTGCCCTGTTCCATCTTATTGCCATGTCTTCTCTTTCTGATGTCAGTTAGATGTTTTACTCCCATTTAGATTATAAATAACACTTGAGTTCAACGCCATATCCCTGTGAATTTCATATTAATGATTACCCTATACAGTTATTATGCATAAAAACATTGTTATTATTTATAATAAGGTTGGCATTGAAGAACACTTTGGCAAGAAAGCTAGCAGGTATCAAAAAGAGAAGCTCTTGTCAACTCTTGTCAACAGTTCTCTTTTGACAACCAAAGCTAAGTGAGTTTAACAGAATATACGCTTAGGCCAGGATATTATCAAGGAGCTTACAGTGAACTTTTGGCAGGGCTCAGTTGTATTAGATGTAGAGTATAAGTTTAGTGCAATTGATTACATTCAACTAATAAATTAATCACTGATTTTTTTTATGTATATATCTCTTTATTTATAGCTGATAAAAGTAGATGAAGTTCTCCACTTTAATCTTTTACGCACTCACTGGTTGTCTTCTAGGAAGCTGCATGGCCTTTGTTGCTTTGGAGCTCCTTGATACAGATTTAATTAGCTGTCAGAAGACCATCAGGTGTTTGTAGCAAACCTAACCAGGGATTAAGAGGTACAACAGATAAAACAGAAATCTTGACAAGGCTGTTACATAGAAATGCTTTTTTGTTCATGATTGTCAGAGACCTTTCAAAACAACTGTGGACAGAGTAGCCATGGGTAAGTATAGCAATGGGTAAGCAATTCATTCTATGCCCTTATTATCACATTTCCTTCCAAGTTACAGAAAAACAATACGCAGATAAACAAAACATGTAACTATTATTTCATATTGAGCATATGTTACTATTTTTTCAGGTGTTCTGTATGTGATGTATTCATTGTTGTTTCTTTTTGGTTGATGACCACTAAGATTCCAACAAACACCATTAGGTTGCATTTACCATTTTTCCAATTATACCATCCCCTCTAAGAACTACCCCCATTTTACACATCTACATCTAGGATCATTTGACTCAATTCACTAGGCACAAGCCTGATCTATAATCAGTTGGAGAATTACGGTACTTGCTGGGTTGAGCATTCGCTCTCATTACTGATGACTTACATGTGAAGCTAATAATATGCTAGAAAATTATGTTTGATTATATCATGAACAAGTTCAAAAACAAATATTATTTTATAATTTTATATAAAATATAATCATAATATACTTGTTTAGTGAAAATGATGATATGCTATACACAAAAGTATTATTCAGGCACAGTTGCGATTTTAAATATACAAGGAAAACATGAAGAAATGTGGTTGATCTTAAAGGTTTCCGTTGAGATGACAACAGCAGAAGAGGCGGTTTCCAAAAATTAAGCATCTTCATTAGGTTTGAGTTAGTTTGGCTATCAATAAACTCAATATTAAACAAGCCACAATTTCTGCAAAGTATGCAGAAAACTGATTCCCTCAAAACAGGCAATGCAACCAATCAATGAGTCTATTTCATCATTTCAAGCAGAGGCATCCGATAGACCATAATAAGGATTGTCCACTCGAGTAACACTATAAGAAAAATTACAATGTAGTCTGATAGTAAAAAAATTTTTGTTGATTTTTGATTCATGCACTGAATGGATCTAAAAAATCACACAAAATTTACCTTGAAAGTGCCTATGTGTACCTAATTAATCTAACAGTGCATAATCTTTCTCTTCTGTACAAGGTTTAGCTCCACTTTTGTTCCTGCCTACCACTAGATCAGATTTAATATTAGTGATTTTGCCATGTAACCAGTTAACTCCTTTGGTAAATTACTAACCCATCTATGGTGAGCACTCGTTGTCACTTGCATTTTACTCGTAAACTTAATAATATGCTAGAAAATGATATATGATTAAGTAATATCAGCAATATATTTAAAAACATTAATTAATTTTCATTTTACATTTTCATTCTCATCAACACTATGCTTCTAAATTCTCCTAAAGCCAACACAGTTTTTTACACTGATAAATGGATGAATTGTTTATGGGTTGAAAATCAAAGGAGTACAAAAGAAATTTGAAGAGATAAACTCAAGAACGTTGTGATACCTTCTGATCTTCTCCGGAAATAAAATATATGGACAACTGGAGGTTTCAATGAAAAATGAAAAATTTATTTGGAGAATAAGATACATAAAACAATAGTAAAACAAAATGTGAAAAAAGATGGACTTGACTTTTTTACACATTTGGGCACACAGAAAGACAACCTTTTGATGTGTATTATTTGAAATTATTTTGGATACTTCCAACAAACACATCTTTAACAAGACACCAACATTCTTATTTGACAAATATTACAGACCTGTCACAAGTTGTCACGAAGTCACCAGGAAACCGGACGCAAGTGCAGAGATTGTATTTTTAATGAAAACCAGGCGAATATAAACAAACACAGATTCAAACACTAAGTAGAAAACAAACAGAAAAGCAAACAGCAAATTTAAACTGGAATGTAAACCAGGACTAAGATTCAGAATAACACTAAGAACAAGAACAAGACTACGACTACGACGTCGACTTCGACTTCGACTTCGACTTAGACTTAGACTTAGACTTCGACAAATACAGAGCGCTCAGAATACACGTAGGCAAGTGTAGACTTCATGACGACTTTGGGAAACAGTGAGGTTTATAAAGAGGGGGGAATCAGGGAAAACAAAGTGAACACAGGTGTGAATGATGAAGGGACAGGCCGATGATTAGGAAACCGGCGACGCCGATCGCTGAATGGCTGGAGTCGGTGCGGGAGGAGACGAAGTCGTTACACAAGTGTGGTTAAGAATATGGGAAAACAATATTCTGAATGGAAAATTTAAGACAGCAGTGTTTTTAAGACTTATGTAATTGAGCTGCATAAATGACTCCATGCTATAGAGAGTGTCCTATTCTAATTGTTTGCTTCATGTGGAAAAGTATTCGCAGTGTTATATTTTACACTGGTGTCACACTGCCAGTGTGGTGTGCTTGTGTGCACCACGCTTTAAAGCAATTACCACAGTTCCCATGACAAGCCTAAGGGAGTGGGGATTTTTTCTTTACTGATCTAAAGCAGAAGAAGGCGGCCATGGAATCTTCAGAGAAACCACAGAGCAGTTTTAAGTTCTCTCAGTAGGAGGAAAGGGTGTTCACAGGCTAATTGTCCCAAAGGAACCAATGTGTATCATATGACCAGTCACCACGTACAACTCTGCTGTACTTATTTGTATACAGAGATGGAGTCATTGTTTAAAAAAAATTCTTTGTCTGTCTTAAATTTCTGAGTATATAGTTGTTTTGTTGTGGGGTTTTTCTTTCAGTTACTGTATTGCAAGAAATGGTCGGTCCATCACAGTTTGAGCAGATGTATAATGTCAGTTTCTGCTGCTACCACATTTCTTGTGCTTGGAAAAGGGAATAAATTCTGCATTAGTACACTCTTTAAAACATGATGCTGTCTGTCTTGATTTTAATAAGTTATTGAGTGTGATCCTGCAAATCGGCAAGAGACTGCACAGGAGGGGGGGTCAAATTACCATTTTATAAAACTTTTAATAAACAGGAAATTGTTTTAGGAGTTTTAGAAATTGGAGGCAGTTGTAGAATTAAAGCTTTAAGACTCAGTGTGTCACAGGCAGAAAAGGTATTCAGTGTGAAACATGCTTTTGTGAAAATATCAGACATCCATGTCTGAGGGCAATTGATCTGGGATTAGAGATAAACAAAGCTTACAATATTAACTATTGACTGATAATTACTATGTGTTGAGTGTGAGACCTGTATTGTTGTAGGCTGTTGCAAGATCTGCTGGGTGTTTTTCTCTAATCTTCAACATGGATGGCTTCTCATATCACTGCTATGCAGATGATACCCAACTATTCCTGTCATTCCTGTCAGATGACCCCCATGGTCTCAGCGCGGATCTTGGCTTGTCTCTCAGACATATCCACATGGATGAAGGAACACTACCTTCAACTAGACCTCTCTAAGACTGACCTCTTGGTCATTCCAGCTAATCAATCTGTCCACCACAATATCAACATAAAAATCGGCTCTTCATATCTCACCCCAGCTTAGGTCGCGAGAAACCTGGGTGTCATGATTGATGACCAGCTATCCTTCTCCAACCATGCTGCATCAGTCTCCCAGTCATGCCACTTCGCACTTTACAACATAAGGAAAATCAGGCCTTACCTGACTCAGTATGCCACCAAACTCACGGCACAGGTCTCTTCGTTCAACTACTGTAGCGCCCCTCTGGTGGGTCCCCCAGCATGTGCAGTGAAACCCCTACAGATGGTCCAGAATGCAGTGCCGCATCTGGTTTTCAGTCAACCTAAAATGGCGTATGTCAGACCACTACTCATTGACCTCCACTGGCTACCCAGGGCCGCCCCGAGTCACTAATGCTTGCTTACAGAGTGACTTCTGGGTCTGCACCCATCTACCTGAACTCGCTAATATGGGCTTATGCTCCTTCTCGCCCACTCTGTTCCTCCAAGGAAGATCGTCTAGCATTTCCATCCCTACACACAAGGAAATCTCAGTCTAGACCGTTTTCGTTTGTGGTTCCCCAATGGTGGAACAAGCTACCGACTCCCATCAGAGCAGGGGCGTCCCTCTCTATCTTCAAGAACCTCTAGAAGACTCACCATTTCCGAGAGCACCTCCTCTCCTAACACCTAACACCTCTAACACCCTAACATGCCTAACTCGCATCCACTGTGTTCTTCTCTACCTAATCTCCTGCTCTTTGTCTTGAAAGAAAACTCACTCTTCTTGCTTGTACTTTGCCCTAATGAATAGATGTAGTACTTAGTGCTTACTTATGGGTTTCTCACTACACTGTGATTTGAATTGTTTCCCCACGTGTTAGTCGCTTTGGATGAAAGTGTCTGCTAAATAAATGTAATGTAAATGTAATGTATTGGATTACAGAGACTATGACAAATGGGAGCTCCTCAAAAGAGTTAAAAGACTTTTATCCTAATCCAATCAATTCTGTTCAATTGTTTAAAAAAAACAAATAAAGAAAAATCTGTTTCAATTATAAAGGATACCTGTGCCAACAGCCATTGTGTATCTCATAAGATAACATTAAACTAAGTTAACATTAAACCAGCCACCTAACGATAACGTTAAACTAACATTAAACCAGCCACCTTATAAGTTAACATTAAACCTGACACTTCATGCTTGTCCTCATCGGTGTTTAAACTGTGGACAAGACTTGCACTGACATTTCAGCTACTGCTGCCTTCAAAGTCTCACTGCTGATATCAGATTTTCCTACTTCAATGCCAGTGTGTAGTTTCAAGGATAGGAGGACTCTATGTTTTGGGTTTCATTTTGGTATGTTGATGTTGCTTTTATCTGCTTTCTCCTTTACTCTTTGAAGTCTAATATGTTTACTCTTAGAATTGAGAGCACTGAGCTCAAGTTTGGGCAGGAATTTCTTATTTTGTCAAAGAAGGAAAAAAGTGACAAAGAGATTCACAGTTTCATTAAACTTGTTGCAATTACCAAGAAATACAAACAAATTGCAGCAGCAGTAAACTTTGCCCTGGTGAACTTTTTTCATCATCTGATTTGTAAATGTCAGATGTTAGTCCCTTCTCAGAAATTAAAAACAAGATGTGTTGAAGCAGCATAACTTCACTGCAGAACCACTACTGAAAAGTCCAATTATGCAAATTATCTGACATTTTTAAATAAGCTGTGAAGATTCTGTGAAGGTTAAAAAACAAATAATCTTTGGCGTGGTATCTAAGATGTCTGACTCATCAAGTTTGCTTGACAAATTTGTGTGTGTGTGTGTGTGTGTGTGTGTGTTCAGATCTTTTTTCTCTTTATCTCTGCCCTTTCTCAGGGAGGGGGTAGCCTGATGGTTCCTGATGTAGCCTGGACAGGTAATTGATAAGTTCTTGGACTAAAGATCAGACTAGCACACATGGCTCTGCATGCAGTTATTCTTCAGAGCTCAAACTTTTACCAATAGCAACGTGGGGTTTGGATTTGTTGCATCATAAAAGACTGTATTGTGAATCGAGAGAGGTCCACTGAAACTGAAATCTGCATACAAATTAACCCAATAGGAACTTTAAGAGAGAGTGGGTGTGCTTATCTTAGGTCAGAAAATGCCGCTTGGAAAATATAATTACAAATTTGACTGATGCCTAGCAGTATTCTTCATCCCAAGCCAACCTTTTAATGCCTCACAAAGGACATACTTGTGACAGTATGTACTTAAAAATGAGAGTTAAGTAGAGAGTTGATAGCTGAGGCACAGCTATGAGAAAAATTATAATTTTATGTAAAATGCTGAGCACGCAAAATTATAATGTGGTGAACTATTACAGCCTGAAAAATACGAAACATTTCTAACAAACTTGGGCATGTTGTGGAAGTATATCACATATAAATAGGGAATCCAAATATAGTGTTTTATAAAGTAATAATTGAGCTGAAATTATTATTATTATTATTATTATTATTATTGTTGTTGTTGTTGTTGTTGCTGTTGCTGTTGTTGTTGTTGTTGTTATACATATAATAGGCTGTTGCTGGATCATTCTAACAGTTCACAGGTGTAATTAGTGCAAACTTTCACTACTGAAATCTATAACCTTGGACAACACAAGCCATATTAGATGGAACAATTCAATACAGTTGACAAGTTTGTCAAAAGAAGCATATGGAGGCTGTCGTTCTGAATTTTGAAAGGAGGTCTTGATCTTACAATCTGCATGGAGCCTTGAGGGAGTTGTCACGTCAATGTGATTTGTTTGATGCAACTTTGGGCCCTGTGGGTAATAAGAGTGACAAACTACCACATGTATTGACACAATGTCTTTTCCACATGCCCCTATGCATATCTCCCATTTGTTTAGCTCATATTCCCATAGCATGCATACATGTGTGCATTTATCAGCAAACACCACTCCCAACAAAACAGAGTCAGACATAGACATTTTGCCTGCAGACTGACTCAGTGGACAATAAGGCCTTTTCAGTATCTCAGAGCACACTATGCATTGAAAAGATCTCTTAAACACACAAAGGTCACAGAGGAGTTCTCTTATTCATCCGTCCAATAAAACGCAAGCAAAAGCTTTGCAAAGAACAAACAGTGGAAAATATGGAGAGCAATAGCATTTAAAAAACTGACACCCTTTGATCTGTGTTAAGTTTGATGGGGTTCAAGGGTGGAAAGGTGGGATATTGGTAGAGAGTGGAGAGGTTGTGGATGTATGAACCTCTGGGGCTGATCCGGGTGGAGAGGAAATCCCCATGCTGCTCAGCTGTAATATACCTCTCAAGCTCCTAGCAGGCGGTGACATTACATCCATCAGAGACTCAGAGTTTGTAGTGGTGCAGTAGAGGCCCGAAGGAAACAGCCAGCGGCAGGCGGACACTGGACTGGTATGTCCGCATGTGGTGTTGGAGGGGAGTGCAGTGGAGTCCTGGTCCAGAACAAAGCCCAGCAGGGTAATTCATCTCCGACATTCGCATCCCCTTTCCTGACAGCCCCTGTACTAAAGAAATATGCTGGGGATGTGGCTGTCCTGCATCGGGTATCCTATCAACAACATGCAGAGATGTTTGGACAAGGTGAATGCATTAGTGAAACTATATATTCTCTAACAGGGAACACAGATGGAACTGAAACCCAGTGGTTTACAGGGCCAGGCATTGTGAAGAGGGGTATCTTATGGTTTTAACAGCACTACCTTAACAAACTCTATTTATCAAAGAGTCTGAAACACAGATGTGTATTGAGTTCTTTTTGGAAACAAAATGCAAATCCTTTGTCAACCTAATACTTCACATTCAGTTTTCACACTGTTGTGTCTCAGTAAATATTTCCCACTCATTTCTCATGTTGTTCCTCTGAATACCTGCTTCCCATATCTTCACTCACAAGATGACAGGAAAAAAAATCTTCTCAAGAAAAACAAAACTCTTTATGAAAAATATCTCCAGCATGTTTTCCAATTACAAAAAAAACTTCATAGGCAGGTGCGCTTAAAAGGGAAATATGATCAGTTTTGCCCCTTACTTATTTTTTTCTAATTCAGAGAACTGACAATGCAACAGTAATTTTGATTGTCTAAGGAATGTCAAGTAGAAACAATTTCTTTTGATACTTTCTGCTGTTTTCTCTCTTCATGTAATGCAAACATAAGATGGGGTTTATCAGTTGTAGTATGCGTAAAAAATATTGTCTTTGTCCAACCTCATCATCCATTTTTGATTTTCATTTTTTTTTCTGACAGAATCTAGTGGTGGAATTTTTGCCAGGGAGGTTTATAGACAGTACTTTTCTCCTAAAAACCTCAGCACCTGAAAGCATTTTAAAGCACTGCACACGATGTCGTTGAACTAAACTACACAAAAATGATTGATGCATATAATTGATTGTTCACAGTCTAACTACTTTGATGCTGTTCAACACAGTCCTGTATAACAGTGTTAAGACTGCTGCCTACCAGTACAAAAAAAACTTTCAGAATTATTGGGCTATAAAAAGCATGAAATGGCAAGCATTAAAAACCCGTTTGTTAATGGTGAACAAATATGATTTTTTGTGGCTTTAAATATACAGTAAAAATTATTCTTCCAGAGCCTGTGGAGAGATGCACAGATGTTTTTATTTAAAGCACATTCACTTTATTATGGTTTTCTGACATGATATATACTTTTCCAAATCTCATTAACTATTCTGTGAGCTATCTCTCTCTCTCTCTCTCTCTCTCTCTCTCTCTCTCTCTCGCCTCATATCTCTGCTTGATTCTAGTTAAGAAATGTTTTGTATCGTCATGAGATGATTCAGCATATAGTTATCTACCACAATACCATCTTAGGCAACACTGATGAAGACTATTCAAAAAATGAAAAGATGAGATTAGTGCCAAAGAAGGGTAGATAAATTTCTTGTGATTCAGTGCACAGACATCCTCATTTTGGTGTGCCTCATGATAAATTGAAGCCAATTACAATACTGCACAGCAGCAATAATGGCCCCTACAATCCGGTTCAGTTCATCTCCCCAGCTCTGGAGGTAATGGTACTTTGTATTTCGGGTGAGTGGTCCAGCTTGCTCTGATCTCTCACTTCAGGACAGTTAATACAAGGTGTCAGTGAGAAGACAAAGGGAGGGGGGTAATTGCCTGTGAAGCGAGAAGTACTTGGCACGGGAGAAGAGGCCTCACGATTCCTGTCTGAGACTAAGCCCTAGCTTAATGAATTGTTCAGTATGTCCCCTGTCACACAAAATCTGGCTTGATAGACAACATCATTCACAGGGAATAATATATCCAGAACTCTGGAATACATGAATGGTGATGAAATGGACCCACAACTGTTTCCACAGCCACAGTGAATGATAAATGATGAGCTGCAGTTACTTTTCATGGAAATGGAGTGATAAGTTGACTCCTCTCAAAATGTTTATTGCACTTCAGTAAGTGAGGATGACATTAAAGTAACATTCCTTCTCTCTTTAGTCATTTTCTGTTACTATTATCATCATGTACAACGGACTGTGCAATTTGGTGACTTTGATATATCATGTTATGTGCAGCTTATGATCCCTGATTATTGTGTGTTGTGATGCTTCCATAAACTCACCCCACAATTTGACATCCAGTGCTACGGTATATTGGGTGTGTTGGACTTGAACAAAAGAAACTGCAAAGTTTTGGAGGAAGTCTTATGAGGTTTTACATGTGCATTAGAGATTTGGGCTTAATAAAATTCCATCCCAAATAACCTCTCAAGTTCTGCCAGTGTGAGCAATGCACAGATTTCACGCCACTGTTCAGGACTTAATGTAATACCTGTAACTGCCTCTGACCAGAAGAGCAAGTTAATTTCGCACATAAAATAGTCCAACAGATTAGTTGAAGCTGCCCTTAACATTTTCACTATGATATGAAGTTAGTCCCAATAAAAATGGGCATTTTACTAGGCTATGAAAAAGACTTTCTCTTCAGAAATGTACTTTTAATTAATCAATGTTTTTACTAGGGAAACGATAAAATGATGTGGACTAAAGCTTGCTCTCTGTGAAATTGAACAAGGATCTCTCTCTGGTGGTGGTGTCTTTAACAACACTTTGGAGACCAAATTAATCAATCATGGACACACTCTCTCTCCCTCTGTCCTTTCCTCGGTCTCAAGTGAGTTTCACTCCCCTTTGCCAGTGCATATCCTGCTTCTAATTAAAATAAGGAGGAAAAAGATTTTCTGCATCATTCCAGTCCATTCCAAGGGTCCAACCTATCTGGCACAGTAGTATAGTCAGAGTGCAGCAACATAAGGATGTCTTTGAGGATGGCAGGATGGGAAGGAGCCTGTGTTCTCACCTAATAGGGGATATGCCCATTGTAAAATCATTAATGTTCTCTTTTTTAAACATAGAGTAGTAGAACAGAAAAAGTCTTTTTTTCTTCTTGAGCTTGACTCTAGTCAGAGCCGATTTTATTGCCGTTTGAGCGAAGCCAATATAGAGCAGAGGACAGCATTCCGTTTTTTTTGTTGTTGTTGTTGTTTTCCGAGCATAAAACAGTCTCATATATCTAGGTTGCTGAGAAAGAAACATGAGTGACTGTAATAAATCATCTATCATACAAATACACATTTTACCTGATGAGAGGCAAAGTCTATTAAGAACTCTCCACAGAAACACTCTTTTTCCAACAATAAATAGAAGGCAGTGAATTTGCGTCTTTCTCAGCAAACATGAGAATATGTTTCCCAGGAGGCTGACAGAGAGGAAACTCTGTTAACGCCAAACAGCTGTGGAGGCAGTCAGCGGCAGTTGATAAGCTCTGGCTAAAAAATATTTCCCACTTTGTTGCTGTGGTTGAAGTTCCAGGTAATTATTGGACTTCTCAAATGAAAGTCTCTAAATATAAGGGACCTGCTCACTGCTTCATAAAAACCAGATTCATTCTTGAATTTCAATAACGCAAAGGGGACTACAGATTTTCTTTCCAGTGGAAATTTGCTGATTCCATTAACTTTTCGAGACACTTTGCTCCGTCTGATGATATCCCTGTGACAATCAGGGAGTGGGGGTAGTATGTTCAGTTTAGATACTGGCTGGATAAGTCAGTTATGTTCACATCTTATAGCATAAGGTTAGGCCAAAAGTCTTACTGATGGGGAGACATTACAAGGAGAAGTCAAATATGCGGTCCAGACCACCTCCGAATGTGGTCTGAGCAATCGGACCTCGATGCGGCCTCAGTGTGCATTAGGTGCATTAGGTACACCTGTACTTTAGAGCTGTCCACTTGGGATCACCACAATCAGATCTAATGCAATGTGTAAACAGGGCCAAAGCGTTTGGGAGGTGGTTTAGGGGAGAGCTCTGGATGAAGCGGGAGACGTCAAGTTGCAGTAATGAGGCCAAGGAGAGAAGACAAAGGGAGAAAGGAGTGGTCAAAGTTATTCGGATATGCTGGCATAAGCCTAAAGAGGACATGAGTGATCATGTAACGTTTGAAAAAAAAGGACAAATTTTAATCAGTCATATAACAAAATTAACTCTTGTTGGATTAATCATATATCTGTGCCAGTACATTAGTTTAAGCGGAATTTAGATACCAAAGCAGCTAGTTAGTTAGATACCAAATATTTCTTGGCCAAATATTTTAAGCCCTTAATCTTGTTTAGGTTTGTAATGGTTAATGGTTAGTTTTTCAACTGTAATCTAGTTGTATGGGCTGAACTGGATCAGTTGGTTGGTTTATAATGATGGCATTATGCAAGTTATTTCACTAAATGCACTGGACTCCGATGAAGTCACTAATGAAGATAAAGGAAGAGTTTATGGTTGATTAACACAGACATTTCCATGACCATCTCCTCACATAAGGTTTGTTGTCTGTCTTATACATATAAATCAGTAGCATAGCATTACATGATGGTTGTTTGTTTGTTTGTTTGTTTGTTGTCATCTGTAGGCTAATGACCAAGGGGGATGACTAGAGCCTCTCACTTTCAAGGACATGGAAAGGTCAAAAGATTTATACATGTTTATGTTCCCTCTGTGTTGTGCAAATAAAATTTGTGTGGCTGTTTGTTTACTTGCTTTGTTTTCTTAGCTGTTTTGCCCGCTAGGAATTTATGTTTTTTAAAGTTTCAGTGTTGGCCAGAGTGAAGCTCCTTTGAAGGTTACTAAGCTTTCTTGCTCTCACTTCTTCTACACAGTCATAGGTGCTGAATAGACTTGAGCATGGTTAGAATTAGTATTGATACATAGATGTTTTTAAAGCTCAAAACCCCATCTTGTTGTCAGCATTGGTTGAGAGGCCCAATTAGTTAGTGCACTAATATGCTGATTACGCAGTTCCATACATTGTTTAACGAAGGCCAGTTTAGGACCAATTCAGTGATATGCTAATAAGACCACATCAAAGCAAAAGATCTGAGTCAGGTCCATAGAGAGAACAATTTTTGATCTGATGCCCAAATTTGGTCAATACTTGGCACATCCTCTGAAGTTCTGTTCCCAGTCCTAGATTTAATTCTAGTTCATTAGGGTTGATCAGTAAGAGTGATGAGCGTGATGTCAATGAGCTACACAAGATGCCACATTTCAGCTGTGTAATTCCCAGAGGCTCGTACTAAAACACACCAAAAAGTAAACATGTGCAGAATGCAAAATTTCTTTCAGTATATTTAGGTTTGTGCTAGCAGACATCCCCACAAAGACATGCCCCTGGGGTTGCTAATTAGCAATATTAGCAATAAAGCTGTTTAGCAGCTCCCTAAGCAAACAAGCAGATATTGAGTGGCCCAAGTGAGTGGCAAATGTGACTTGATTTCTCATTAAGTCTGCTGAAATTGCATTGAAGTATACCATAATACTCCCCTACTGTTGTCTCATCATATCTTGAAAACAGCTCCCATCATGCATTTTTTAGCATTGTAATCATATGCATGGCTTTTACTTTTTAGTTTTATCTTTACTCCATATCACCAACCTGCACCTGTACATCAAACAGTTCTTTTATATATTTCTTCTGTGGCAACTGATTCAGTGCATTCCTGAACTGGACTTCCTCTTGAGCTGCAGCTGCATGCACTCAGAGCAGAATCTTGTTCTCATCAGTGAATATGAGATAAATTGTATTGAACTGAAACGATAACACATTGTGTTACAACAGAACAGTCATCAGAATAATGTGAGTCAATTTGGAAAGTCTTAGATGGACAAGGGGGGAAAAAAAGGTTTTCCAATGCCATCTTTGAGCAAGTCATGCAGATCACTGCGTCTTTATGCATGAATCTTTCACTTTGATGAGTAATGAACAGCAGCAATAACATCATATTTATATGTCACTCAACTCAGTTGCACTAATCACACAACAGTCCCTCATTAGCTGAATGTTTCATCATTAACTGTAGCCAGATAAGAGACGGGTACAAACAGTCTGTTCCATGCAGTAAAAAGGGAAAAAAAAATGAAATCACCACAAACACTTTCTCACACTGAGTAAAAAGCACTTTGTCTCAAGCCAAAACCAGCAGCTTGTCTTCTCCCCCTCTGAGAAGATCATGCCATAACAATGGCTGCTGATGTCATGCTTTCAATGCTTGCTCTCTCAAAAGCCAAACAACAGGAAGGGTAAACAGGATCCAGACACTCAGAAGAGAGCTGATGTTTCACGCCTTGCATGAAACAATAGTTATTTAGTTCCTTTTTTTTATTATTTGGGTGGTCTGTGAGTAATTTTCTCCACGTTGATTTTCTCTGGCTTGAAAGTGTTATTCTTTCCATTTGGACATTGTGTGGACTTTGTTATGATGTTTTTGTGAGACGGTGAGTGGAAAGCTGAAGTCATGTTGTGTCTATGCCATTCGTATAGGCTTGGCAATGTGGCTGTGCCCTTTACCGGTGAATGAAACAGGGACTCTATGCTAAAAACGTAACTGAATGTGACTAATTCTTTGATATGACATTTGAGAGACATTAGAATAGATGTGAATGACATTTGAGAGACATTAGAAAAGATGTGGATGACAATTTCCAAACTGGTCTTTTAGTGGGCCACTACAATAGCACGACAAGACGAGCAAGAGTCATTCACCAATACACTGCAGCTGCAATCTTTTTGTACCTGACATTCAAGCCATTTTAGTATTCACTAACATTGTGGTGGCATGCATGTACCATTTGCAGAAAACCCATTCTGTGTCTTTGCAATAAGCAACACTGCTCAGTATATTTAAGCTCTTACACTCGCTAGCTGATTGTAAGCACATCCGTTATATGTTAATGCACTGGCAACAAAAATGTAATTCTTTATTTGTACAAGACAGTGAGTGTTACTTGACAAATTCAGTGTTAGCAATGGCATCAAGTTGTAAGTCCCTTTACTGCCATCCTGCAAGTTAGTGACTCTTTGTCAGACTGAAAAATCTACACTTCATAACAAAGAGGAGCTAAAGGCATATAAGGTCCTCGATACATACAACTACATTCCTCATTTCATGTACAGGACGTTAATTACTGTCTTGTTGATTTTTGCATAACAAAGATTACTATGCTGCTCAGCCGGTGTCAGGAACATAAGATTTTATTTATACATGAGTAGAATTAGACATGAGACCACTGTTCTTAAGTAGACAAACAATTACTCAGCTGGTGAACTCTTCATAGGTAGCTGGAAAAGCCTTAAAGTAGTTAAAACTGAGGATTTTCCATTATGCTTCTTGTAGCAGATGTATATGAGTATTACTTGCCATACAGCATTATATAAAGTATTTGGTTGTTGCTAATGCTGAATGACTCGTCTGTAGAAGTGGTAATTGACTTTGACCTAAAGTGCAACTCAGAAGATGTGAATTCCTTCCAGCCTGTACTTCTGGCTCTAATAACTTAACCTCTCTAAAATTATATTTTGATCTGTAATGAAATCAGTGAGCTGTAATGTAATCTTCATATTAGGCTCAATCCTATCAATTTTTTTTCAGGCACATGTTTCCACAAACATCAGTAGTTCGCATTAAAGGCGTCCCGACATGTTTCAATATTTCATATTCATATGTCTAACCCATTCTTGTTCATACATCTCTAACTATGTAAACCAAAGACTTTATCTTTACAGACGCATACAGTAATGTGCTTCAACATTAGCTCTTGTTAATGCTTCTGGGTTCCATTATTTTGGCAACAACAGCTTGTGCTTGAGAATGGAACTACAGCCATTCAGTTCACGGTGGTAGATTCATCGGATTTCAGAAAATTAGATGCACTACTGAGCATGTGTAGAGTGCGAAACTTGCAGTTGATGTCATGACCAGGCCATCCCCACCTTATAGTCTGCCTTTGATTATTTCCAGATTTCCCTTCGAAACCATAAACTGGTCTTAAACTCCGACAAAACAAAATGTATGTTGTTCTCAAGGTCACGCTCCATGAAACCTAATACAGCTATCCACACGCATGTAAACTGGAACACAAATTGAAATCGTGGAATCTTATAAGTATCTAGGAATTTGGCTAGACTGTAAATTATCGTTTAAAACTCATGTGGAACACCTGTTGCATAAACTGAATGTGTTTCTTTAGTACAGAAGCAACTTTTGTTTTCCTTCGCCAATAGAAAATATATTGTCCAATCAGGGATTATGTCCGTGCTTGTCGTGATACTGTATATTCATATGCCTCCCCCTCAACCCTAAAACCACTGGATGCAGTGTATCACAAGACTTTGCATTTAATTACTGCTGATAAATTCCAAAGTCACCACTGTACTCTTTATGAAAATGTGGTTTGGTCTTGTCTAATTAGGACAAAGGATTTGCAGGATGTTGTATTTAGGGCCTGCAATGTAAAATACCAAGCTATCTTTCTTCCTCTATTATTTTTAAATGCAGCAACTTTAATGCATGGTCTTAAGACAAGCAAATTAAAAAAAAAGGAAAAAAAAAATTTTGGTAAATACAGAGCTTGGTAAACCTTTTTAGGCTTTATGTTATTTTTAAATAGAATGATTGACAAAAACACTGAAACTTGAAAAACTTATTTCATTTGAAGTTTTAAAATATAAAATTTCCAACCATTGTTTTTGTAATGATGGGTGTGTATGTTTTATTAGATTTGTCTCTGAATGCTGACTGAATGTGGTAAGGTGTGTACGTGCTGTAATTGTCTCTGCCAATTGTATTTTCTTATGAAACAGGTCTCCCTTGAAAAAAAGCTGTTGTTCTTAGTGAGACCACCTGTTTAAATAAAAGGCATAATAATAATGATAACAACAACAACAACAACAACAACAATAATAATAATAATAATAATAATAATAATAATACATCTTTTAATGTATTTATATGATTATATTCTACTCTAGTAGAGTCTCTTGATTATTAAAAAAAAAATACAGGCAAATGCAAATGCACAGGTCAGTTACTCAATCAGTAGTTGCCCACAGGGTACTGAACATCTGGTTCATTTGTCTGTTCTGGGAGTTGCTATGGTTGAGTAAATGAGTGAGAGCCGTTGATGTAAACCATATAGAGGTCTAGAATATAAACATAGACTTTTTTTGCAATCAGAATCTATAAATATCGAATTGTTTTAATGTAAGTTACGTGAACTACAAATGAGTCAGCTAACTCAGTTTTGTTCAGTGTTCAACATACATTTTAAGATAGCTGGAAAGCATCATATAAAATATGATTCAATAACAGTCCACCTCTGGCCACTGGTCATTGACATTATGCTTCAGTCTATTTAAACATAATCATAAGACCAAACCTTTTGCTACCTTGCCAAAACCTCCTTTGATGTAACTTTAAAAAAATAAATAAATAAAAAATGAAGACAGTATTACATATCATTAAACTCCTCTAACCATGTAACAGTCTGCATTCAGAAGATACAAAGATTCCAAAATGATGATCTTGCTTCTTTTCAGTAATTTGATTCTTTTTTTTAATCCATTTCACTAAGAGATTCATTCACCAGTTTGTTCAGTGACACTTCCAGTATGCCAAAAATAGGTGCTAAGCAGCCTAACCAGTTTCGCCATAAATGACAGAGACAAGACTCAAAGACATTTCTGTTCATTTTGTCAACTGTAAGGCTCACTGTTGTTTCACAAATGCTACTGTAGTAACACAATGAAGACAAATTGATATCTACAATGGTAAAAGTAGCGCATAGACAAATTATGATCCTCCATAACATTCTTTGCCAAAAACACTATTTGACTCGGTCAAGACAAGACTTTAAAAAATACTTCTATAGGTTATGTGACAGTATTATAATGTGCAACTAAAAGCTTTACATTTCCGATAATTAATTGCCTCTATAATTAAAGTCATTTTGTTTTACGCTCATCTGTGAGTATTTAAACATTTGTGAATTGTACAAAAAATGAAACATGCACATTCTAGGCATAAATTCCCATGATGCATTGTGTGAACAGTTAGAGCTGAGTGGAGCCAAAGTCAGTAATGGAACTGTCATGACCACTGAGAATGTTATGAAAAACACAGTCAACTAGCATTAGCTAGTACACTGTAAAGGGGTTAGAGTGTGATCCTGCAATCACTGTTATGACTGTGATTCAAAAGCAGTTCATGAGTTTTTTTGTATCATTTGTGTTTTGTTAGATGCAGTCTTACCCCATACTTTCCTGTACTTATAACATGACAGCCAAACAACAACCTACATTTAATTATGAATGTATTTATCAATTAAAAGAGTAGGCCTAGTCCACCATGGGTGTATTCCACTGAAAGTTACATCTAATGTATCTATTGTATGTATTTCATTTGGCCAGTAATAAGGACTGCATGGCTCAGTGG
Source organism: Chanos chanos (assembly GCF_902362185.1). Classification (NCBI taxonomy): domain Eukaryota; kingdom Metazoa; phylum Chordata; class Actinopteri; order Gonorynchiformes; family Chanidae; genus Chanos; species Chanos chanos. The sequence continues at coordinate 41,819,045 of NC_044497.1, forward strand.
TTACTGTTCAGAGCAAGCAACTTTGTTCAACTCCACATGGTTCTGACTGTTTGCGCAAAGCATCATGGGAATGCATGACCAGCGGGTCCATGTAGTATGTCCTGAATTGCGCAAGCGATATGGATTGCAGTTGTGTGCACACCTGCAGTACTTCCACTCCCCTCTCTTGTTCTACTTCCATCCCCTTTCCAATCAGTGAGTGAGTGATAGCCTACATCCCTCAGAGGGATTGTTCAGACTCAAAACAGGAGTGGGTCAAAGTTGGACTTCAGTGAATTAGGTGCCGTGTCATCATTAGATGACGTGTGCATTCTCCTAACCAGTGACACGCTCCTTTGATAAATACAGCCTGTCCCATAAGGCTATCTGCTCACGCTAGAGTGAATCCTCTAAAAGGAAGGAAACAGCCACCTTACCAGTCATGTCTTTGTCACCAACTGGCAACAAGCAAGAGAAAATTGAAGGAGTGAATCAGTTCATGGAAATCTAGATCATTTTGTTCACTTAAAAGTTTTCAAGAAAAAGAACAAATTTCTCATGAACAACACAGTTGAACAGAACACATGCTCCAGATCAACAGCAGATGAATATGTTGCAACCTGATACATAAACAAGAAAAAGAAACATAAAAAAAGTATTACGCCTGTTATCTTGTTTTATTGGAAGAGATATTTCTCCACAGAGATAATCAAACAAACACATATTTTCATTCCTTCAAAACAGTGCCAACATGATAAAAACAGTGAGCATGAAGAAATCTGGCAGTGTATTAGACACATGTTTGACAATTTTGAACTATACATACTTATTTTTTTGGCTGGCTGAATATGAGTTTTTTTCTTTTTTCTTCCTTTGAGTCCAGGCATTCATTTAATATTGTGGACTGCCCCATCTCGGTCTAAGCAATAGCAGACACTTTCAGTGATTCTAATGATACTAACGGCATAAACAATGGACCTTTGCACAAGTTAACATCCTCTAACTTCCTCTTTAAACTTTTTCATAGAAATGAGACACACAAATTAGAGTCCCATGATCAGGTTTCAGAAATTACAACTTGAAGCTAATGTCATCAGTTATGTAACCATTCCTTTTTAATGAAAATTGAATAATGAAATTCAGTAAATCTTCACTTATGGCAATGGACCATTCTGAGCACTCCTTGGAAACCTGAAATGTATTGTTTGCCCAGCATTTCCTTGATTAATGTGGCCTATCTAAAAGGTCAGATCTTAGCCATCATTCATAGAAAAGCATCTTGTCTGCGTCAACAAGAGGAAGATAAATCAGAGAGTGAAGCACTGCTGACTGTAATACTGAGGAGGGTCCCAGAGTGTGTTTAATTACCCTGCCTCAGGTCTGAGAAAAGCCAGTACAGCAGAGCACTCAAACAGCCTAGCCAACAATCACAATAGGAAAAATTGAGATTTAGAGCTAAACTATGCCCTTTGTCATTTCTTTTCTTTCAACACGTATCTTTAAATCTGTATAATGAACTTGAAAATGGTCTAGATTATTTCTTTGACAATGAGAGGGACTGAAACGACACGGTACAGTAAGATTTCAGTTCCAACTGAGAAAAGGGATTTGAGCTATAAATAATGAGTTTCTACAGCTGAGGACGAGACAATAAAGCCAGCTATGCACCATCCCACCATGAATTCAGTCATTTTCAAAGCCAACACTGACAGCAGTACTGAATATCAATTAATGTTTTTCTCTTTCTCTTTCTGTTTCTCTTTAGGATATTAACATTCACACAAGCAAACAAGACACAAGACCTTATTTTCTATGCTTTATTTTCATGTGCAGTGCTAAAGAAGATATGATTTAATATTCAAAATGTGAATGAACAATGAATTGTTGATAAAATTGAGCTGCACAAAAATAGAAAATTCTAGAGTAGAAGAACATCAGTCTTTGCTACTTTGTATACGTTTATCATCTTTTATCAAGTCACAGAAGGTAATTTGAATCAGATCCTACAAGTCTCCAGGACAGATTCAAAAGAATGTTTAGGTAAATGGAAGAAGAAATCTTTATGTGAACTTGATGAGAAGAAAGGTATAGCACCTCATCCTACTTTACTTTCAACTGATTGATCTTTTAGTGTACATCTATTTTAACATTTATATTCAGTGGCAGCAGGTTGCTCCTATAGTCAAAGCCTGGGGCCCCTACTTGTGAGAGAAATAAAAAAAAAGAAAAAGTTTTGCCAGACTCTTTGATGTCCTTTCAGAGTTCAATGGGCCCCGAGTTTGGTTTTTGATGAAACTGGCAGTAGAAAAACACTAGCTTGGCTTGAGAAATGTGATCCATCTGCTAGGTGTGTGAAGAACATCTTGAATTCCAAGAGTGAGTCAAACTTACCTCTCGCACTGTCAGTCTTTCCACATTGTCTGTAATGACCAATCCAAACCTTCTTTCAAATCATCTGAGAGAGTCTCTTGTGAATGGTTCTCGGTACTTCCCATGGTGACCCTACTCCCCCTCCCTGAGTTGAGTGTCTGCCTGGTTAAGCCCTGTCCTGTTCCACATCTCCACAATCACCCTTCAGGAATGTGTTTTTTCCCCCTGCGCCTACATTTATTAGTTCAGGCCTCGCATGTCACGGGAAGGACAAGTATATAAGGCACATTAGTCCTGTGGACATTTCACAATGAGATCCTGCTGGATCTGGCCAGGATCATAGGAAAATCACTTAAACATTTATAGGTTCAGACCACATGTGAACGAGGGAGAGAGGCAGAGAGAGAGAGAGATAGGAGGAAGTCACTTTCACAAGCAGCAATACAGATGATATATACATGCAGTAGAGGTCTGGAGGCAGTAAGAATAACCCCCGCTTCATCACCTCAGACAACTTCATAGAAACGTTATGTGAATACTGTAGTATAATTTGGGGGTGCTTAACTGAGAATTAACTCGTCATCAAACAATTTTTGCTGAGTTCATTTAATAAAAGCTCATTTATAAAGGCAGGCAACTTCCATGTTTGGTTTCAGTCAACCTGTCCTTGGAATTTTTTGATGACCAAATCCCCCAAAATTATTATTATTTTTTTTTTTTTTTCGCTGTAGTGCAACTGAAGCCAGCTGATAGCTGAAATGAAGTTAAAATTATGAGCGCGACAGAAGTTGCTTCAGCAAAACTTTCTCCTTCTGATTTGTTTAGAATAGTGAATTATACATGAATGCACAGGTGGATTTTGGAGAATAAACACAGCTCTCTGCTATGGAGTCACTTAGGGCAAGTTCTCAAATAATATACGTAGCCAGTCTTTTGTAATTCATCAGCTGCCTGTGAGAATGGAGTTCACTCAGTCCACTGGCTAGCCCAAATGGGATCATTCATCCATTTAATAACTATGAAAATAACCTCCTAATATCTGCCCAAATCCTTCCATTTAGGGGGAAGGAAAATTATTCTTCAGATGTTTGACTTCAGAGAGTGTTTCGCCTAGGGGAAGAACTAATACACTGTGTTATACTACAAATAATAAAAATGTTTCTTCATAATCACATTTGGAACAAAAAGCAGAGGTCACCACTTAAGATAAGAAAGCACCAGTGTTGTGACTGAATTCATTATGAGAAGTCATCACACTGCCATGAGGACGGCAATGAAGGCAGCAGTGAATTCAAAACAGTATGCCATCCCTACATCAGTGTACATCAAAACATTCATATTCACATACACATTCATCTAGTCACACAAACACTTATTCTGTCACATCCCCTCCTCTCCTACACACAACCCATTCACTTAATCATTCATGTAGCCTGCTTACACTGAAGAGTCAAATCTCAGCAAAATTATGAAACATCAATGTTTTCATAATATTGAATATAAAGAATTCTGTGCTAAGTCTTAGTTCAGAGTTCTTAATCTAATCAGAGGTTTTTTTTTCCCTGCTCTATAACTTCACATTTTTCATGTCTTTCCAGGGCCAGAACTCTGATAGCATTGTTAGAAATGCTCTTACTTATAGTTTCCTACATTTGACTGATTGTATAACCCTGTGCTTCTCTCCCTGCCCATTAATCAGTAGGATGGCACTGCCAAGGAGGGGTGTGCAATCTCTTGACCTCCCAGCTTGAGCAGTGCCAATGTGATCTCAAGCAATGATGGATAAGAGCAGTTTAAGGGGTGCTTTGACTAAGACTAATTAGTAGTAGGAGAAGCACTAGTAGTAGAGAAGAATAAACGTAGATGAGAGATATTCATCTTCCACATGATTGTGAGTGGTGCAGCTCACATCCACTGCCAGAGAAAGAATCAATTATGTATAATTTTGTCTTTGCATTGTCAATTATGTAGGAGCCCTTATTCTTATCTTAAAGTGCTCTGACAGAAACATGATTTCTCTCAAAGTTTGGGTCCAAGTACACGCAGCCCATCATAATTCATTCATTAATCTCGCAAGGATTCATGTTTATTTTTCTATTTCAACGGTAATCTTGGTATGGCTATGAATATAGAGCATGAGATATTGTTCACAGTCGGGGCGTAAGATTTTTTAAAACCATTTCTTTCTCCCTCTGTGTTTTATAAGATTGCACTCAAATGCTTCCAAATTCATCTATTTTCTGTATTTTCATATTGGAGATAATCTCAAAATGCATCAGATAAATGCACTTTTAGCTGTGCAGGAGACTCTCTTCACTATGCTAACCTTGAAACCAATCCTGTCAGATAGATCTTTTAATCTGTCTCTTTATTCTACCTAATAACACTCCCATTTACCCTGCTTTCCACACATAATGGCTGAGGTGACATTGACACTGCAAGTAAGTTGGTTAAATCCATTTAAGAGCCGTAAGAAGAAATCTCTGGACAAGGGCCAACATGGAAAAACTCTTTAGAGTCTGGAATACCTGATTAGGAGAAAAGCCATGTTCTCTGCTTGTCACATTTCCCGTTTCAGCAGATGAAAGCTTGGATGACATCACACTCCGCTGATATATAACTTGTATGAGGGAGTAACAATAAGCATGATGGCATTAAAGGAGAGCAGAATTATTATGCGTCCTGGGCTCTTGGTGTTTTCATGTTTGAGAACATTTCTATCATATATTTTGCCAGGACTGTTGAGAGGAGTGCAGGAGTGCAAAAATACTACATAAATATATCTGAATTTCTCTTTGAGCTGCAGGTCACAGTTCTAAATAAGGTCTATCTCCTGGCAATGAAATATAAGTATCTCTTCTTATCATAGTCTGACATTTTTTTTTTAAAGAGATTAAATTCTTTTACAAATAACTAAATAAATTAGTATGTTAGTCAATAATAAAGTCATAAGGATAAGATTTTTAAGCAGCATTTTAAGTTGAACTATAGTAAAGACAAAGGTAGGAGGCATCTGAAAATTACAGACGCCAATGTTCCATAAATTGTAGATGGAGAATGACGTTTATTTTGGCTATGTTATCCTCTATTTGGATAATTACACCAACTCTTTTGAACACTCTAAATGAGAATGATATTTTATTTTATGGTTATGAATTAATTCAAACCAGAGTGTTTTTGGTTTTAACCATTCAAAACAACAACAACAACAACAGCAGTAAAATACATTGTTAATAGACCATCACAATGAAAATTGCCACAAGGCACAGTATTAGAGGCAAAGGGAGGAGACTCTGATCATTTTGTTGATATAAATGGAGTGGCATGCTTTATGTCCTGATGGTGTCCATTGATCAAACAAATACCCAAAATGTCCTACTCGCAGAGTAGCCCTGAAGGTAACTCATCCAGAAATGGCCTGTTTGGATTGCTTTGCGTCATTCCATTATCATATTTCATTCTCCCAGCCTTCACGTCATCTTTGAGGCCAAAATACTTTTGGATAAATGACGGCATTAGACACAGAAATAAAACACTGTCTTTACCATGGTTACTTTGAGCCAAGTGACACTGGCTACAAGTGGCCATTTTGATTGGGTGTGAACCTCTTGTGATCATCCAACCCAAGAATGTCTCATTCTGACAAACCATTTTTCTTTTTGAACCTGAAATAATGACATTCTTTGATGTTGTAACAATGTTAGTGTGTGAGAAGAAAAAGTTGAACATGGATACACATGGGTGCCTGAAGTTAACATGTTGCCCCCGAGGAAAACCGGAAATTACACGCAAATCACATTTTGATGAGGAAAAATGAGGTATGAACAATATTTGGTTTGGATTGGCTGTTTACATCAAATCTAAAGAGAGTGTTTTCTTTAGGCCAGCATGAGCCTTCCATTTCTCATTTGCTGCTTTTCAGAAATATCACAGAAAGGAGAGAGCAAGCAAGAAAGAGGGAGAGAAAAATAGGAGAGGGAGGGATTAAGCAGCCTCAAAGTGAATCCTAGTAACCTAGTGAACTGCACAAGTCAAGGGTTGTTTTAAATTTATGACACACTATGCATATTATGGCTCAATCACCGCAGCTTCCAAACCAAATGTACCATGTGAAGTGTGTGTGTGTGTGTGTGTATGTATTATATATACATACATACATACATATATATATATATATATATATATATACATATAATGACAAAAAGACAAATTAAATTTCTTCGAGCAACGGTTCTTGAGTATGTTCTAGCCTTACACTGGGCTGAATCGTTAAGTGCTGTGAAAGAATCTGATGTTTATGTTCTCACCACAACACACCACACACATTTCCTGCACATACGCTTCTGCTCCACTTTTAATTAACACCAGTGTTCCTCTGCTCCTGTTGGCTCAGTCCCTGTAACCATCTGTAGGACCAACAGGAGATCAGACTGGTTGGCTTCATTAGTACACATTCTAAAAGCAAAGTCAAGCTATCTCTCAGCTCCATCTTAATACGTGTTTGCGCGTGTGTTCATCCTCAGATTCATATTTGACATAAAAGCCTACAAACATGATTCAATAACAGAATCAATTAATTAATTTGCTCTTTGATACAGCAGAGGTTCATATTATGTTAATTCAGTGAGATCTTTTGGACAAGTGTAGCTTGTGAGAGTGTGCTTCAAGAGTACAAATGCGAACGAGAGGCCCATTTGACTCTCTTCAGCACACTGATATGCTTATGTAAATCAATACATATAAACACACAAACTTTCCTGCTCCTATCCACATGCCCATGCTGTATATAGCAGATATATCATTACCATATGGTCACATTATGTCATGCAGAGTCCACAGAGCAACACACATTTTTCATCATTTCCCACAGTGAGCCGACTTGGCCACCATTACAGGAGGATCAAACCATGGTGACATTTATACATGCACATTAAAACTCAGATCTCAAATAGCCCCCATTTGACTCTTAAACACTGGTTATCTTTGCTACACTCAGATATTTGATCACACTGACCCTCTCATTCTCTTTAACATCCCCCCAACCTGCCGTTACGCTTAACTAGCTGGCAAAAGCAGACAGAGGGACACACGCTCAAGGCGCACTGTCAAAGGAGTCCCACTGGAACAGATTTCATCCCATAACATGCAGACACTCATTTATTCTCATACATTTTTACTTTAGGGATCTAGCCCCAGCTAATTACACCATTCCTCCCAATTACACCCTTGTGCACTGTATGGGAGGGAGGTAATTGCTGTATGTACGTGTGTTGGTGAATTCAAGCTCAATCCTTTTTCCTCTGGGAAAATGTCAGTGGCCGCATGTGCATGGTACAGATTTACCCTCAAATTTTTCCAACATCAGAGACGGCTCAGTTTTGAAATAAAATCATTTATGGCTTCAGCATATACAGAATGTAAATTTCTTAGATGTTTAGGTAAAGAATGAACATAGGGATTTCTGAGCTGACACCTACATTCATAAGAATGGGATATTATCTAGAGTTCCCTTTAAACTGGTTTATATAATTAGCCAACTGACAGCTCTTTTTGAAATAGCTTGTATGATATGTAGTAGCTAGTATGATATGGTATGCATCATATGAAACATCACATGTCACTATCAATTGTTTTAGTGGATATATATACATACCACTGGTAATCCAGAACAATCCTGAGAGTCACAGACTCTTTATTATTTGTGTGCTGCGCACATAATCAGTCCAGTTTTTATGTCGTTTAGACATACGTCTGCAAAGCCTTATGGCTAATAATATCATCTTGGTAAGACAAGCATTTTTGAGTTTGCAGTTGAATCTTGAGGTGCTGTCTCTCTCCTTGCATGACATTTTCAGACATCGATTTACAGCCTGCTCAAAAGAATTGCAAAAAGGAATGATCACATCTAGGGTTAAAGATAAAAGCTGCCTTACCTCTCACCTTAACATAATATTCTACAGTGCACGATTTGTATTTCAAATAAATAATAATATCACACTGTATAAGAACAACAAAGGTCAGGCAAGATAACTTGGGCAGCTTAATGAATGGTCAATGATTTCAGTTTTCTCTGGGCTTTCCGTGCATACAGCAAGCATAGTGCGTCTTGTTGAGGGAGTATTTAGCATAGGCAGGTTGAGAAAGGAATACACTGTGTTTAATTAAAAAGGGGGCAAGCGGGGTGTGGTGTCAGGAGAGAGTTTATCAAACAATCACTCGAAAAGTGCAACCCTCTGCTATAATCCATATAGTCATGCTAGGAATTTAGCTTGTGAAGGCCACAAACCCACAATGCTTAGTCAGTGTATTCACTGTGGACAGACGCTTCATCCATATCAAATCAATACAGGGTTGTTAGGACAATAGATCACTCTCAGTTAGCCTCTTAATTGCAGAAACTGACCACATAAAAGGACTCATTTTCAAATACTACCCCTGTACTTTGTCTGTGCTAATACTGTGCATATAGAAAAACTATAACTGAAGTTTGAGGCACTTTTTCAACATGGAAAAATCCAATTTATAGGCAAAAACCCCCTAAAATGATGTACTCTTAAGAACAATGCATGAGCCATAATCTCCAGAGTACATTTTTTTTCTATCGCAAGAAAAGACTAAATTAATGATGGTTGTCTGGTTTATGAAGTTTCCCTGCTTGTAAAACTCAGAGCCAATAAAAGAAATACATAGACTCCTGACAGCTGAGTTTTATGGGTAAAGCTCTCCAAAACGATAACATTATGTATGAATGGCTGATCCGCCTTACTTTAAACAAACACTGTTAAGGGAGAATAACAAGAAGAGCAGCCAACAGATGGAGAGAATTGGCAGAATTTGACCATTTAAATGGTTCAGTCTGAGGAGCGACTGCCACATCAACTAAGCATGATTCTGAGCTTCACAGAGGGCATATCCCAGGCCTAATTAAACAGTCAAGTCCTCCTATCTGCTGATGGAGCCTTAATCAGAGCCGAAAAACTGTATGATGCCAAACAACAACACCCACCTTCGAGTGCTCACAGAGAAAAAGCACAGTGGTGGTAGCTGAGAATGAAACTAATGTATTTCTGTTTTTCGCTCTCTCCATTTTTTTTGTGGGAAGACCATAAAATAGCTTTTTTTTTTTTTTCTTCAATTTGATTATTCTTAACCGTTGCATTATATAGGCCTTTTTGGGTTGAGCGATTCATTTTGGCAACATTTATATGGGTAAGAAGAGAAGAGGTAGAGACAGAGACAGCAGGACGAGACATCTGATGGTGAGGAGAGGGAAAGAGGGCTAGTGCGCTTCCGTGAGAAACATTCAATTTCTTGTCTCTTTTGCAGCAGGTGTGTTCAGTTGCTAAATCTGAGGAAAAGGATTCCCTGCTAAGTCTGCTTTTATCTCTCTCTCTTTCTCACACACCCACACAGGGCTGAAAGCATGTGTTTACTGATGCATGGTCAACAATGCACATACACACGGAGACCAAGTCAGTATACATTAAAACCACGCTTATTTTTGCCAGCATTTTAATCCCTATACAAACAAACAGGCCGAAAAAAAAAACCCTTTGTCCTCGTGTTGAAAATATACCATGTTGTAACATTTTACAGCACAGGAGAATACATATAGTTAGCCTCCTATGATTGTTATGCTGTCGCTCAGAAAAGGAGCAGAGAGGTAAAATGGTTCATCTTACTCCACTGCATGTTGTGTGATGGGGATTTGATGAGTCTGTGTAGAGCACAATGAAAAACTATGTCTCTCCAGCTTTTTTCCTCTCCCCAGGATTTTTTTTTTCCTGCAGGCGTGGGGGGAGGTCACACATGTTGAAAATCTCTGTTCTTGGTCTGGAATCTTGGAATGTCTCCCCAAATTACTTGCCAACATTCTATCAATAGTTTGACAGATGTTTCTTAGAGCAACTGATTGTGGTCAAATTGACTTATTCCACCATGAGACAGGGCTGACTGCAGTGCATTGTGTGGGTGCAGGGGGAGGGCTTGACATGATAACAACAAATACTCTGAGAGTGGGAGGATGAAATTGTATACGAGAAATGGAGCATCCACTTTTCGGAGGCCCACAACCCTGCTGACACAAAAACAGCTAAAATACCATGAAATAGACGTTGGGAGTACTGCATACAAATATATGTACTGTTTTGTCAGATTACTGTTTGTGATGAATGAAGAAGAGAGCTTGATGGTAAATATTCTTGATAAAAGCATTCTTGTTTAATACACGATTCTTTTTGTAGATGTTTTGTAATGTTGGCTTCATCATTAGCAGTCCATAGGCATGGAAGAGTAGAACCTGATTATCATGCTAATGAATTAGCCCAGACTAGTTGTACTTTTTGTTGTTTTGGCCAAGTGTGCAGGAGCTAATAAAGATGGACATGCAGCCCCTTGGGACCCAACAACCCTCTTCCACTATGCAAAAATGTTTTATGTTCAGGGTTGCATGCATGCATCCGCACCCCCACCCACACACACACACACATTAGAATGCAAGGACAAGTAGATATCTGGAAAAAATTCTCTGACAGTCAAAGTGCATGACAACAGTTTATTTGTCAAAAAATCTAGGACAAACTATTGAATAAAGGCAATTTGTTAGAACTTCAAACTCAGAGGGGAAAGTAAGACAGTCTGTCATGCAAGCAGAGCCTTGCCATGATGCATGACCTGTGCTAAGATATTATGGAATGTTTAAACATCCCTTTAAGAAACATTATTGATCTGCTATCACAACAGTCTCTTTGTGCCAAGCGCACATAGAATAGCTCTGCAGAGAGCAAGTCCAAATTGATCGGAAGAAAACTTTTTAATAAACATATATCTTCTTATAGATTTCAGACACCAGAATCAGTAATTGCATGACCTATAAATTGTCACAGAGATTAACACATTGCCTGGAGAGGCTGACACTGTGCGGGGAACAAGCAGACGAGTGCATGCTGGGACTTGGCAGCAGCTCTCTCAGCACCGGAGCTCTTAAAGAAATCTCAGTGATCGATCAGTATCAATACAACACCTGGCAGTTCGGAGCCATCCATAACAGGGTCACTTGTTATGAGAAAAAGTGCAGAGTTTGGATAAGTTGGCTATGATGGATGAGGATGGAAAAGCAGAGTGGAGCGACACAAAATGTTCAGTCAGCAAATGACAGGACAAGGACCCAATCTCCAGCTGATGACAAATGAATCCATTCCACGATAATGTTATCATGCAACACAGACCTCATTCCACACATAGTTCCCACAGACAGACACTTGAACTCGGGCAGAGGGGTGAATGCAACCGCCTCTTCCAGAGTCTTGTGAGATAAACGTGCGAGGCTGTCCTTGGAAAGGAGAGCATATTGTAGAAATATCTAGTATGTCAAATTAGTCAGGTCACAAAATTCAAATTAAAAATCAACCGCTGAACTGAATGCCTGGCAGACACACCCTCAAAATGTACTGGTACTCCAGCTGAAGCTTCTCAAAGAATCACAGCACATCAAAGATATTAATATATAATACATTTACTAGTCCTCACACACCAGAGAATGCATGTACTAGTGCATACTCATCCTCATGGATCGATGGGGAAAGATCAGAAGTACATCTATTGTCCTCACTGATATATAAATACCTACACATGAATACTAGCATATATGTCAATATATGCTAGTGTCCTTGTACCATGTAAGCCTAGGAATAATAAAGCTTTGTAGCAGATCCTCTGGAACAATACATAGCTGATTCTTATTTTTATAAACAAATACTGAAGAAATTGTCTTTGGGTTGAAGCTTCAGTTGTATTCTGTATCCTCTGATGCTCTTCCCTCAGACAGTTAGACTTACAGTTTTATATGTTGAATGTGAGCGTTCACCCCAGAAGAAAAGACAGAGTAATCCTAACTAAATTATAGTATTTCCTAAACATGTGGTTTATATTATTCTGGTTTTGTTGATGATGTTTCACTGCCTATCAATACCATACGAACACAGCCGCTTTCCCCATCTCTGTCTCCGTGCACATATTTTCAACAAGACAGCTCTGGACAGATGGATGCTGCCACACGCAAGTTGGTCCTGTACACACTCTTAACTACACACAGAGCCACTGACTGAGAGGGGAAGCAAAGGAGCACCTGGCACAGGTAAAGACCTTCTGTTGTGTCTCTGTTAATTGGCTTGACTTGAATCCTGTCTCGTCCCTCAATGTCAAATTTGTGTATTTGGTTGAATGAAATGGTGTAGGCTGCCAGGTGTAACTAAAAGCAGAGCACAATTCACTAAACACATTTTCTCGTTAAGAAGCTTGTCTTGGGGCAACTGGGCTAAATGAAGTCATTTCCATTTCAAAGCTTCAATATCTCATAAATGAGGCTGGCCCATAAATGAAAAGGTGTTTAATTTTGTATTAATTGGCAAATGATAAATGAATAATTAATAACAGTATTGCTAAATAATGAATCATTTCTTAAGATACCTTTTTTAAGGAGAATGGCACACATACACAGAATTATATGGCATCAGGGGAAAATAATCTCCTCTTGTAGAACAGTCTGAAATTTATGTGAATGTCAACTTCAAAAAGTATGTCGTAGAAAATGGCTCAAAAGCACATTTAGATGCTGATAGAACAACTGACATTTTCCATTCACAGTTTCAAACAATTAAAACAGCCGAAACCAGACACATTTTTTTTTTAGATGGCTGACTTTAATCTCTCAAATACATCTGTTTTCAATGTACTCCCTGGAAAAAACGTGTGAACTGAAGAAGGAAGAAAAACAATCAAAATGCTCAAGGGAATTGTTCCACTGAAGTGCTTAATCAAAGATTAAAATTCACAATCGGCGGTTCTGTAACCTCAGCTTTCAATAGAGTGGTTATCTGACCCCTTGGTATGACAATACTTGATAGCAATTACGGGCCCCTCAGGCTAGCCTAAAACTATTTTAAGAGCACACGTTCCACATCTGTCTTAGGTTGCAGGTTACAGAACATAAGAGTTAAGAGTTGAATTACCAGCGTTTTATACTGAAATGAATTCATCTTATGATTCCGTGATGGTTTCTGGGTAACTCCCACACAGCTTTGGTATCAGAAATACTTCAAGGTTGGAGGTCAATCCTTTTTCTTCTCATTTTTTCTCAGTTTTTTCTCCATCTCCTCCTCTAACTCTGTTCTTATAATGCTCCTCTCCAAGACCCCGCAGTCGTTCTGCTGCCTGTTGACATGGGGAGAAAGTAAGCGCAGAAACAGGTTAAAAAAATATGGGATTTGAAATGACTGATCCAGAATCAACATATATGCAAATATTCTATATAAATGTAGAACGATTAATCAATGGAACTCTGAGACATTACATAAGATTTTATGACATAACTACTATTTCTTGGGAATTTGTGTATTTTTACTCAATTCAAAAAAGAAAAACATGTATGTGGCCTCACACAAAGTGTCCTGTTTATGGAACATTTATCATTAAGCCATCTGTTTTTGCCTGCCAAAAGAATACTCTGATGATGTCACTTGCTGACACACATATGAAATACCCAGGCCAGTAACCATAACCCTGTGCTCAAAGAGAGGAAGTTATGGAGGGACTCAAACAAAAAACTGGACTCAGTCAGGGTGATTATATGTCCTAAACTCCCAAGCACTTCCTGATCCAATCTCTTGGCCTGCGACACGGCGCTTAATTTCTTTACCACCACACTGCGGCTCAATTCGATAATGCCGGGGTGCTAAGTGCGAGGTCACACTCATAAACGCTGGCAGCCCTGCAGCTGGGCATGCCACAAGAGTCAAGCTTTCATAAAGCCATAATAAATGTTACAGCACATTAAATCACCGAGAGCTGCTGCACTCTGGTCAAACCAGGCACTCAATCATGAAGTTTGAGCACTAAAAGTTAAAAAGCAAACCACTGTCGTGCATTTAGCACCTCCTCTACAACTCCTATAATACTCTCTTTTAACTACCTTCCTCCCATATTAGTACGTACACAAACACATACACTACACTACATACATACACATATTTGTTCTTATGTCACCATGGGAAGCTGTATGTTTGAGAAAAGAGAAAAAAAGTGTTTTCCTGGTGTGGATCAGAAAATGTCCCCATGAGGTCCTTACTTGTCATATTTATTTCCTCATGGGAACATCCACAAATGTTAGAAGAGCCTAAAACAAACACATACACATACACACACATTCACACACACCAAAACATTCTCCCACTTTCAAACTTTTTAAGTTCCCAAAAGACAGTTGGGTCAGGTGGCAGAATAACTTTTTCCAATTTTACCGCAATAAGAATAGCTGGCAACTGTTTGTTCTGTGAGAGACAGATGTTCTGCAGGGGTTTGGTAAGGCTTGCCAGAGAAGTAAGCGTTTCACTCTCAGATTTTCGGATAGTGACAGTCTGTGTGTGTGTGTGTGTGTGTGTGTGTGTGTGTGTGTGTGAGTGTGTGTGTGTTGTGGGGGGTGGGGGGGTGAGATTTAGAGAGTGAAAGAGCCTCAGATTGCTGTCAAGGCAGCTGATTGGATGTGGGTCAGGGCTAGGCTCGGCACTGGATGGGTCCACTCTGACAGGGCCATGCTGCCAGTGGGCCACATGGGGGCTGACAGGCTCCGGATAGAGCAGAGTAATTTGTTCAAGCTATCAATCAATATGCCAGATGGGCATCAGTCAGGGGCTGAGCAGGCTGCAGATAGCCAGCCTTATTGGTAAGGGTGCTGTAATGGAGAGAGGGAGACAGAGAGATAGGGAACTCAATTTCTATTCATCTCTCCACTCTCCACTCAACAGGACAGAGCCACCTTTCCACACAAGCACTGACTGAAGCACCCAGGCAGTCATGGTAAATATGAAAGCATTAAGGAACAATTTAGAATGGGTAATATTTAATACATAATATATAATATTTTTAAAGTTTCAATAATTTATGCAGTTGGCAATTTGTAGTTTGCCTTCTGCAGTGTTGTACAAAGGAGCAACAGGAAAACAGGCCAATTAATTCTTAAATAAAATCTAATGAAATCCTACGAGTTTTCGGGGGGTTGTTTTTGTGTTGGTGTTCAGTGACTGGGGACTAATACAGTGAATAACCAAAGCCTTTTCCAGAGTGACTTATTCAGGTAATGTCATAAAAGCAGTGAGAGCAAGAAAGAATTAAAGAAAAGAATTGTCAGTGAGGTCCCCTGTTGAACAGAGCTTATACAAACAGAATAAGACATAATTGATTTTGTCTTCAACTAAACAGGTCAAGAAAACCTAGTCATAACGACAAAGAGCAGGTAGTAATGACTTAATCAGTGTTGTGGTCGTCTAGCTCTGAAAAACAATAGGACAGAGACAGGCTGGTGAAAATAAGAGCTGACATAAAAATGAAGAGCTAATAGTTAGCGATATCTCATTGGAAGAGATGAAGCCACCGCTGACTAAAACATACTGAATAAGGTGTGTCAGGGAGAGAGAGTAAAGGTCAGCAAATCTTAACTTACCTGTTCAGGTGTGAGATCCCTCTGTTCCTGGGCAAGCATCTCATAACCCACCATGAACTTGCGGACTGTAGCAGAGCGCAGCAGTGGGGGGTAGTAGTGAGCATGTAGTTGCCAGTGACTCATGTCTTCTGTTAGGTGGGTTCCTGTGGGTGCGCCTGTGTGATAGATAGAAGCATTTTCTGTGAACTGTGAATGAACTCTGTTTCACTGCATCAATAATCCTTAAACATTCTAAAATTAAAATGTAAGATTACGGTTGTACAGTTGCATTCATTATGATTATTGGGTTTTTATATGTCATTTGTTTAACAGAGTTCTTGAAAGGGAGTTTTTTTAAATGGAAAATAAGAATGAAGGCTCATAAACAAACTAAAACGTCGAGAAATAGGTTCCACAAAGTGGAATCGCAAGACAAAACCAGGAACACATAGCTTTCAAACTTTTGTAAATGGAGACGAAATGTGAAATTGGCACAGTATGAGGTGACAAAACCCGAAGCCCACACCTATATCCTGTGTCTTCACTTGGCTCTACTGAAGGTTACTGCAGTGTTGTGGCTCTGCCGGAGTTTGAGCTCAGAGTGTCGTGTGAGAGGTGCCCTGTTAGGTTTTACAGTGTATATTAAGATACAAAATGCCTGTGAGAACCACTGGCCTGGCCTGCGGCCCAGTTCCCGAATCCCGCCCTCTTATCCCCATATAATGAATGAAAAGCGTATCATGCAAGTGAAATCGAACTCATCCCTGCACCTCTTCATTTCCTCTGCTTACATTTTCCTTGTTCGTACTGACTCTAGCTTTTTCTTCTCTCGTCTCTCTCTCTCTTTCTCTCTCTTTCTCAATGTCCCCTTCTAACCCTTTTCCACCGATAGAGCCTCTGAGGTTTCTGCTCACTTTTGTTAGCTTTCTTGGTTTTGTCTGGACCCTCTGCTTTGTTACCTTGGCTCTGTAGCAAGACATGTTGAGATCTCTGGATCAAGGCCATTTTGACCAGCGTGCCATTGAAAATAATGTTTAGCCTGACTTTACATGGCCTGCATCTACAGTAAATAATGTCAGAGCAACAAAGAATCCTCTGGCACAATGACCAAATATATCAAGTCGGGTGAGCCCAGCTGGAGGAACAGTAATAGACTCTTTTAATCACAGACGATCTGACCTGCGGCAACGACATAATTTTCCAGGCTGGATTATCAGGGATGTTATGGTGGAAAGGGCTCATTAGGAAGTGGCAGAGCCCAGAATGGAGCGTGTCTGTTTGTCTAGTCCTGACCCAGCACCGCAGCGGTTCAGGGACTCCCTGCTTTCTTTTAAGCCTCTTAAGCTGCAGGCAAGATATCCCCATGATAATTAGCGCAGACAAAATAAAAGAACAAGGCCGTGTTGACAACATTTCCAATCCCACTGGGTTTAAAAATCAGTGGTCTACCAATGAGAACAGTGCAGCACAAAAAGTGTCTAAAGAATACTCCAGTAAAAACAAATCAAATAACTCCTCTATATTTTTTTTTTTCCCCATGTATGATACATTCTCTGTCCTAAGTCTCTTCTGACTGTGTTTGGTGCAATATTTTGTCTGCTCTCATCTGTGCTTCAGAACTATGGTTCTGAACATGGACTGAGATGACCTTGTGCACGCACCCACTGACACATGTTATTCAACAAAGTAAATAAGCATGCTTGATAATATCGCTTACATGTGCATGATTTTAGCAGTAAACAAGGAGGGAATGGGGTGCTGATGGGCTTTTACTGTTTTTATTCAATTAATTTAAATACTTTTTTTCAGTACACTGTGCCTTTGTTTACACCCCAAAGTGGCTGTCAAATTTGTAATGAAAAAAAACAATATTTTTCAGACCAGAAAAGTTTGTTAGCTAAGGTACCAGCTTGGTCTTTATCAGAATACATATTCTGAATAATATGCCAGACTGTGTCCCTCAGTGCTTAGTATTATTCAGTCTTCATCTTAGTTTTGCCACTAAACAAATGAATGCATAAAATGCCTCCATGGCTCTGTGTTCTAATTAAATGATTCAATGCAAAACACATTTTGGTACAGCAGGCGGCAAAGAGGACTGGGCCCATTATATAAACTCTGAGACACAGACTGAATTGTAGATTGCATGGCTCACATTAGGTCTTGCTGACGAGAGTTCAAACAGCCTAAGGCTTTGGGATTGAAACTCAGGTCAACACCCATCAGAAGACAGACTGCTGACTGAACAGAATCAGTGAGAAAGGTGAGAGGCTACTCTTCACTTCTCCTTTTGGGACGGTTTCTACATTACAGCTTATGCCTGCTTGCTTCATCTCAGATTCTTTCCTGGGAGAGCATGTCTCTTGTCTGAGTTCCTGTTTCATGCTGTTGAGCTTGCAAAGACATGTAGCCAGTCTGGCCTGAATCTGACCAAGTTCAGCAGTCAGTTCCAAAGAACCATTTACATACTTCTCAAGGAGGTAACATCATTGAACTGTGCTTGTTAGCCATAAATGGACCATGGCGCTAACACACAACAGAGCAGCGGGCCAATTAGGCTCGCTAACTCCCAGCCTAATCAGGAAAGGCTTTGTTCTTTCAGTGAGAAAAAAAATATTTTTCTCAAACAGCTGCGGTCCATACATGAAGAAGCCAAAATCCCCGAATGAAACAGCCATCCCATTGCCCAGCAACACAGTATTCTTTATCCCCACAAATGTTGTAGACTACCTGCAAATCAAAACAGAGAACCAAACAAAGGAAGAGACAGGACTCCATGTGTGGCTAAATATTACTGCCACTGTCTCCTGTGTTCCTCAGAACCAAAGCATGAGCGAAAGCCATGTGGCTTAGAGCCTCGCGAAGAGCTCTCCCTCCTGCCTGTGGATGCGTAAGTGAAAACAAATAAGACAAATAAATTGACTAGTTTCTTAGTGTGCCTTCAAGGCAGTACCAATCCAGCTTCTTCTGCTTGTTAGTGTTTCACTGGAGGTCAATTACGCAGACATATTGAGAAAATAACTTCTGTTTTAACTTTCCTGACTGAAGCAGCTTTGTAAACAGAAGTCTAATGAAAATAATTCATGCCCATCTTGATCCACAGCTCAGGCCCCACCGCCCAGCAGACCCCCTCTCTTCTCTCTCAGGGATGAAGAGGGCTAAGCCAGAACACCCACAGTTAGATCAGCTCTGATGCACAGCTTGGGTATGGAACTGGTCTTCCCTCCATTTTACAGGTATGACTGGCAACCCTCTGACTTGAAATCATAATAGGTTTAGGTTTTGAACAAAAAAAGAAAGAAAAACAACAACAACAACAACAAAACCATGCAAACAAGCAATCAAACTGCCTGAGTAAATCTACTTAGCCTGGAAGTCAAATTCCAGATTTTATCAACGACAATAATTATTTGCAAGTCTAAACTCTAGCACTGTGTGGGTTCTCCCCTCATTTGGCTTATTTATCACTCTAAAAATGATCGGAGGCAATACTTAAAGTCACATTATTATTACAGCATGGGGTATGAGATGACTGCATCAAAACAACAAAAGTAACTGGGGATACAGTCATTCTGAATCACATTCCCTGAGGTGATCTAAGCCAGCTGGTTCAAATACACGCAAAACTAAGGGGCAGTCCACATTTTTGAACCCGTAAGTATTTAATTATCATACTATAACAAAGAAATACTAAAAAATAGCCCAGTCCTGGCTTAGCCCACCATGAGGGTTGGAACAATTTTAAAAGTTTTACCTCTGGAATTCAAATATATATATATAATTGCAGGCTGAACATTCATTCAAGTTTTTTTCCCCAAACAAGCAATGTTTTCCTATCAAAGTATCTAGTCTTTATGTGGTGTGTGGAGGTGTGTACCTGCCTCTCCTTCACGTTAAACAGTCTTAAATTATGCCTCTGATAATGACGTTCAAGCTTTGCAAATCACATTAATTGCACAAATCTCTCTATCTGCATGATATCAAGTCCTCTTGACACCATTTACCCCTGATTTTGCAGTTTTCACCCTCAACAAATGACACTCACAAAGCAACACCGAAAAAATGATACATTCATTCAGGCACTTGCACAAACATCAACAACTCATGCGGGTCACCAATTTAACATCAGCAAATGTCTACATGCCATCTAGGTAAATCAGCTCCAGTGTTTTACAGCAGTATGAGGAGTCAACGTGTGTAAAAATTTTAGTGTGAAATGACCACAGCCTCTCTCACAACTCCACAGTAATATCCCTTTATTTCTATTGACAGTGCATGTGTCAGCTAATCATTTTCAGTTCCACATCATTCCCCTCACTTAAGGTGTGACACTTTTGAGAGCTATGTTAGTTCTCAGTGTGTTGAAACAAAGTCAATACTGTGGCCAGGCAGCCATAGCTAGCATATAATGTCACTGTTCCATAGGCAGGTAAGGAGCATTCGGTCAGGGAGGTCAAAGTCACAGGACCAGCATTTACTCACATCTGCCTCTGTGAGGCAGCTGGCCAATGACACCTGCAGCGGTAGCTACATTTCCTGCACGCTGGCATAGTCATTATTTCACTCGGTTCTACTGGCTCCACCCCACTGTCTGTGGAGTGGAGCGCTTTGAGCCAAGATGTTACTCATTCCTCTCCCTCTATCTATCTGGCTCTTCAAAGCTTCTATCACTCTCTACAGCAGATCAGAGTCGCTACCTCAAACACAAGGGCACCTTGGGAAGGCGTAACTGAACAGAAGTGCATAAGGAGCTTCCACTGATAAGCTGTTAAAATGTTTCAGTTGTGTTATAATTTGGCAAAGTGGCTGTTTTATGGACTACAGATTAGTGCACAGTATCTTCCAGTGTCCTCTGAAGCTACACATGGAAGGACATTGCAATGTATTTTTCTCAATGCATCAGGTTCATTTTGGGTGAAATATAATGGAAGCCACATCAAGACCATTCCCAGTGACAAACATAGCATCAAATGGAATTGGACTGAACGGAGATGAATATTCTCCTGCCATTTTGTGGGGTTTCTGGAGGGCACGGCAATGCTCAACAGAGAATGAGATAATGGAGTTTTCAAAAAAAAAAAAAGAGAGAGGAAAAATGATGGAATGAGCTGTTTAAAACCTCAGCATGAGCAGCATTAAAAAGAAAAGGGGCACACTCAGACAGCAAAGCACAGAGCACATGGCAGCAGGGTCTGCAGTATTGGTCTAAATGGGTCTGAGATGGAACCAGACTAATAGCTGGTTAAGGCTAATTTCCCATGCCTAGTTGCTCTTATTTAAACAACCCTGACCAAGGCCCATTATGAATGTCACTATCACTTTTGTGAAGATAATTCATGTGCCTTCAATGAAATTGCTTGTGTTCCAAATGACAGAGAGAGGCTGAGACAGAGAGTTATGGTGAATGTGACAAAAAGTGACCCTGCTTCTTTTGGTAGAGAAAATGGCTAAAGGCAAATAGGAACAGTTATTCGAAATAGGTCCTGATTAATAATAAATGTGCATGTAATGTGCATTCACCACTGCAGTATGGCACACTCTCTGTGTGCATATGTGCTGCAGAATATATATCGCTCCCTTTTTACAGAAGACTTGTCTCATGTAATGGTAGTTGACAAAAACATATGCAACAATGTAAATGTGCACTTCCTAGGGTCCCCTCAGGGGACTGCACATCACTTCTGTACTTTAATCCAAGCAAAATGACTGTTGCTTAAACACTGACAAAAGTGCCAAGGCTTTTAAATGCATTTAAAAAATGATGCAAACATAAGAGGAACAGCTTCTTCTCAGTAAAAACAAAGCTAATGAAGTTTACTGCCAGTTTTGTCTTAGCTCTTAACATAACCTTTGACATTCACTGCTTTCAAAAACCACCGCTGAATTGTTTTCACATTCATCTGAAACATTGTCTTGGCTCGAATTTCCTTCACTGAACTGGTCAAATCCTTTGGCCACGGTAATTCTCCCTGCATTTTGGTCTGAGTATCGATTCCTCAATCAATGAGAAGCCTGTCAATTCAGTTGTTGCTAATACTGCCTGGTCTTTTCAGCAGGAAAGTCAATGCTGACACACAGGCTCAAGACAAACTGATCTATATGTATGCACCTTTCTTTTATGCTGGCAAGTTTGTCAGATCGTTTGACTCAGACCACTTGCCACCGCTCCAACTCACGTATACCTGGTAAAATGTTACGTGGGCTAACTGAATCTTCGTGAGGAAGCTGTTCAACAACAAGAGTCATTCTCACTTGGTAAGAAAGGAGAAATGCGAGGAACCTTTTTTTTTCATTTTGACTCCAGAAGCAGCTAGGCAATGAAACTGTGCAGTAGCTCGGTAAGGGTTATATTAGCCGCAGACATAGTGACCAGAATTGGCTTGAAACTACCTTAGCTGCCTCAGCTGTCAAGCTGCTCAAAACATCCATTTGTTTCCTCCATATGTGCATAAAAATGTGTTATCGGAGGGTTTCTGAAGCAATGTTTCCGACTGAGAAAACATATAATGGAGGCCAGTGGGGCACATCACTGCTTGAAATCACTGACATCACGTGGACAAATGGAAAAGGTTTATGCCTCCTGTCAATGACTTGCTCTTTGGCTTTCTCTGTCTGCGTTTGGGGGAGGTTACGCAGAGATATATTTTTGTCTCTTATCTATGCCATTTGTGAGACATCCATCTTTCCTCTAGAATGTCCTTTTCCTTTACTGCTGTGAATTAGTCTAAGATTTTGCTATTTTTTCCCTTGACCTGTGCCCTTTTTGAGTTATTTTGATGGTGAGTAGGATGCAGTATGGATCCACCTATCAGTGAAAGGATAATATTTTTAAGACGTGTAAACAGTGTGTTTTATTCTCCACTCTGCATCTGCAATATACTACAGTTGAATATAATCAAGAAAGCAATAAGTTAAGGTGTCTGTTTTGGAGGCCAATAACATTAATCCATGAATTATTAAATGAGTGTGGCAGCTCAGCAGTTTTCTATTGAAAACTGCTATATTTTACATGAATAATCACCACTAACCACTGATTTCCAGAATCAGGACATCCGCTGTCTTTTGAGATTCCCTTTCACCATCAGTTGTGTTCATCCCACAGTCCTTAGACTAAGCCCCTTTTATAGTTCTTTGACAATTATCATGGTATCCAAATGAAGAGAGACATCTATAAAAAAATCTATCAGTCTGATTTCCAAATGGATTTGTTCAGCACATCTCATGTGTTCCATTACTGCCAGTAAAATAACTGAATAGCTACACTGACGCACTTCTTTTGTTAAAAAGTACAAGAGGCTTTGACAGATGACTGCTCCCTGCAATTATTGGCCTGGAGAGTTGAGAAGAGGATGGCCAATACCACTAGAATCATCATCCCAAATGATCTAAAATATAGCATGGAGGGAGAGCTACGCATGAACACATTTTATTGAAGTCATCCAACTGTTAAAACGAGGGACTCTGAAAGCATGGGGTTTGCGTTAAAGTAAAGAATTCCTATGAATAGGAATGGTTCATAGTGGAAAATATTGCACTGCTTGGTTGTTCTCTGACTGTAGTTACAATATGTGCATCTTAACCTTGTGATACAAATATTATATGTTTAACTGGGCTTTGAGGGAATGAATTCATGAACAAGTGTCAATTAATCTTTCTTTTCAGTTATTTGAATATTTACAGTAAATCGTTTAACAGTTTACTCTGTCAAGGTACTGATAACACACGCTGGACCAGGCTTCTTTAAAATGTGCTGGAATCTTTTAAGTACAATATTCCTAAAGACTAAGAGACTAAAATAAAGACTAAAACTCTAAAAGAAAGACTAAAAGTCACTGGAGCTTTCCGTCCATGGGGAGAAAAATCAATGCACAGTCTATCCTTTTCATACAGTGAACACTGAGACACTCAATACAGTCATAACTTTACCCAAAGGCATTAAACGAATGCGCAAGAACAGTATCACATGGTTGAATAATTTATGGTCAATGGAATTTGTTCTTTTGGACTTTTAAATCAGATTTAAAATGCTCACTGTGCCAAAGCGGGACTGCTGACTAAGGTTCCCTCTGGCTAACTATCGGCTGGACAACGGCCGGTTTTCATTTGCAGATATTAGATGTGACAGCCACACTTTGGCTCGCAATGTTAGCAGAGAGGAAAATGATAGCCAACAGACGGACAGGCCAAGAGCAAAAAGTCCTGTCCAGATTTAAAAGCAATAGAGAAATCGTTATACCATTTCTCCCCTCATATATCCTCTGATGCTCTCGTCAAGCTTCACTCTGTCCTATTATAAAAACATAAAAGACAGTGAGCGGCTAAATTGAAAAATAAAATAAGAGCCATCAAGCCAATGGAGCAGCCTCTGCACAATGGGGCAAACGTTAATGGGGCGACTCATGAACATTCTGAGGACAAATCTGGGGCACGTTTTGGTGTCACTCATTACACACACTAGTACTGTGAAAACACCCTAAAAAAGTACCAACAAAGCTGTTTGAACTTTATAATGGCAGAGGTGACATGTGATTAGTGTGTGGACATGAACTCAAATGCCTTGAGTTCAAAGACATTACTTGTGTGTCTGTGATTAAAATGGAGCGAGGGTAAAAGTGGGCAGTCACGAGCTAAGGGGCTTAAAAGACGTTCTCTGGGCCATAGCTTAATGGCTGCCACAAGCATGAGCACACATCAAGGAGCGTTAATATCCTGTTAGCCACCAAAGTCCACTAAAGATTTAGCTCTTGGGGGACATTTTACAGCCCCATTAGGGCCGAGTGATGAATGGAGCAGGGTCTTTGAGAAAGAAGCTGGTTTTTTCAGAGCATTGTCCAGACAAGCTTGGACCAGCAACCCTGGTCCACACGTTTCCTCTCTACACGACAAGATAACCCTGAATGAACTGTGCACCGTGTACATTTCTTGCTCATTCAACCATTTACAAACAAAAGTGTCACAAATCATGTCCTGTTGACAAATCATGCCCCATGCCACTGCTGATAATGATATCAGTGACTAATATGTGCTTCACTGCCAGCGGAATATTTACTGCTTGCCAGAGCACAGAGCTTAAAATGTACTTTTCCTCAGATACAATATGCCCATTCAAACACAGGAGCCAGAAATCACAGAGGCTGCAGTGATCAGAAACACAGTATTGCGTTGTATATTTACGGTGCATTTATATGGGAAACAACTAAAGCGGTTTGTATTTGCTCCACTTACCTGGTAACCACACAATAAGACCAGCACAAATGAAAATCTTTTTCTAGATGCTACACCTAGTCTTCGGTCACACTGTCTGTCTTTGCTTTATAAAAGAAATCGATGCAATTTCTTAAGCCTGACTTTCACTGAGTTTGGCTGGCGTTCATGACTGCGGCAATCAAAACACACATCATAAAACCATGTCTTTCCATCAGTCATCTCCTGGGTTACTGCTTGGTGAATTCTGGGGTACATGTGAGTAACAGAGCTCTGTGCAAGACAGAAACTTCAGTCACAAATGATACCATGTCCAGAACTGGCTTCAATTTCTCCCTGGACTTCAAAAAAAATTTTTTCCCCATCTATCTAATTTATCATTTAAAAGGCAAGGCAGTAGCTGTGTGCTCCTGCAATAGAAACAGCTCTTGCTGTGAGGAGCTCTGCCCTTGGAGTTTAGGCCTGACACCCTCATTAATTAAAGCTTGTTCTGGACTGTAAACAGTGCTAGCAGGAGGCAATATTAAATCACTCATTTCCCCACAGAGTCACCGCTGAGCTGCCTAAAATTCTCGTCCTGTGTGTTTACGATGCTGCGGATAACAGCAATTACACGAAAGGTATAACCTTTGTGAGAGGACACTAACAAAGACCAAGTAGTTCTGAGGTTTTAAAGAATGTTAAAATAAAAATCCAATGAAACACTAGAATACAAAAAAAAAAACTCACATATGAAATGAGATGAGAGTTGAGAGAGAGTTGAAAGATGAGAGAGTGTTGGCAAAAGCAGTTAAGATCTGGAAATTCTCATGAGCCTCTGCTTGAGCTTTTTGATCCTTATAACTTATGGCTGACAACAGATTATTTCTGATATTTAACCGTGAGAAGTCTATTTTTTTTACACTGCTGTTAACATTAACTAGCCGTATATTTTTTTACACACTGAGCACCACTTTTAATTCTGCATCGTACTCTGAGTCCTGTTGTTTTTTTTTAACCATCATTTGAGGATTGCAGTGTACTGTGGTATGATCTGCCTAACAAGAAGGTATTACCAAAAAGACAGTCACTTAAACAAATAAGCATCAACTATCAAGCT
This sequence comes from Chanos chanos, assembly GCF_902362185.1. Classification (NCBI taxonomy): domain Eukaryota; kingdom Metazoa; phylum Chordata; class Actinopteri; order Gonorynchiformes; family Chanidae; genus Chanos; species Chanos chanos. Next base: position 41,845,171 of record NC_044497.1, read on the forward strand.
TTTACATTTTTTCAATATAGAATTTTTCCTGTTTCTTTAAAGAAGTGGGCATTCTAGAAGACTTTTAGAGGAACTTGTTTTTTTGTTTTTTTTTTAAGGATGACTGGTTAAAGAGAGGAGAAAGGATGTCTCATTACCCTCTTCTTCCCTTCAAAATCCTCACTTCACTAGTTGTACCACAGCGAGAACATGATTTGGTCGTCTCATTCACATGCATACTGTACCACCTAAATGAAGCGGCATAAATCATTTGTATTAGAGATGCGCCCAGCAGAGGCACACCACGCATGGATCCACGTGTGAGGATGTCAGCAGTGTAATCAGTTCAGCAGGGGAGTGGGGAAATGCACCATCAAGACATAATGAACATCGCACGGGATAAGCACATTAAAAAAAAAAAAAAAAAAAAAAAGTGCCCTATCAAACGACTTCATCATGAAAGAGGAGCTCAGTCCAGATTCCCTGCAATTAAAGGTGGCAGTGACTGGCCTGATAAGGAAAGGGGTTGTGGGAGGGCATAAGTGTTCCTTGATGTAGCGCTTGATTGCATCCAGTCTTCAGTTCCCAAAGGTGCCAGAGCAGGGTGAGGTGACAGCTGTCAAAATCACAGCTTGTAAATGCCAGCTGTCCTTCACTGTGTAGTAGGGGTTTGCCGCCAGTCTACTGTGACCATAGCCTGATTCAAGATTAAGGCCCGCGCCCAATACCATCCACTCCCCGTTAGCCACCGTGAAGCGTGGGACAGGTACACAATCCAGATGGTTCGTGTATTCACTATAATCACACACTATAGTTTCACGATGAAGTGACAAAGTGCAGGAGTACAGAAACACTTCTGTTTGCTGACATTTTAGGATCTCACATGAGAGGGACCATGGAGTGTCTTTGGGAGTTTTCCAAACAGTTAACTTTGCCTGACACTATTTTAAAAAATGGAGAGGAACGATTGGTTCATGTCCATGTTTTAAAAAAGGGTCTTGTCAGCTGGATTCATAATCACTGGTCCACTGAGAAAGCCTCTACTCTCTGAAGCTTCTGTTCTCCCAAAAGCAGAGACAATGAGAGTTTTTCCCCCCTGAATAATGGTGGAAACTGTAACGGTTCACAGTGCCATTTTAGATTATCATGACAAGAAATATTTAAAGACATTTTGCGATATCACGTCTGTCAAGACTTCAAAGCATTTATTCAGCACGCAATTTGTTTGAAATACACTGACAGCTTTATATGTGCTTGTGTGTCATTTTAACATCCCACCAAACAGCACAGACTGGCACCACAGCTCCTGCTTTGGCACTGAGACAACACTAAATTGACGACTAGTGTCAGAGCAGGGACGGTAGGAATAACAAACCAGTATTTTCATCAGAATATTGTGTGGGGGTCGAGGAAAAGGGAGAGGATGAGGAGGTACTCTCTCTCTCTCTCTCTCTCTCTCTCTCTTCCTTTCCATCTTTTTCTATAGAAGGCAGATGATGGGTGACACCATACATTTGTGAAAAGCGTTGCTACCCCGTCTCCTAACGACTCCACTGGATGCGTCTCTTACCGTGCCAACCCATAGAGTAGGGGAAGGAGATCTCAAAGAGGTTGTCATATTTGGTCAGGAGCCTTTTCATTATGGATGCCAGACCTGTAGGGGAGAGAGGAAAAATAAAGGTAGAACAGGGCAGAATTGACTTCAATTTCATCCAATATTGCCTGGGCCCCAGCCAGCCCTGTTTCATTACCATGGCCACCACTATACCGCCTGCTCTCCTTTCACAAGAAAGAGCTGCATTAATTCTGTTTCACATCCAAAAAAAACAGCATTGTTTTGAGGCGGCATAATCTCTCTTTCTCGTTCTCTCTCTCTCTCGCTCTCTTGCTCTCTCTCTGTCTCTCTCTGTATCACACACACACACACATACACATGCACACGTTCCTTGCAGACACACATATACACATATAAACTCAGATGACTGGCTTGTTTCCTCTTGGCAAATGAACAGAGACATGTTTGTTTGGGGAAAAATGATCCTTCTGTCCATGATAGGGTGTAAATCAAGTTTGTCCTTCAAGGGTGATGCTCAGTTAAAAGATGTCCATATGAACACAGTTTGTTTTCCAGCAAAACACCAGCTGCCTGAGTAATTTAAAAAACAACGACAATAACACCAGGGTCTAATTTAAAATCTACAGATGAGGAACTCCTGAGCTTATGTTGACGATCACCAGCCGCCCAGTGAACTGAATGAAAATAACTTTAGACAAACACAGTTATTATACTATTATTTTGTATATTATAAACATGCACTATAATAAATAAACACTGAAATTATGCCTAATGACAATGTAAATAAACATTGAGATAAACATTCAAGCACAGGTCGAAATAATACAAACAGAATGCGGACCTCTGCAGTGGGTAAGATTTAGCTGTCAAACAGATTAGCTCACAGTGCTACTGATATGCAAAAACTCCTTAAAAAAAGAAGCTCAAAAAAAACCAACAAAAAAAAAAACACAGACCAAAAATTCTATAAAACCAGTCATCATTTCTTTGGCAGTTTTTCAACATGTATCAACAGCTACCTCTTTTTTTTCTGATTTGTCTTACAAAGAACTGAAAGTTGCCCGTCTGACAAACCCAAAAAAAAACAATGCAAAGCAGAGGAGCATGGGGCGAAGAAATTGAGGCCTGCCGACCCGCGTTTATCAAATTTCTTTACCCAGAGCTGGGCCCATCTGACACGAGTACTGACAGTGGTTGCTTCCTTGTGACCCGCTCCATAATTTCCCTGACGTTTATTTACATTCAGGATTAGACCTGTCATGGCTAAGCCACTCAGAGCTGTCAGTGAAAGAGGCAGCACATCCAAGAGGTGAATATTTATCTGTTGTTGCAGGCTCCCCTCACAACCCCCCCCCCCCCCCCCCCCCCCCCCCCCTTTTCCCACCCTCTACTTCTGTGGCGCTGACAGGTCGTCACTAATAACAACAAGAGAATCGGAGGCATAGCATTAGGGCATTCAGCAGTGCTGTGGCAAAGGAGAAAAGTTAAACATGCATAATCAGAGCTTCGGAGACATCACTTTGTCAAAAAGGGACTCAAGGAAATATATACTGTAGTCTTAACTACAGCAATATATGCTGTCAAATAGCACACATTTAGACCAGGGTGGAGATAAGAAAGTTTACGTCTGTAAAAGAAAATGTTTCTTCAAACTTCGCTTCTCAACAAACCAAATTAACAAAGTGAGAATGGCTTTCAGTATGGAATGCAGAGGTGAAAATGTTATAGATCTGATGTTCAGTTAATATGTGTTTTAAATGGGCCCAGCCTTAACATATAGAGGAATATGCTTGGCACGGTGTTCAGACTAACTTAAGCAACAATAACAAACAAGAAAACGCTCCCATTATTTTTGGCTTGTCTGTCAATTTCATAGCTTTGCATTAAAATGAATGCAGAAATCAAATGACCGAGTTGCGTTGTGCTTTCATAAGTTTCCGAAGTAAACATGGTCTAGCATGGACACCTATACCATAAATAATGACTATAAACAGTGTGCAATGAGAGGCATCTCTAACACTTGTGAGGTCATTACAGAGACTTACTATCTCGCTCCTTGCCAGTAAGGTCAGTGAGGCGCAGGACATGTCGCCGTGGCAACAGTAAGGTCTGGAAAGGCCACGTGGCCCAATAGGGTACTACAATCAGCCAGTCTTCATTCTCCACTACCACACGCTCCTATTGAAACACATGTATGCATACAGAAACATGGTGACAACAATATTGTAGATTATGACTCTTTACGTATGCAGTTAATGAACAGACACCTGCAAACTCACACTGTTCAAGCTGTAATGAATAAGTAGGAAAGCAAATAAATAAATAAACAAACTCATACTTTGACAGCATGGCATTTTGAAAAAAAGAAAAAAAAAATCTTTGATCTTTCTGGTTTCAGACTTTGGCTGCATATTTAATATTTTGCTCAGGGAATTATGCAATTTTTGCTATCAAATACGAAATTTGACAGCGCAACAGGTGGCAGCCTTTCTTTCTTTTTTTTTTTTTAAACTCTGTTACTGATTAATTTTCATTCTGCAATTTTAGCACAGTTAAAATGGAAACTGAGTGCACATTCTTCTCCAGCTCCTTTCACCTGTCCACACAAAACCCCCTTTTCTGTGCTGATGAGGCTTGATGTGCAGCACATCTAATTGCCATAACTTGGAGACGGCATTCAATCTGACCATAATCAGACAACCAATCCCCAAAGCAAATGACCTGATTACACCCTCATGAGCTGAAGTGAGACTGAAGAATAATTCAGAACTTCAGTCTTATGCAGTCTCCCCTAGATCAAAACAGAAGCTGTCAGGAGGAAAAGGTGAAGTTTTTCTATGTCAGATACGTTTTTTGGAGTTTAACCCCACACCGGTGGAGGTGGATCTGCCAGTTACCCAATGGGATTCAAAAAATGAGGAATTGGGAGAGAGGGCGATTTGGGAAGATGACAGTGGATGATGGATTACAGAATGGGTGGAGCTGACGTGTGCCAGCTCCAGTGAGTGCTGCACTGATGAGGAGGTGGCGTTTGACAAAGCGCAGTGCTATGTGGCAGTGAGTGATGGGAGCTGATTAGAGCGCCGACACACAGTGATCTTCACACAGACTGACTGCAGAGAGATAGAGACAGACAGAGACTAGCCCAAACTAGGGCGCATCACAGAGACACAGAGGGAGAGAAACTGGTGCAATTAGTCTGGAGAGGCCCTCAAGACAGACACGTTTAAGAGGGGGGAGAGAGATGCTGTAGGAAGACCAGATTTTAAATGTATCTATTATCTTTATCTTTTACTTTTTCTGTTCTAGGGATCTGAGCTCTGAATTTTGCCTGTCAGCATTTAATTGTGGCCTGCATGTATCTTACTTCTGCAGTTCTACTTATTCGCACAAGTTCCTACGGTAATGGGGAATTTTTATGGTGGTCAAATGAGTTTAAGTACAGAAAAGTAGAAGTGAAAAAGTGGGAATGTCCTGAAATGTAGCCCTCTCCTCTGGGCCAGCTCAATCTTTGAAGCATTCATCTTTAAACACTACATAATTCTCTTTGACACCACAATGAACAGAATACCTCAGTTCCAAATAACTCTCTCTGTAGCAGCGTCATTATAATTGGATGGTTCTGCTTTTGTGTCTAATACATCATTTCAATTGCTCATGAAAATGTTTGGGTTTTGAAAAACCTCTCTCTAAACTAAATTGCAAAGGGATTGGCAGGACTAGCCACCCGCTGGAAGAAAAAAAAAACTGTATTTGGTACAAAGTGTTCCATACACACCATGGCAACAAATCTGGGAGCAATCTCATCATGCTGACTTGCTTATTTACATCCACACTTGTTGTTTATATGTTGAGTGCTTTTGATAATGTCGCATAACTTTTTTCATTGTTGCTTATATCAGGCTCTGATTCTGAACTCTAAGCAATGGGCATCTTTACACTTGACTGTGTCCTCCACATGTATAGTAACATGATCTCAAGAGATTTGAATTGTTTGGGCAATATGAACAGTTGGAAAAGTTGGATGCATTTCCATCTTTTTCTATCTCAGTGTGACACTCCTGGGGTCCAGATGGAGTGAAGTTTCACACTAAACTAGCAAGTGCAGATCAGAGAGACTCACTGGCAAAGAGAGCTCTGCTAGTGTGATTAAACTTTCAAAGAACACAGCATCTTTTACACGAAGGGACTGCGCAACTGCGGGTTATTACATTTGCAATTAGGCCCATTTACAAGTGCATTATTTAACAATAGTCTGACAGCGAGGAAAATTAGCAAGTTGCCTAGGAGACGGTGCTTTTGGGGTTCCTTTGCAACTTTTGGGAGCAATTACGCAGTTTTTCTTTTTTATGGGCTTCCTGTCCTTCCAAAGCTTGTCTTTATGTGCCATTAGGAAGAGTCATTATGTAGCCTCTGAACAACTCCCATCATCCCTGGCTTTTCATTTCACTCGACACACTGTTTCACTCAATGTGAAGTTTTTTTAAAAAAATGATACATCCTACTGAAAGTATAACACAGAGGAACATTTAGCTAAGTGTGGCAGGACTCCAGCATTTTGACACCCTTTTTAATGGATATGACTGTGCTCCATAGCACTACAATAATGTTTCCATTTGTGCTGATCTACTGTCAGGAAACTCGTAACCTTTCTTTTTTTATCACACCTGCCTTTTCTCTGCCTTCTGAAGCAAGGATACCATCTTTAAAAACCACAGAACAATCTTAGTCAATCTCTCATCTAAGGCTGGCCTAGATTACCTATGAAATAGGTCTGTGAGTGAAGAGGCCTTTGTTTTGCTTTGGTGTTTTGTTTTTCTTTTTTTTTTGCCCTCTAAGGTTTAGCGGCACTGTTCTCTCTGAGCGTTGAGGGCTGATGTTTTGAAAACATACCCGGCATGCTCTGGGACAGACAAAGGTGGTCAAATTGGGCTTGTGCAACAATGGAGGTGCTCAGGGATGGACATCTGCCAATGTGGGCTGTGATAAGGCAAATTCCACACTAAATGAGACATGAAAACAAAAACATACACTCTCATACAGACTTAGTTTAACCCCTGCTGTTGAGATACATGTAATACATCAAATTTCTTTATTCCACATTGATGTTACCAGGCAGAGTTGGTTCTCTGATTTGTTACTTTCAAACTGCAATTCTTAGCCCCCAGATCACTTCTAAGAAATCAAGATATTTGAATCCATTTCTTGGGGAAAGAGGAGAAGAGGGAGGAAGAAGTAAGATGCACAGGATTCTACAAACATTACTGCATAGACGTACACACAACAGGCATTCCAATGAAAAGGCCTCTTTGTGGAGTGTCAAGGATGAATGGGTAACCAACAGTCATCCATTGCTACTGGCACAGCAGCGTGGCAAAAATACAGTTATGAACCACAATAATTCCACAAGACTTTGCTCTAAGCAAGGCCTGGCCTGAGGAACCACCGGTAATCCCCACATGGGATGGGGATTATTGAACCTACTGTGACTGCAAAGCCCAGTAAGAGTGTCCATAAGACTTGCAGATGAGTGATTCCACGAGAGCCCTCACCTCATCTTTTAATCCCTTTCATAAGGTGCTCATCCTTCACTAGATCTTCATCCCTCACCAAAGAAAAGCATCACGCAAGGGCTACTACCACAGTCACAAAGTGTACCCTTGGAGAAGCAGGCTTTCTTAGGTGGATGAGAAACACGGAAAGTAAGGATAAAGACTTGACTCAACCTGATTTCTTGACTTCACTGATAAAACGGAAAGTGAGCTTCATACATCAATCAAGCCATCTCTGAACTCTAACAACAATGTGTCACTATCAGGGGTGTAACTGTTTTGTACCAAAATCAAAAACTGCAGTTCTGTAGTCCTCGGTTTGGTTCATGGTACATGACTTTTTCCAAACATGATGCCAAATCATGAGGAATACATATTCTTAGTATAGGAGAGCATTCCACACTGTTTCTGCTATGGATCATTAAGAACAGCATTAATCATAATTTGAACCCAGTGCACCTTTTCATTTTCTTCTCATTTCTCACTGTGAGAAAATACATGTACTGCATCTACTGTGTAGTGTCTGTATGCTTTAACTGGGTGGGCAATCACAACATCTCTAATAACAATGATAACTTAGTAAGCATTTTAAATAACAAGAAAAGACATGACTTCATCACAAAGACCATAAATAATCTAAACTATACTGGAATATATAAATTCACATAAACAAACTGAATAGATTTACTCTCTTCCATTGTCTAAGAAGGAACCTGCCTGTTTTTCTAGCCGTGTATTGGTTTGAAGAAGCCAAAACCTTAAAACAAAAGGTACTGCGGATTAACTTTCTTTCATTCTTTTTTTTTTTCGAAGAGCTTTGCTCCTATTTGGATTAAATTGGTTATGTTTTTGTTACATTTCTGCATGTTTAAATAAGAAAAAAGACATAAATCTTCAGTTCACAGTTGTTTCAGTCTTCCTTCAAGCTAATCCACAATACAAACTGAACCATGGGGCTAAGATTAAGGTACACGCCCAACTGTGAATAGAGTGAACAATTAGACCTTTAATCACTACAGTGGTGAAGAAGTGAATGGTGAGGCACCTTTAATCAGATAAATCAGAGCACTAGTGCTCCTTAATGAAAGTAATTGCCCTACAACCCAGTGAATACCAAGAATGCTAATAAGTATTGATAATTTGGCAGAAGCCTACCTTGAATGGTTGTCTGCTTTAAAAAAGAATAATCAAAGCATGATGATTTACTTTGATCTTCATTCTTGGTGACTAAGTGGGTGACAGCTGAGACAAGTCATATGTTTGTAACTAAAAGATAGTTTGAATGTTACCAACAGAACTGCACTGAGAAAATTAGGTAGCAATGCATATTTAATCACCATCTAACATCAGGAGTGCAGAAGTACACCTTTGTGATGAGCACATGGAGGTGTTTTTTTGATCTTCTACCAGAACATAATGGTACTGGTACGATGCCATACCCTTTCATACAGGTCATTACGAGGTAGTACAGGTGAGAGGAAGAGCCAAACAGCACCAACGAAACCTAATCAGGCCTGACAAACAGGCCTGAAGAACAAAATGTCAAGATGCGATGCGGGTGTCAAGCCTCTACAACGCCAATTGCCGTTGTTTGAGTAGTCCTGGGCGTTTGGCATATTCAGTGAGAGTTTTGCCTCTGGCCTCCTGTTACAGCACAAACCCCAGCACAACACAGAGACAGCACAGTTCTATGTTGATTGAGCAGAACTGATTTGCCATCCTCTAGGAGCTACTCATCTCTAATATCAAATTCATCTCTTTACTTCTTCTTTTTCCCCCATCCATTGGGCCTCTGCGGGAACACATGCAGCAAGAGCTGTGGAGCCCAGCAAAGCAACTGACACACTTTAAATGGCAGAGAAATCCTTGAGCATTGAGTCCACCTTTGATCAGCTCAATTATATATATATATATATATATAAATCCTCAACAGCGCGCATGGCAGACAGCTCAAGCTCAGAGGCATTTTGCCCTTGGCTTCTTCTCAAGAATCTCATCTCTTGGGTAAAATCATGTCTGGGTTTGGAAACATGGAAGATGAGTTGTTTGTGCAGCCTTTACAGAGGGACTCTCAGAATGCTCTCCAATGGGCAAGGCTATGTTTGCCATGGCAATGAGCTAGTCTTGGCTGGGGATGCAAATCAGGAGTCCGCAGGGGGACGTTAAAATTGAACGCAGTATTATATTTGCATAAAGTGGAAAGGAGAATGCATTGAGACAATGCTGATTATTTCAGATTGGATGTTAACACGATGATCAGCAGTCCCTGTCATTTCAGGCCTTTGTTAAGTTTGATTTGCTTTGAATGCACTTACATTATTATTTAAATAAATTTCAAATGACATCAGAGACAAGAGAAGGGCCAATCAGCAGAGCATTGAGAATCACTGAAAAAAAAACTCTCCAGAGACATGCTCCTAAAATTGAGCGAGATCAACCAGAACACTTATTAGCATGAAGAACAAAGCTGTCCTCCCTCCGCTCATCCAACCATCCACACCACCCTGTGCTCAAAAGACAGCATTCAAAACACATACTGTAATAGATGCTTTCCTCATTGTGTAAAAAGATGACATAAAAGCATGGATGAAAATTTATAATGTAATAATGCATGCAAGAAAAATTCAATAGAGTGTGGATGTGTTTTACTTGAACTTTTGGTCATTTTTATGTTTTTTTTCTACCTCAGGGTAATGTCAATAAATTGACCAGCTACTCCTAGTAGATGACATTGCCTTTGTTTGCGGACAAACCATAGGGTACAGACTAATTTTAGACTTGGTTTGATTGGTCCAAATTTCATCCCAACAATACACAAATTACTCTGTCTTACAAGCAGAAGAAAATACCACACATGTGATGGACAGATGTTGTTGGCATTCCCTTTTGGCAAGACAGCAAAAAGATAACAGAAAAAAGACCAATAAACCAAAAATACAAACAATGTTTAAGTTTTTTTCACTATTTTAGGTTATATAGATATTAGGTTATATAGGTTCTCAACTCCAGTCCAGGACCAAATAGAGACTAAAGATGAGCTCAAACAGCCATGATAATGGAGGGTTGACACACGCAGGGCAAGGGGTTAACAGATCATAACTGTTCAAAATATGACACTGAAAAATTCTAAGCAGATATACTTCAGAGCAGTTGAAAACTTTCAACTTTGGATTTTGCTCAAATGAACATAGTAAAACATAAACTTAAGACTCTGCTCTTGTTTCAGCAACTCTAATATTCTTATTTATCTTTGAAATATTAACTCTTACATTCAACAAATATTTATCTAGCAAATGCCTGTTCTGTCACATGTAAAGCTAATCATTCATTTTTCCACACTATAATTTGTGTAGAACTGTCACAGTTGTTGGAGACGACTAAATCTTCCCACAATTACACAGGCGCATGGCTGACCACCATTGTCAGAAAGAGAAAGAAGCTGTGGCCAACTCTCCAACCCAAGTAAACACAGCCAATTGTGTTCTCAGAGACTCCCATCCAAAGTCAGCAAGTGTGCCACAGCTGGGATAAGAACCGTGAATCCTTGTTATAGCATGCTCCTTGGTACCGTTAGATAGCCCCTTAACTGGATGCACTACTCAGGTGCCCCAGGTGATTATTCCAGTCCTGTTTTATTGAGGAAAGACTGATAATGAGTGAAAACTTCATTAGCTTTCATAGATGCTTTTTCTTGCAATTACAGATCATGTACTGAATTAGAACTGAATTAGGCAAAGACTTCTACATATCTTTATTGTGACATCATTCTATGAAACTAATATTCATTCCTATAGTATGCATTCTCATTCAGACAAACATGCATATATTCTAGGTTAACATTCTTTCCTTCCTTAAAAGGTAGCAAAGAAATTGTTTGAATCTAAAAATTGTGGCCTCTTAGGTTGATCATACACAAAATGACTCTTAAAATCTTGACACATGGAAACAACTTACAGTTCACAATATTCTGTCTAAAAATTTGTTGACATGGATACTCGGACTAACCGACAGAAACTCACTGAATCCTACTATGCAATTGCTCTGGATTGCACATGTACATCAGCTGGACACCTGTTTATAATATTGCACTAACCCAAAATTTCTGACATGTCAGAAAATAATTCAATTGTCCCAGGTTGAGCGGGAGGTTGGGAACGGCAATTATCAGCATGTCTTTCGTCTGCTTGTTTTGTATGACTGCAGATGTGCAGATTTTGCTTACAATCCCAGGATTTCATTCCTATCATAAAAATTGGTCTGTGACTTGTAAATCACAAGTAAAATTGTGTAGATCATGCCTTTTGTCTGCATATCAGAAACTATTTGTTGTGTTGACAGAAAGTCTTGAATGAAGTTTGTGGTACGATTGATGCATCCAAGGGTATTCTTGAATGGTTGTGTGTTTCAACCCAGAGATTTAGATTTGCATGTGAAAGAGAGGAACACCTGGCACACATGAATGAAGTATTTACCAAACCTTGGAAAACTTCCCTTAATGAAGTAGAAACTCCTTGGGTCTTGAATGTACTCACACTTGGTGTTGATGTTGCGTTTTGTCCCAAAATTGCTGTCCCAATTTTACACACACGTACACACTCTCTCTCTCTCTCTCTCTCTCCACTAATGAGCTCACTGGCTTCACTGATTAAACCCACTGAAACACACGGGCATGCGGTATATAGAGGGTTTTTTTTTTCAGTGAAGTGACAGATGGTCATGCAGAAGTTGGAGATATTTCTAGAAGACCTCTCCTCCAGCTTCAAGCTCTTTGAGCTTGGCCCATACCATCTGACGAGTATCATTATAATCATGCCATCAGTTTCTGTATAGCCAGTTTGAGAAAATCTTTGGAAATTTTCCATTCCAGTTAGAATGTCATTCCTAGTACCACCAAATGGGAGAGACCAGAGAGTTTGCAATTTGATGGATATGACAGAATGTGACTCGCACTATCTGTCATATCTTTAATGGTGGACTTAGTTTTAAATTTGCTTTTTGTACCCTCGGTTCACAGCACAGATAGTCTTTTAGGAGGACAAGAAGTCTGTTCTCATTTTTACACAGGTCTTAATAATGAGCAAACACTTAGACGACTCATTTAGATAAAAGTCAATCCTTAACAGCGTTCACAGCACTAGTTAAACAAGGAACACAAAATTGATCCACATTAAATTGAAGTCAGTGTGCCAGGCAAATGTTCTGTGTACTCAGAAACACTACAGAGAAATGTCATTTTCCCTGACAGACACAACTAACACCAGCAACACTGTGTAGGACTCCCCAAGCAGTTGCTAAGGTTCTTATACATTCAGAGACTTAGCATATATGTTGAAAGGGACTGAAAACCCATAGAGGATAAGAATATGTCACTGTGTCTGAACGTAGGATAACTAGATGAGGTAGTATACTGACACCTCCCTTGTAAACCATCCACTCTTCCATGCTGTTGCCGTGACAACTCTGATTTGAAAGCCTCAGTGAAATCCCACTTTCTCAGCAAGTCTGTAATGGAGTGATCTTGATGCTGTCTGATCTGAGAATGAGGAGCAGAGAAAAGCACAGGCTAGACGTCTCAGTCTCCAACTAGCATATTTACAGATGGAATGCCATTCCAACGTTGCTGGCACAGGAGGTTGCCAGAGAAGAGAAAAGCACCAGCATAGCTGTCATTATCATCAAAAAGTCTCCAGGTGCCCTTTTCAAGCTGAAGGCCTTTTTTATTCACTTTGACACACACACACACACACACACATGAGGAAGCTCAGGAGTGGACATGTGACAGCATATGATTAACTCATCATACGGTGCTATAAAAAGCTCTCTTTATTCCACTGCCAAGCACCAGCAACAACTGTATCTCTACTCGGCTTCTTATCCTTCTATAATGGATGTGATTTACAAGAATAAGGAGATAGACTTCAACAGGCAGGATGACAGTCGTCAAAAGCTGTTTTGCCTCTTTTTCTGCCTGGCACCAATAAGCATTTAAAGTTTCCATCAAGTACTTTTTAACACTTCTCAAACAGATTCTTGAAGCATTTTAAAGGTGGGGCAACGATAGTAAAAGTCTTAAAAACGACTAAGGAGTCATTTCTATGCTCTTCTGACATATTCTAATTAAGGCTTTATCTGTCCATGCACTGTCTGCTGAAGAGGCCGTGTCAGAGTGCTGTTCTGTAAAAGGGTTAATAATAAGGGCATGACGTTACCATCACGCAACACTGGTGGGTTTAGTAAATAAGAGCACCATTTAAGTCAGACATCTATGTCGGGGAGGCAAGTACACTGGAAAAAGGAAAAACACCCTTCTACTCGACAGCTAGTTTAGATGATTTGGTATGTTCCTCAAAAGGCCAAGTCTCTTGGTAGCAGAGCTCAAAGAAACTGCTGTGGTCTGTTGTTTTCTGAATTCGGTCTGAAACTCCAGATCTCAGCTCTGTACACTTGCTTGAGGCACTGCTCACACAACTGTGCCAGACCACGGCCTTTCTGACTTAAGCTTTGTTTGTGCCGCTTCTCTTTTATAACGGTATTGTTTTACACACCTGTTCATCTGTGGATGACCTCAGTGTCCAAAATCCCCATAAAACACCATGTTACAATTATCACAACACCTTATTTGTCTTCTAAAGAATCCTTGTAAAGTGAGAATACAGGGACGTTAACAAGCTCACAGACTAAAACTCCTGCTGTGAACCGTTGCCTGAGCACGCTGCCGAGTTCATAACAAGCATCTGAACCATCCGTCTGAATGTGCAGCAGAGCTATCGCTTCAGCAGGTCGATATTTCCATCAAATATAGAGCCACCACCTTTAGGCAGACTGACACTCATCTGAATATTCCATTACTCAGTTCAATCGTCTATAACAGAATATAATACCATATATTTGTTTACATCAGTATATAACTGTTTAATTGTACTTCTAAATACCATTCACATACACATTTCTGTATATACAGGTTATACAGGAGACAGTTTTTGTAAGAGAATGAATGATCCTTAACTGTTCTCAAAGTTGTGCATGTTCTAAGACAGATCAGATGATATATTATACAAAATATTCCATGTATATCTTGTGTGTACTGGTTTCTTTCTTAGATAAAATACTGTATCTGTCTCCGACTGTCAAGGTCATACAGAGAAATGCTTTTACAATGCTGTCCTCCTGTCTCACTCTACTCCTCTACTAACTGGGTGACATCAGATATTTCATGTCTCTTTGTCACTTGCTTTTGAGTTCCAAACACAATAAAGGCAAGAGTATGACAAAATCTCTACAATAAAGAGTGAACAAAGTGCTTCTCCATGCTAATGAAATTGTTTCCATTACTCACCCAGCCAATAAAAAAATCGAGGCCTGCCCAGGATTATCACGGTATACATAACAAGCAAATGGTAGAGTTATTGCTAATTCCTCTTTACATCCCCCTTAGACAGTGAAGGTGAAATTTTAGGAACCCGTTTAACCTGGAGCAAAAGGAATAAAGGGACTGTCATTTCCTTATTTCTCTGGGAAGAGTAGAGGTTACTCTTGGATCATCTTCAATCTGCAATAGTAAAATGTTCATTAACCTCACAAGCCACCCCTTCAGCAGTCATTCCATCAGTGTGTGTGTGTTTTATAATGCTCCCAAAGGCAGTCTGACCTGGCTTTACCAAGTACTAACTGTTCTATTTAGGAGAGTACAGGAGTACAGAGAGTAAAAAGAAAAACTAGTTCAATACAGCATATAAAACGAGACAAGAAACATTTAAAAGACAGTCTGCACAAGGAGTCCATAGTCCTCAAGACCTCCAAGTGAAAACTGCAAAGTTTGACTTCGATTTAACAGAGCTAGAGAAGCATCAATACATAAACGAAGCATTTAATGGAGTTACGCTAACTCAATTAGGCAGCCACCAAAACATTCATGGTTCTGAAATTAATTAAAAATCAATGTTCTTAAGATGCTCCCTGATCTCAAAAATAACATAACAAATCAAACAATGTTTATGAGTAAAGCACTCACTTTCAACCAAATGTCATCCCAGTTTGAAGCCAAACTGCTGGGAAGAGGAGAATATGAAAGACCTGTGGGTGGCTGATATATTCTTAACGGGGTTTTATGTGTTTACTCGCTACTAAACTGAAAAACCATGAGAAACTATTGAGAAGCACTATAACAGTCACCGTTTTCAGTGTGATCACTTTTGTTCTTATCAGAGTAAAAGTCTATTAGAAACAATTACAGCATAAAAGACAGAGAACATTTGCCTACATGAACACTGAGAGCATGGTGAGACATTCAGAGTCATTTTCAAACTTAAAAAAGGACTCACAGCCATTTATGAATTTTAATCATTCGCCCAGTGACTGCTGGCAAATATGTCTTTCCATTCCTACTGCTATTCCAAAGTCAGTCTGGAATATCTCATGGCCAGACAGTGTCCTTGAGCTTCCACACTGAAGGACACACAATGGCCTCCTATGGGTCTCACCATGACCTTGTCTCCTTCCCCCTCCACTTTCCACATGCCCTATCAGAAACGGTTCGGGGGTTTGTTGTCTACAAAGAGACCCTTTAACATTCTTACTTTTGGATTGGAGCTTTTGGAATTTTGCCAGACTTACCTTCAAGGGAATATAGACTGATTTTATGAAGAGATCCAAAGATTTTCTGCAGCTCCACAGATGGCCACTGAGGAGAGTAAGAGCTGTTACCACCAAAACTACTGTGCTCTTGGGCCAGGAGAAGGATGGCCAGATTGTGTCCAAGTCAACGTTTGTCACCAGGCTGAAGTGTGAAAGAGCCACTGGTGGGTGGGCAAGGAACTGAGCCACAAACCCAGTGAGACCATGGGCAGCATCCATCTCATTAGGATATTGCCAGAATGATTCTCCAGTAATACTCAAGTCCCAAAATAGCACACTGAATCTGCTTTATACTCTCCTAACCGCATGACCAAACACCCACAATCATTTCATGTACTTGTTTATTATTTTTTCTGACAACTGTACATATGAATTCATGAGTTCATAGCCTTGATGACTGGTTGACTACTTGAACCAATCTGGTCCTGAAATCTAACAACTGAAAGACTTTGATGTTACATGCTTGGGCAAAAACTCTATGGAAAAATGCTTGACACTCACAGCACGGATTATAAAGGCTTGGTTTTGAAGAAAACACTCCAGAGGGCTACGAGACCCAACCTCAATTGTTGATTAACCGCAGTGCAAAATTAAGGAGAGGCCAAGATAACTCTATTCAGTATTCATCTTGGTAATGCTTTGAGATCACAATTCCTGCCAAAAGCAGGTACAAAAGAAATCATCAAAGACACAGTAAAGTAACCATTGAGGCCAAAGTCAAACAATCTTTGGAGACTTTTCTTTGAATAAAAAATATCATTTGTAATGATTTATGTCCCCTAAATACTTCATTCTGAATTTGCCCACACTGCACATTATTTCCATGTCTGGTGGGTGTATAATCTAGCTATTGCTCTGATGATTTCTCTAACTACCATTTCATAATAAAATCATAAGACCATCAACAATTCTTTATTCATACTGATGCCAATGATGCACTAATCAATTAAACGTAGGCACTAGAATGAAAGGTTTCAATGGGCCTAGTGGAGAGAAAGAATGTAATTCATACTAAGATACCATCACTAATTATCAACAACAATAAAGGATTCTGGGAAATTGGAACACATCCTTTTCTTTATAGTGACGCTCCACAAATATTTAAAAACTTATGAAATGTGCTTCAGGACATTTCATATTTTAAATACAAGATTAAAAACACCAACAGACACCAGCATGATGGTTCTAGTGTTAAGGGTAACGATCATTTTGCGAAAGTTTAAGGACCTGTAAATTTAGGGAGTTCGGCTGCCTCAGATCCGTCCCTTTGCACACTCAGAGGATACTTCACAAACAGTCTCATGACTTAATACCACTTAATACCACAAGCACAACAGTGGCAATCTCATCCCGTTTTCAACTCCCCCTTGGTTCTGATTGTGCCATTACTTAAGTGTTAGTTCAGCTAGTGAACTAGTCATGACATTGGCATTTTCACTTAGAAATTATATCTGTATAAAGTAAAGACTCTCTTCATGCCTCCAGGGGGAGTGAGCAGAAGCACAGAGTAGTGAATCTGGCCTCCAGCTGGTCAGCACATTTTCGCTGACCTCCCACTGCACAGACATAGAAGCCCAGAGATGAGGCTGCTCTGCGACAGATGCACAGTGATAATGGGAACTCCCAGGTCGGGGGAAGCCCTGGGGTGAGCTCACAATGAGTCATAACTATGTCCTCCATTTTCTGCCTGACTGAAAACTTGACTGAAAAAGACTTACCAAAAAAAAAAAAAGTCAAAATCTGATATATTTATCCAGCAACACCCAGCACATCCAATAATCATTTTAAAAGATATGCCACTGCCCAGATATCATGACACTTGAGGCGCAAACTTGACTATCTGTGCTTAAAGCTTGATCTTGATTCACAGATGAGCCAGGGTTATCATGTAACTGAAACACGAATGGAAACAGATATTTTCTTAATAAACGATCCATCTGGCACAATAACAGATTTTCTCATAAACCATTCATAATAAAACATAATAACACCCTATGTTATACACCACAAAGGTGATTAAGGCTTTAAATGGCTTTTGTGGTCTTTGCATTGTACTCATGATAACGTAGAGGACATTGTGAAATGAATTCTTATTCAAAATATATCATTCATAGCTTATACATGAGTATTTTTGAACATAAATCCCAGGAATGGCAGAACATTCCCATCTCATCCAAAGAGCAGCTGGAGCACATGTAGATGAAAGGAAATGGTGATCAGCGTGCCGGAGAACACAAGGATGGCCTGTGGAGCAGACATGGAGTTCCACCGACAGAACAAGCACTGCCAAATATCTGAGGGAATACAGAAGTGGCCACAAAGTCCCAGTATTCACAAGAGCACATCTAGAATAAAAGACCCAAGACTGAGAGCCTAGAGCTTCTTTTCTTCTACCCATTCAACAGTCATCTTTTAAGCCATCTCTGTACCACGATGAAGCCAGTGGCACACTTATTTCTTATTTATGTGCTGTAATTAGTTTTAGCGAAAATGAACTGGTGAGGACTGTAGAAATGTAATGGAAAGATGGAGCTATGATCTACATTTAGTATTCGTAATAATAAACATGTTCTTTTGGTTCCGAAGCATCTACTTAACAGCTGCATAAAATATTTAACTGTTTATGATATTAATGTTCATACAGAAAAGCAGAGGGCAATGAATGGGCATAATAACAGAGTGTTGCCTGCTATAATGATTATACAGTTCTTCAGTCCAGTCTGAACTGGGCCATTTTCAAAAACAGAGCCATCTCATCTTTAAACAGCAGTAAAGCCATCTAATTATTTCGGCATGGCTCTGCGCTGAGACCATTTTCACAAAACTTTCCACATTACAGAGTGCCTTTTACATGCTGATGAAGTGAGTTTTCCTTTTGTTTTCCTCTCTTTTCCGAATGATTTAACAAAATTTAGAGTGATTTCTCCCCTATTGCGCTAATCAGTGGTTTTCCTGTTGATGCCCATGCTCCATTACTAAAATGTGCAGAGCATAGCAGTGAAACAGTGAAAATATAAAAAACAGTTATAGAGCTCAGTCCTGCTCCCAATCGCCATTCATGCACGTCATTAATGAAGACCTGGATCCAGGTGAGACCTAACTCCCGTCCAATGGGAACTCACTCGACAGCACATTTTCATTCTAGCCCAGCTTTAACTCACCTAAGGCAATTTGTTAGATAACTCTCATAACACTGATTGGTTTAAAAGCCATGTTAGCACAGGGCCAAATAAAAAAAGGGGGTCCTCTGGCCAACAGTTGAAAAAAAGTGTAGAAAGCATCAGTCTGCATGTCCCAATCTCAGCAGTGGCATGCTAACTCTGGAACCCCCACTAGGATGTCAGAACTAGAGAAAGGCAGGTAAACATACTTCAAAGCCTGGAGTTTTCCCTTGCCAAGCATGAACTATCAGTGTGGAGAGGACAGGCACTTACAGCAGATGATGGCAACAAGCATAGACATGAAAACAGGTTAGCGATGAAGAGTGAATGCTAACACACTAGTGTTTACCTGCACCTGGGCCTCTTTTCTGGCATACTGGACCAGCATGGGTTCTCCATGCTCCTGCAGAAAGGCCCTCTGAGTGCGGTCAGCCAGGGCTGGTTCATTGGGTAGGAAGCTGCTGGCCCACACCTACACAGCAATAACAACAAGAGTTGAAAAGGACAGTAATACAATTTTCCTGTAGATATTAGCTGGAGCACTATTTGCCAGGGGAAATGTCACTTTAGAGTCATATTACATCCAGAGACAATAATAGTAATAATACTACTACTACTTCTAATAATAATAATAATAATTGTGTACTTGTATAAAGAGCTCCACAGAATTATGCAAGCAGTAGTTTTGAGCTGACTGATTCTTTTATTCGCTCTCTCCTACAGACTTCTGAACAGTGGGGTTCAGTTCAAAATTGGGTTTTGGATACATATTTTGTTTAAACTTTCTCCTTCAAGAAGACACCATACAGTAGAAGATTGATTCAGCCCAGCGCAGGTCTGGCCTGGTAGAGTTGGAGTAATGTGTCATTTGATGTGACTCCAAAGGCAGCACAGAGGCACAGAGAAAGTCTGTTTATTTTGTGATTGAGGGAATCTCCTTTTCTCCTTTCCCTGTAAACCCACCATTCTCCCAATTCCCCAGGGGGCTGTGGCTATCTCCATCACTCTACCCTCACTTGAGACTGACAATGAATGGAGGCAGGCTCAAAGTGACAGACCTGGCCACAGTGAACTAACACAACAACAAAGAACCTACTGATACTCCCTCCACTGATACCGGTCTATTTCTGAAATACAATTTTTGCAGTTTAATTTGTTGACAAACACACTTTCAGCCTCTATCAAGGCTTTATGTGCTGGATGCCCCACTGAAGAAAATATACAAGTGCCTTTAGTACCATAAATGTTTGGGATCAGTGCATGCTTTGGTGGATGAAACACTGACAAAAATACTGTTTCACTCCATTTTGAATAAATACATGCACAGCACAGCAGGTAAGATTTTGAGAGGGTGGAAACTTACCCTGACAATTCTTATATGAAAATGAATTAGAATGTAAGATGCAGATTTCAATGCATATTCATACTACTAAATTGAGGGCTAATAATTTTGTCATGCAGATGTTTAAATAGGCAATGAGACAAAAAAGTGATGCAGCTTGGTGAGTTTGATCTCATTAAGAACAGACAAACACATTATTTTCCATAATAGGACTTATTTGCTTACATTGTTTAAAGCTAATGACTATGGTTATCTTCGTGGTATGCATCAGTCCATGGAGTGCATCAAATTCCCATTGATAGACTTGTTTTAAGTTGACAGACTTGTTTGAAACTGTCAAAGCCTTTCCTGTAAAATACTACCGGAAATACACGAACAAAAAACAGAGCAGCTCAATTTACCTACTATTAACTGTTGCACCTTGAATAGAGGACAGAATGATCTAAATCCAAACTGTAGCAAGGAGAATTTATAACTGACACAACCTCTATAAGTGTCAATATTAAATTTTAGTTCAAGAGCAATTCAAATCATGGACCCATTATCTCATAAAGGTGACTTACAAGTGTATTAGAAAATGAAATATTAATGTCACAGTCTCTAAATGGTCAAAATGGAAAAATCTCAAAAGCCACTTGGAAAAAAAGCACCTGCAAACTTAGAACATTTAACATTCTCTCATTTGAAATCAAGTTTTATACCCAATAAAACTAAATTACACTTGATTGTCCTGGTCATACTTTACAGACTTTCGAAACGTGTCCAATTTCCTTCAACACTACATTAGGCACAGAGAACGCTTGTAAAAGTTTCTGCTTAATCTCTTTTCAGCTGCAATGTGCCAGACCTTCCAAAAGTGCCCATTACACATCATAGTGAAGAGATGAGTTGAACACCATAGGGGTTATTCATTAAACCTAACCGCCATGGCAAATTCACCATCTGTTTCCAAGGAGATCTGGATGATGACTGCACCTTGATCAACACAACAAAAGATGGTAAACAGTTCCCATTTGTGAAGCATTTTTTCCTTTTTTGTGCATATTCCCAAATGACTTTGGCTACACCTGTTTCAAAGCCTCAGTGCTGGCACACTTTAAGGCACTGAAAAGTCCGCCGTGTATCTGTGTGTCATAGATGGCTTGGATCCACGTCTAATAAGTTTGGTCAGAGGAAGTATTAACCTGGATTTTGATAGCGTAGCGGTAGCGTAATTTAAATGTTGTAATTTTTCTAAATGTGAATAGTGATGTGGAAATTAGGACTAGCTGCAGTGAGGGTGTACATTTCAGTTTTATGAAGGTTGATGAGCTTGGGTAAAAATGAAAATGCCTGAAGCATTAGAAGGAATCCAGTGGTAATCTGTGAGGAAATGTTTGAGAAGAATAGGCAGCTGGACAGCTGAACTATTTGTCTTTTCATAACCCTTTTCAGAGATTCAATGGAATCCATTCCCCACCCTTCAGAGTTTTTTGGACTTGAATAATCTGATACATTGTGCTGGGTCATAAAGTCAAGCTCAGAAAATCTGAGTAGAATATACATCTGGGAGCGAACTGGGCCTGATTAAACCCTTATGTCAAAAATTCATATCGATTTTTCCCTCTTGCTCTCTGATTCTTTCTCTGTATTTCCCTTTAATTGGTATAGTTGAAGCACACATGTAATGGGGTGTCTTTGACATTTTTCCATAAGGGAACTTGTCTTTGATAGAGGAACCCAACATCAAAGTTACAAATGATACTCAGCAAAAGGACAAATCCATGTGATTTCCACTGCAACTAGTATTTCATATTAAATGTCACAGAGCCAAGCCACAGAGTAAAACCAAATGGTGGACCAGAGTAAACTTTACAGACATGTTATTCATGCTATGTAATCCTTCGGAACATGCTAGGGGTAAAATGAGACGGAAATCCTGTCATCAAAGTGAATCAAACTGAGAGAGAGCCAACGATGGTGGAAACACTCAAGGGGTGAAAAGGAATAGAACCCTTTACTCATCAAAACTAAATCCAGCAACACAACTTCATTTAAGAATTTGGGATAAGTGTTTTTGCCAGCCCCTGTTTTTAGACCACAATAAAAATTAAATAACACTTGAAAAATCTAGGCACTCCTTGAAAAAACCCAAGTAATGAATCCAGTTTCTTCCAACCAACATCTGGAATTGAGCACAGCTTTGTTTGTACATGTTTATTCTGCTTTTTGAGGCGACGCGCCAAAACAACGTCTGAGCTCGCTTGGATTTTTGAAAATGAAGGATTACCAAAAGAAAATGAGTCATTACTCCGGGGTCACGCCTAGAGCCGCATCAACATTTTGGGGGTTGGTGTTGAAAGGGGGTTGGTAATCTTTTTTTTTTTTCCAAGCCCAGTCAGCAATGGCCAGCTATTGCATTAAAAACAGATGAATAGCAAAGGGTTCACCCCAGCTGAAACAGTGCGTCTTGAGAAAATGAATCATGGCTGGATGAATTTGAAGGATAATGTCAAAATGTTGTTTTTTTATTTCTTTTGTTTTGACAGACATTAGCAGAGAGCACCTGTAGCTAGCCAATAACTTGCCAGTTCAACTTAGCAGAATGTGCAGAGCTTTCCACAAACTGAAAGAAAAAAGTAAACGAGATGACAGTTACGCATAGTGAGGAACGTTATGGCTTCTAAAGATGACCCATAATATCTTAATTTTCATAATTGCTTTGACCTCCACACAATAAATGCTCAATAATGAGAGAGAATGGGAGGTACATTTTCAACTGTGCTCTGCAACGCTATTGAAGGGGAGAAGTTCAAAAATAAGCACCTCATACAGAAGGCATTTAAAAGGAGAACATTTGTGCTAATGTATTACCCCTTGAAAAAAAAAAAAAGGAAACATCCATTAAACTATGCCCCCATTTGGCTTTCAATTCAATTAATTATCTAAAAATGGAGTTACATGGCCAGATCCTAAGCATGCGAATATGAACTCACTCTCTCACTCCCCCTCAATTTTTAAAGTTAATCTCCATCAGGCAGACGGAGGTTGTGGGAAGTTCTGGTGGGTGAAGCTGAGACGGCTGGGGGGCAGGAGCAGTGCAGTGCTTGCAGGGCCTGCTCCATTCCACCTACTGATTTGAATGTCATTGGTGATAAAGTAGGTGTATGCAAACAGGGAACGAAATGATTGCAGACCCTTTGCTTTACCACATCTTATGCCCAAAAGGGACTTCTATCTGTGAACCAGGACAGACCAGAGCTTTCCAGACACTGAGCCATCAAAATCTGTGCATACCTCCCAAAAAAGAAAATTAAAAATATGAAAACTGTCTCGCAGCCATTAAAAAAGCTGAGCGATAAAAAAACATCAGTGATAATGAGAGAAGCTGGCTCACCTCAGGCATAGGGTCTGAATATCAGTTGGGCCAAGTATTCATATTTTCCCTGTGGATATCCAGACTGATTGACATTTCCCCTGCCGTCTGTGCATTCTGTTTATTTCCCAAACACATTTAGGTTGCATTGTGTGTTGCAGATTGACTCCCCGTCTAGAGAGTCATCAGGCACTGAGAATCCAGAGAATGTCAGTCACCCATCACTCACCTCTGAGTCTGCTCCCTGCATGTCCACATCAACCAGCCTTATATGTAAAAAATGGGTATGAAAATCCACATAAATATGAAAATCCATATATTCGGACACATCCTCATGCATATATACATAGAAGATATAAATGCTGATAAATCCATTAGAGCATGCCCACAAATACACTGTCACACCCATATGTACAGTGCCAACAAGAAATAACCAAGGGGTGAAAGCTGTATGTAATGAGAATAGAGGGTTGGGAATAAGCTCCTGAACCTTTGCTGGGTTGCAGTTTGATTCATTTGAATGAATGAACGAATGAATGAATAGAGGGCATATCTAACCGAACAAGAGTCAAAATGTTACCTTGGAGCAACAGTATTAGGTCTAACCTTATGGTCAAGTGTGAGTTTCCTCTGTGCCCAGAATCTTTCTTTAGGAGGAAATTGGATTTAGACCCTGTATTGAACAACACAGGACAATGTCAGCAAACATTCAGCTGCCTTTTGTTCCCCAGATCAGTCAATGAGTTCTCTCTCAGCACCTTGTTGCAAATAGAGCTGTTTCTTTATCACCTCTTTGTGCACTATTCTCTGAGTTGTCAAGTTGGCTCTTCAAAACATGGTGGAATCTGCACAGACTATTTCTGAACATGGGAATTTTGGCATTAAGCCTAATGCATTATTAAGTGAATTTGGGAAAGTTTCGTCTAACTTTTTTTTTTTTTTGTCTTTTTGTCATCGCAGTGCACTTCAGCAGATAGACCGGCGATGATTTCCATTCCTGGGCTGAACATCAATCACATGCCTCAAAAAATAGCGTATGAGAATAACAGTGCTGATGAGAGCAAGGGAGGGAGAGGTCTATTAACAAGAGGATATCACTCCTTCTTTCTTTTATTCTTCCTCTGGCACACAACCCAATTCATTCATTTATTCCCAAACACTTACTTGATATTCCGTTTCAAGCTCATTTCTTTGTGAGCACTCAGATATGTTACATGGGCTCCAGGTTTTAATTTCTCAGTGAAAATGTGTTCCGTTTTCATGCATTTTATTCACTTGACCACTGAAACAACTGTTCCTGCTTAGAGGTCTTTTTTGTTTTGTTTTGTTTTCAGCTAAAGCCTCAAAACATGCCTGAACTGTTCCAAGGATCATCATGCGCTTGTACGTATAAGAAAATCGCCCAACAAGGCATAACTTTGCTCAGAGTTTTCATTCTTTTGAATCTCTGTTTAAGCACATAAAGAAGAGTAACCATAACCAGTATCATCGTTACACTGACCTAGAGAACTCTTTTCTTGTCTTGCCACCCTTACTGTAAGACACAGTATAGTTTAATGAGCCATAAGACAGAGGTTTGGCACCGGCAGATTTACTTGCTAAGTAAAAGCAGAGGAGCAGTCAAAATTACAATGCAAACAAACAAACATGCAGTTATGTGAACCAGAAGGCCAAGTCAGTGAATTTACACAGCTAAAATAGAGCCAGACCCAAAGGAGAAAAAAAAAAAAATGAGAAGAGACTACAGTAGCACACACCAGGCCACACAGGATGGTAGCAGCAGTTCTCCTGAAGCACTCCTGCTTAACCCAAATCAAATATTTTTTTGTGTGTGTTTGAATTCTAATTTTGGCTGCTCCTTCTCAGTCACAGTGTGCTACTATTTTCCACTGACAGCCCTTTCTCTACATTTTCAATGTCCTCAACAGTGTTTACAGCCAATCCAGCCAAGTAAATGTCACAAACAAGACCCCCTGAGGACAGGCAAAGATAGCAAAAAAACTGTTATTTCCATCCAAAAAGTAACATATGGGAATATTATAAACTCTGTAGTATTACGTGTCCCCGAGTCTTTTGATATAGTTTATCAACAAGGCAGCAGAGTGACATAAATGACTTAAAATAAGATCAAATAAGTATGTAATGCTTGATTAAGAGTTAGTTTAACTGTTCAAAACTCGCTGTTAAAAATCAGCACAACCAACACTGTTACAAAGCAGGACCCTGCGCACATCCTATGTCGATCTCTTGTGATAGTTGTGCACTATTAGAAAGTGTCTGAGACTGCACAGCTACATGAGCATGTAGCCTCAGCAACCTCTTAAGAAATTCTTGTGAGTTCTCCACTTCATTCAGAAAATACTAACTACCTTGTTCCATCTTGTTAGGAGAGTCCACTCCTTTAGCTAAGCTCAAAGTGACACAGAACGCAGTGAATGGACAAGCCAGGCTTATCCAAAATCTTTCAGGGCTTGCTGAGGTAAACCAATTGTCCACCCAGGACACAAGGCTGAGCCTGCTGTCTCTCCTCATGTTCGAAGAGAGACTTATCATCTTATATTTAGCTTTGCTGGGTTGATGCAAAAAAAAAAAAAAACTACATACCTTCAACTGTAAAGACCAGACAGACATGGCCTGCATCTGGATTTCATCTTAGTCATGCTCACAAGTATCATCTGTTGGCTACAAGCTCTATTTTTTTATGTGTCTAACAATTACTGTTTATCTCTGTATACTCTGGGAGACAGGGAATGTGCTTGTGTTATCGTTATGATATCATGTTGCATTGAAAAGCTGTTGCTAGGGAAACTGCATCACAGAAGGTGCTAAAGGGTCCATTAATGGTTGTGTGAGCCGGGGATGTTTGGGCAGGTACAGCGAGTCTGGAGGAACTGTGGTGAACAGCTACAGCACTGTCCGCTCACATTCATTAATTTCATATCAGTTTGCTCAATGGGACACTTTGCAATTTCACACTATACATTTTCTGTGCAAATTCAAGTCTTCCAGGTGTCATTTATTAGTTTCAGTGACAGACACTGAAACCCAATGTGTTTGCAGACGGAAAGGAGAGGCTGAAATACGATTGTCTATTTAGCTGTCTTTTTTCCTTCTTCAAATATTTCACGAATGTATAGCTAAACTAAAACAACTGAAAACTATATACCAGTTTGATGAAACAAAATAGATAGTCAAAAGGTTATGATTGACTCTGCTGAACATGAACAATGTTGTTTTTGGATGCAACAATTGTATTAAATGTCTATGTGAGACAGAGTATGAAACCCTGCTGAAGGGTATTTAAAGGTAAAGCAAACAGGAACAGGTGGCAACAGTCTATCACCTCCATGCCTTCTCAAGGTCCTCTACTGCCCCCTGGTGACTTAAATATGCTGCACTATAAAACATAGCAGGGCAGGTGAGGCAAGCAGTTGCCTGAGTCTGCTAGGTTATACTGTCAAAGTAACACATACTGTGACAGACACAGAGACAAAGAAGGGGAAGGGTTAGACAAACAGCCAGGAGCCGGTCTCTGCACGCATGCAGGGAGCAATGAAGACATCGTTAATGTGCATCAGCTCCACTGAGCTCCGTCAGACACAAAAATGCAAACACCGTGGCCCAACACCATCTTGGCAGTGCCCCTAAAACAAACAAACAGACAATTCAACCTCCCCATACCCCACCTCTACTTCTACCTTTACCCAATTAAAAAGCCAAGGTTGCCATGAGGGCAAAAAAAAACCTAAGTGGGCTCTTGAGAGGAAACGGTTAGCTGCCGTCCATCACTCGAAACATCTCTGCGCCCACTAATTGGAGTGTGCAGAGCTGTTAAGCTGCTGCTTACATTAGCTCCATCTCAGTGGCAGACACACAGCCGGGGTGACAGTTAAAGCCCCATTAAAGGTGCACTCCAGATGGCTGCAGACAGCGGCAGCAACGTCTTAATCCTAAAAAACGTTCCAGTTCTC
Organism: Chanos chanos; assembly: GCF_902362185.1. Lineage (NCBI taxonomy): Eukaryota > Metazoa > Chordata > Actinopteri > Gonorynchiformes > Chanidae > Chanos > Chanos chanos. The sequence goes on from NC_044497.1 coordinate 41,872,741, forward strand.
TCCAGCTCAGCGAGCCGCCAGGATCCTCTCGCTAATTGGAAGAGGGAAAGTGAAGGCAGTGGGCAGTCAGTGAAAAGGGGAGGGGGGGGGGGCAAGACAGAGGGAGAGAGAGTGAGAGAGAAAGAGAGAGGGAGTGAGATAGACAGACAGAGAGAGTGAGAGAGCCAGCCAGACAGAGAAAGAGAAAGAAAAAACGAAAAAACACACCTGGCAGTGAGGATGAGGGTTGGAGCATCCCATCATGGCACCTTTGTTCTCGAAGATCTGAAAGCCAGAAGAGTTTACTCAAAAAGAGGACACATCTCACACCACACAACAACACCAAACAAACACATCGGGTATATATACACAGACCACCCTGGCTACTGACTCTTTTTCAGCATTGTTGACCCTGCTAAAACAACTGTCGCAGCAATTACAGATTACTGCTGATGAATCTAACAAATACAGTCTTTATTCTATCCATATACCTAATGGCTCAGTAAACCATACACCGATATTTCAGTGTCTGTTTTGAAGTTGTTTACTGCATCTGCATTGTATAAATTTCCAATCATTTCCAGTCATTCAATCACACTGTTTAAACCTTGATTTGCATGTAAACCTGAACATTGAAATATACACACATGATAACAGCCAGACCCAGCGACACACGCATACATGTACAACACAAAGACACACCCTCAGAAAAAGAGACAAACACACAGTCACTGAAAAACACAGAGGCATGTACATACAAACGCCCACACACCACACAAATATGTAGAGGGGAAGTCTTCCTGTGGTGGACGCTTTAAGACTTCCCTATGCCTCCCATGAGGGTGATATTAAAGGATTTGCTCAGGCTTTGCCCTTGGCCACTCCGCTTGATAAATATTGACTTGTCTTAAGTCACTGCTCATCAGGGTGTGTAAATCTCTGGGGTGAGAGAACACGTGCTATGATGCGTTTAACAGAGATACGACAACAACCACCACCGCGCTTATCTGGACCTGACACGGACAGATACTCTAACTGGAATAATTACACTCTGTCTCCATAGATTTTTTCCTCTGACTAGTGTACACAGAAGCAACACTTCTCTGTCAAGACCTTTTTATGGCTGTGATGTAATAAGTGGGTATTAAGTGTTTGCATGTATTTATGGTGAAAAAAAGTCCTAAATATACTGGTCTATAAATAAGGATTCATATTTTTTGTGTACTCTTAAAATTTTTAACAAATTAACCAGAATTTCACTCTATTACAGCAGACACACTGAGTTTATTCTTTCTGCATGCTCTTAACAACCTCTAAAAATAATTTATTAGCATGTGCTCAGGTTGTGCTTCACTGACTGGCCAAACGTGCTGTTCCCCATATGAGAAATGGATGAATGTCATGTATATGGTTGTACGTATGAAATACTGGGTTTTGTAGGCATTTAATACAGTTCCAAGACTGCCCTGATCTACCATCCGGCTTAGTCTTCTTCATTAAGGGTCCTGAGACACTTTGAAATCCATCATCTTGGTAGTAATGTGCTCTGGGAGAGCAGAGGAACACATGTCAGTAATGCCCATCGATCACCATGGGCCAGGCTACCCGAGTCCTCACTGAACAGCCCTTTTCCCAATTGATCCAGTTAGTGATGATGAAGAGATCTGAGAAAAGCACAGCTACTAATAAAGTGCTCCTCAATACCGCCGCATTTGGATACAGGGGATTATGCAGTCTGGGTACATACTTGTCAGTCTAATTTTGTACACTCATGCCATTCTCTGGTTGCGTCATTATAATTCCCTGACAATTCACAGAAGTGATATGATATGAGGAGCTTATCAATGGTTTATAGTGTTTGAAAAAGACCAAACTATTTATTATTTCACAATAAATGCTACATTCTGAAGGTGTAATGGAATAAACCAAAAGACATTCATTCTCATTCTCTCTCTCTCTCACTCTCTCACCTGCACCCATGGGTAAGTGGGTCCGAGCTCTTCAATCAGCTCCACCCACTTGTCAATCACCTTGCGGATTTCACCAGGCTGCATCAGCGGGAGGGTGATATCAGACCAGGGGTGAAAGCACATGACTTTGCTACGGATCAATGGGAAAAGACCACACATGAAAACACTTCCATCTTCCACCTGTGCAAGCAGCAGCATCTATGGAGTTTACTCATAAATGGCCTCACCATTAAGTAAACTCCACACAGTCATTATGCAGTGTAGGCAGGCTCAGAGTGAAGTGAGATATCAAAGACTTGGCACAGATCTAAGGGAAAACGACATGCTATGCATTTTGAAAGAAATGAACACATCACCTCAGTCTCTATAAGTGCACCTCTCTTCTGCCACACGGCATGCTGAGAGATAATCACTCACTGTGCTTGTAAGCTCACACACAGACACCATGCTTTAAGTTCATGAGCAGTGCACAATCATCACTCAATCATTGTTAAATGTTTTGCTGAATCCCACTGCATGCCTTTCTGCCAGTGCTCGCCCAGGCAAGTTTACACATAAACACAGAGCTTCTGAAAAATCCAGTCAGGTCCCGCTCTTCTCCACGAGCCCCCTTGGAATCATACTGAGCAGCCCCAGTTTTGATGAGTTGACGCTGTATTTTAAAGCCTTATTTGGGACAAGGGTTGTGGTTTATGGATTGTACGCAACATAAGCCCTGTCCTTACCAGTTAGCAGTGACCAGCTAGAGAGTTTCTAGCTGAAAACAGTACTGGCCTCTGGTATATGTGAAGGAAATATACTGTTTATCAGCGGTGGATCTGATCCCTCCTTCACTTGGTCTGCTCACTACTTGACTGCACACACACAGCTCTGTTTCCCAGAATCCTGTAGCATTACAGTTTAACAAATCCATTCCTTAAAACTCTTGTAATGTCATTTCAAAGTAACACATACTGCAAGATTAGGTACAACAGGGACTTTCTGTGTGCAGCACTGAGGTTGGTCTCTGAATGTGGGCTTGATAATAGCCCTCTTTTTATTCATGAACAGGCTGGTTTAAAATGAGCATATTAATCCCAAAGAACTTGCTGGGTCTGGTTTATGCTCCCTCTGGTTAACAGCCCCACCTAGTGCTCATGTAAGATCATGCACATAAAGGACTTCTGCAAGGTAAGAGTATTTCATAAACGTATTTTGTCTAAACGGCTGAAAACTGAACATGGCCAAAGATTACAAATAAAAGAGACATAGAGTATAATTATTGCCAGGTTTCTGCAGCACATTATTTACTATTTATCATTGGATAAACGCTTTTAGTTTCAACATTTCATGTGTAGAACTACTTGATAAATGCTAGTTAGATGCACACCATCTTCAGAATCTATTTGAAGCCACAAATTTGACCTCATCATGGGACTGCATAGGAATACGCCTTATGGAGACTGATTTGATTAATCATCATGGAGTGCCAGCAGCTGGAATATGAAATTCTTTTATTACCTACAGACACTACAAGCTTCTGCTTCTACTCAAGGTCTCACCTCAGTGTGTGAGGAGACCCTTACTTCCGGACATCTGTGATCAATTACAGCACCGAGGACTAATCAGGCCAAGGAGAAGATTTTATCATCTGACACACAGAGGAGCAGCCCTTGGTGTCAGAGCTCATTTACAGCATTACTTTCATCAGTAGAGGAAATGAAAGCTCCTCACCAAACACCTCGGGCAGCTTTGGTCTGGAACAAGGGGTGGTGGTCAGAGCCTGAAAGAGACATACGACTAACTAGAGTGTCTGACATTCTTAACAATCAAGCAATAATATGTTTATATGAACCTGAGACACAGATGTATGTGTATAGTTATGCATCAAAGGTCACATGTTTATACCATAAATCTCTATGGGGAATAAGACTAATGACCTCACCAGGATCTGGAGCATCTGGTTGAAGAGCAGGAAAGTCATTTTCAAACACAAAGGTGCTGTCATACTCTGGATTCACCTGCAACAGACAACACTTGGCACTTCTCAAAGGGAAACTTCAGACAGATTAAGATATTTTATCAGTGTTTCTTTAGGAGGCAAACTGCTCTACTGGACCTCCACAGTCACATTGTTACACTGAAGAAAATTATTTCCGCGTATGACTAACATCATGATATCAGTTACTAAATCTGATTAACTACTTTACTGTGGTTCATGGTCAGCGAAGGCAAACTGAGCCAAAAATATCTGTCAAGCTGAAGACAACATTAAAAATACAGTAGTGATGTGAAATTGCTCAAAGCATTGTAAATCACTGAGGCAGAACAGAGGCAAGAGGAGGGGGAAAAATCTCAATTTCTTTTGCTTAGTCAGAACAGATTGCATAACAAATGCAGACACATCAGTTTCTGCAGTCTGAGCGCTTTCATTTGAACTCTTTAAAAAGCATTTTCTGTGTCCATAGCTGAAGCGTCGGTCTTTCAATAACATGCTGAAGCTTAGCGTGAAACACTTACTAAACAGGAACCTGTCACTCTAAGAGAAGGAGACATTGACAAATCACAGAATATGGGCTTAAAATATGCACTACTATGCTCTTTTCTGAAAATAGTGCCATACCTCTACCAAGTGAAAACAAGAGTAAGTATATTCTTAAAAGTTCATTCGTTGAGTGAAGAAACTTTCAAAAATGCCTTGGCTACTTTTGTAGCCACCCTTTGCAGTCATAATAAATGAATAAATAGAGGAATTAATGGTCAGTGGAAACATGTAGTCCTTTTGATCAGTCTCCATATCAAACCAGCCATGAACTAAAAAGGCCTACATCTCACATTAGCACATGGAAAAACAGCTAAATGAGTAAAGTACTAGTAAGTTGTCACAGAGTGGAAATGATGATAAAACATCTGATCTAACCAAAGGCCACTTCATTTGGAATATGGTTTTGGGTATGACTATGGAGGGCACTGATGGAATGTGTGATTCAAAGAAACACACACCTCGCCGTTGGCCCTCGTGCTGCCAGGACAGAGGGGGTTATTTGGGTCATGTCTTGGGATGTTGTCCTCGGAAGGTTTCTCAACCTGTCCTTTCCATGGTCGTTTCATCCGATGAGCCGAGACCAGCACCCAAGAGTCTCGCAGAGGATTGTATCGCATATGCTGGTGTTCTGATGTAGGGAAACAAACAACCAGGACAAAGTCAATGATTAAAGGGGGATAAAACCAATATAACACTGACAGTAACGCAAAGATTATTCTTACTTTGACAAGACTACATCACACACTCCTAAAGAGCACCAGATGAGTTTTAAGAACTGGTAACAGTGTAATGCAGAGGTCAAATAATGCAAGCAAGTAATCACTCTGTCAGTCTGTTTAAAATTTGGTTTTCCCTTGTTCTGGAAGGTTTCTGGTGAGTGCTGAACGGCTGATACAGAAGAGCAAAATGCTCCTGAGAACGCACTGGTGGATTCATACATCCATCATCACGTTAAATATTACTTTGTGGACGTGAACATACAGTGGCCAGTAACGAAGGAAAAGGATCTTGAGCAGCTGTTCTTGGACAATATGCAGAATAGTTGTTCACATGACCTGTCACGAGTCTATAGACTGTGACAGTGGAGTGTCTTTATGGCAAAGTTAATAAGAAAGACACAACATGAAAGGGATATTTGCATAAATGTATTCGTTATCAGACGGTATAGAGGAAGATTTCGCTGTACTGAATTATAGAAGTCAGGTATTCGTTTTCACTTTCAGGCACAGTATTGCTTTTGATACTTCACAGCAGTTTTGTTACTTTTGGAGTTAACGAAAGTAGTCGGTGGCAATGTCCATACTACTGCACATACTGTAACTGCCAACGACTTTACCTTTAGGATCGAACGTGGATTTCTTGTCGTTATCCATCTCAAAAAGTACAGTGGAAATCGCTTTGTCACAGTCTGAAGTCCAGTGACCCGACTGTTGAAATAAAATTCTATTTCCTATTCATCCCCTCACAATTTTGTGATTGGTTATAGCATAGCTGGCGTGGTGGAGAGCAGGCAAGGGGCAGTCTTTTTGGGAGGCAGGTAAATGTATTTTGTCCACTAGAACGCAGTCAACTCGAGAGCTCCTTTAATGTTTTTGCAGGGGCATTTCATAAAATAACATATTGTTGTAAATTCAGCGGTAATAAGGATTCCTTTAAATTTATAGGCTGTGTAACTCATTATATTTCGATAAAACTTCCCCGGCGAATTTCTGTAATATTACACTTTCGAAAACAACAGTACATTTGCGCATTGGTATACGATGATGATGTCCATGAAGTACATGTCTGCGCTGTTCTTCCGTAATAACATGACACTTAATTTCATTGGACAACGGTCCCGTTAGCTAGGCTGGTGATTGGCTTCTTAACGTGTCATATCTTACGTCACTACAAATGGCAATCTTGCAATTTGATGCTGTGCCCCTGTCTGAGCGGGTGAATGAAGTACTCTGATCTGTGTTTTAAGGAGTCGTTGACAGCTTGTTCGGTGTAGCTAGCTACATGGTCTTATTTTGTCTGGATTATAATGTCTTTAACTACAAAATTTTTAAAACTTGTGGTGGCGCTTGGTGTACTGGCGTTAGCAATACAATACTTAAAATATTGGATGGCAAATAAAAAGTATGTCTTTACAAAGGAAGATGTTGCTCTTCTGGCCAAGCAGTACGCAGGTAAGTGTATGGTTCAGTGTTGCAACTCAGTGGGAAATATAACGCATCACGTGTCATATACTTAACATAACACTTATCCAAGAGGAAAAATCGAAGTTCATTTCATTGCTGCCAGTTAGTTTTAGGATCTCCATTCAGTTTAGTTAAGTAGCTTCCTCAGAGTAGCTAACTTCGCTTCATTTGAGTTTACATTTAGCTTACTATTTTGTTCTCCTCAGAGATTTCAGCCATCTGTAGAGTTACGAGGCCAAATAGTTTCCTTGTAGCATAAATAATACGACTTTTTTATTTTGGCAAAGGGTTACAGTAAATGATTTGATGGTAGCAAGAAGTTAGTCAACTCAGACATTTTGGTTAGGGCACAAGTTATTTTGTTAACGTTCCATGCCCTTGCAAATTGATCGTTGTAAACCATTCTACTGCACACAAAGTCCCGCGAATCTTGAGACATTAATGTGGAATAACGAGTCGTCTGGTTGACTGAAATATTGGCAGGCCTTTAGCCTGTTAATTTAAAGATTAAAGAATCGTGATTTCAGGAACTCCTCCAACTGAACCTCTATCAGTTTCTTTAAGGACCCCACATATTTCCTTACCAGCATTCTCTGATTTTCTATCTTGATGTCTTTCAGGGCTGGACCATGAACAGGCATTCTCCAAAGTTGTGGTTGAGCTGCGGAAGCGATACCCAGGCCATATCTTGCCTGATGAAGACCTACAGTGGGTGTTTGTAAATGCTGGTGGATGGATGGGCTCCATGTGTCTACTCCATGCTTCTCTCTCAGAGTATGTGCTGCTGTTTGGAACTGCGGTGGACACTGGCGGACATTCAGGTGACATTTTTTGCTTAGGATTCAGGCTTCTGTCAGATATGCGAGAGGCAGTGGCTCTGTAACATCTTGTTTGTGCTGTAAAATGGTGAAAAACATGAGGTTTAAATCCTTGTTCTGGAGGGCAGATGTCATTCTAAACTTTCATTTCAATCAGACACAAAGCCTGGGGTTAAAGATAAATTATTATATCTGAAAGCATTCTAATTGTGTGTGACATTATTCATTTTGTGTGTCATTACTCAGTTAAGTCTTGTAAAATATAAGAGGCTGAAGCCTCTCAGGCAGATCTGGCCTAAAAGGATCTGTTCTTTCATTTTCAGCCTCTCATTTGACTATCTGTTTGTCTGTAACATTTCTGGCACGACCTCTGTAAAACTATGAAAATTATTTAACCCCTCAGGTCGATACTGGGCAGAAATATCAGACACCATTATCTCTGGAACCTTTAGACAGTGGAAGGAGGGAACAACTAAGAGTGAATTATACTACCCAGGTATGAAAATTTTGTATTGTCTCACCATCACATCATAAACATACGCAGTCTAATCTGTTGAAGAAACATGTACAAATTCATAACGTTAGTAACTTTACGACAATATAACAAAATGAAACTATATAGTTTATGTCATCTTTGTAAATACCTTTTGGCAGGTGACACGATAGTGCATGCGGTTGGAGAGGCTACATCAGTGCAGTGGACTGCAGGCACATGGATGGTGGAATATGGCAGAGGTTTTATACCCTCCACTCTGGGCTTTGCTCTGGCTGACACAGTGTTCAGCACTCAAGACTTTGTGACACTCTTCTACACTGTGCAGGTTTACCTGAAGGGAATGCTGCTGGAGGCCAATACTTTCCTCACAGAAGCTGGAGTTTTCTGAGCACCAGTCCAATCCCCACTGGCATATTTTCCAGTGAAATATTCTGCGAGGTATCTGAGCCACATTACCAAATGGTGGATAAGCAATTTGTTTGTTGATAGACATTTGAGAACTCACATGCTGTGATGATGGATCTTACCAGTGTAAAGCACTTGGCTTCTACTTTGCCAACACTGAAATGAGATATTTCTCCGCTGTGTTTAATGGAGGCAAGCAAAAGTTCTTTGTTATGCATTTCAAGCTCTTGCAGACCAGCATTAAAAATCACAGCTACAGAATACTTTCTAATGAAGTACCAACCTCTGTGACAAACTAGTATCTATGTGCACCCTCTCATTCTGAGGTGAAACGCTGGTGACTTGAATAACACTATGACTAAACTACAGCACAACTAAAACAAGGTATAAATTTGGTGTATGTTTGTGTGTGTGGTTACACAGAAATGCTACTCCAGCTGCAGTGCTCAGTGCTCATCTCTGCACCTTAATTCACATTGAATATGAATACTGTTCTGTATTTTTTTTTTTTTTTCAATTGGTCCAAAAATCTGCTCAGTAACTGTTAAAGTGAAAATGTTTTCTCCTTTTTTGTGTTTTATTTTTCTCAATTCAGTAGTTTCTTTATGGCTAGCAAAGCATCATCCAGTACTGTCACAAAAAGCCTCTGGATTTGTTTATATCAAAGTCCTGCATTCATCAGGTATTGGAATGGTCTCGTGAAAAGTCTTCGTATTAAAATCTGATATCTTGTATGGGCTTTTGTTTGTTTTGATTGCTTAGTTTCATTTTTAAAGGGTTGTAACTCATCAGTACTTCAGTGATATACAGGGGAAAAACATAAAACTCAAGTCATCAAATTCAAACATATTGCATAGTTGAGGTTCATGTTTTTGGAGTTTACTGAGCAGTAAATACTTTATTTAAAAGACAATTAAAAAAAAAAACAGTGAACATTCTTTTTCAAAATTATTTCATTTCAAGTGATCAATGTGTTGTTGGTATGTACAGTACCTTCTACCATGAGGTATTTCCAGGTCTCAATTTGTTCAAAAAAACTATCACCAATATCAAATCGTCTCGAGGCCAATCTCACTGACACTTTGTTATCATGCCATTTTAATAGTTTCAGTATGTGCCCCCACCCTCCCTTTACCAAAGAGTTCCTACCCTTTTCTCGCACAGACGTACTTTTTTGGCGACCAATGAATGGCTTGGTTTCCAAGCAGGGTGACATCTGCGTGTGCAACACAGGTTCATCTCAGGGTTCTACCAATTACGTTCGCTACTGCTCTTCGATGTACAATGGAGCTTTCATATCAAGCAATAAAAACGGCTAACCAGGCAAGGGAAGCGGTGAGTGTTGCTAGTTTGTCCGGTAAATGCAGATTAAACCTCACTCTGCCCTCAATAATGTGCGTCCTCCATCCCGCCCTAATGTGAATTTTTCGAAATAAATTGGCAACCCAACTAAGGGACAGCTTCGGCTTGTTAGCTTACTCACTTTGATCCTTGAACCAAACTTATTGAGATAACTGGTTAATACCGGTACGCAAACGGGATTTAATGAAAAATCGTTTGACAGAGAAATTGGGGCTATTGATAAGCTATATCGTTTCCAGACATTTTGCTAAGTTATTTGTTTTTTAAAAGTAAATTGGTTGATCTGCTAATCATGCGTCATTGGACACGGAGTCCCATGTTGCCTAGACAACCAGTCACATTACTCGTTTTCATCTGTGTGCAAAGATGTTTGGCGCCATCGTTTGGACTGGCCTGATCTGTACATCGTTCTTGCTTTTATTTGAGTGATACATAAGGGGAGCGGTAAGAGAGAAATTGGATCATTTATGTTAAATGCAATACTTGCCTCCTAAAAACAGCTTTTCTATCTAGGATGAGATGAGGACAGAGACTAGAAGAAGAAATTTGCTTGTGTTGATATTTCACCATTTAATGGAGGAAGGGTAAGAATTCTCAGCACTCAGTGTCCGTGACGTATGTTTACAATCACTCGAATTCTTGATAAATAAATGCAAATTTGACCAGAGTACTGTTTTTCTTGCAACTTTTTCCCAAACATCATAGGTACATGGATGCTGCAAGTGCTCTGGAACAGGAGACCAATTTTAGTTTGCGAAGGTTTGAAGTGTGTGATAATGTGGACTTGGATACAGTGCTCATGGAGTACGAGAGTTATTACTTCATTAAGTTTCAGAAATATCCAAAAATAACAAAGAAACTACCAGAGGCAGGTAACATGAATATAACTCCCATTTCCTCTTCTTCCTCTTCTTCTTCTTCCTCTTCTGTTCTAGTATGTTTTTAAAAGTTATTGACTAACAGCTGTTCCACTATTTCACACACTCTATTCTCTGCTCTCTTTTTACTCAGGAGAGAGACTTGCAAAAAGTTGTGGTAAAAAGAGGTGAGCATATATTAAGTATAAAGCCTGTAAACAAAGCCCTCTTTCTGGATGCTGGAACTAGGAAGGATGGTATTCTAACTGTGCTAACCCAACACACTATAATCTTATTTTCAGAAATGTTTAAGATTCTGGTAAGTTTTGTATGAAGCTGGATCACTAGTTTGTGTCACCTGAAACGTTTAAGTGGAAGCATTACCATCTACACACAAAGCACATCAAGCATCCATTTCCTTTGCATTGTTCATTGTAAATGTATGTGTTCTGTGTGCTAAAGGACCCCATGTGTGACCCAGACACTGCCCAGAATACACTCCACTCAGCAGCTCAACTGCAGAAGTGGTGTCAAAAGAACAGAGTCTAAGGTGACTGCGAGAGACTCCAGTAAAGCTGGCAATGTAAGTTTTCTCTCATTTCTACTTGACAGAATGTGAAACCAAGTCAAACTTGATCATTTCACGGGGTAGAGTTCAGCAGTGTTGTGGGTAAATTAGCAATTAAATCATGGTTGCATGGTTACATGTCAATTATAGGAGAATGGCCGCTTATCACCATCTGAAACAACAGAGTTTGGCCTCAATGTATCCCCAATCATCAGGAATGGACAGGGTGAGGGAACACAAATAAAGAAGGTAAGTGTGTATATAACAGCTGATCAAAGGATCCACAGGAATGGAGCTTACAAGTTACTAACCTGTGTTCTTGGTGTCATGCCTAGCACTTCTCGATTGTTGAAATCAGTGCTCATCGAGCTTTTTAATTATACTTCTTTAAAGTCAAAGTAACATAGGAATTTGATATTTGGTCTGTTCCCTTGAAGTGTCCTCCAGTAGACTATCGAAATCTCATCCAGGAGACCATCAAAGGAGCTTCTAATGAAGCTGGGCTGAACAGCTTGTCCTGCAATGCAGACCCCTCTGTAAGTTACCTGCTTGATTATGCAGCTGTTAACTCAAAGGCTTGTGTACTGAGACTGTATATTGTCAGGATTACTCTGTGTACAGCTTTCCAAAAGAACAGAAGAACAGCTGTTCATTAAAAGCAACAAACAATGCTCAAATGTGTTTTCAGGATGAGGTTAGCTGAGAATTCTTCCCCTCTCTCTCTCTTGTTCTGTTTTCACTGCCCACAGGAACGCCTTCTTAAACCCATCAGTGCCATCACTGGGGTGAATAATGAGATGAGGGAGCTAATGGCTATTATTAGCAGGGTGAGTGATGTTTACTGGAACTCTTCCTTTTCCAGAATGAAAAATAAGTATGTAAGAACCTTTAAGCAAAATGCTTTCAGTCAGTTACATTATCTGAACACTGGAGAGCAGTGAAGAGCCATCCTCTTTATCCTTAAAAAGCGCCTCTGAAAACACATCAGTGTGTGTGTGTGTGTGTGTGTGTGTGTGTGGGTCTGTGTGTCAGTGAGGAGGCACACATACAGAGACAACATAGATGGTGTATTAATGAAGCTCTGTGTGCTATCTCTCTCCCTGTCTCCTCCTAAAGGATATCTATTTACACAACCCCAACGTGCGCTGGGACGACATTATAGGCCTGGAGGCTGCCAAGCGATTAGTCAAAGAGGCTGTCGTCTACCCCATTAAGGTGCTGGTTGCTAAACATTGTGGTATTTCTCAAGCCGCCGCTCGCCTTCGATTCTGAATATATCTCTACTAAAGGGGAGCGGAAACAAAGCCCAGGTTATTTCTTAAAGTGACATTAAATCCATACCTGAATACCACCCAATCTGGCCCTCATCGCCCTTCCCGCGTCCCCTGTTTACTACGGTAATGACAACAAATATGTGTTGAGGTCCTGACACAGAAAACATAAGCATTGTTTTGTCTTTCCTATTGAGTCTAGGGAACTTAGCAGTTTATTTGGAGCAGTGAAGCTGAAGACATTTCTGTTACTTTCTGTACCCTTTATGGCATTGGATTTTGACTTTTTATTCCATCAGACAGTGGTTGTATTGACGTGTCACAGGTTGCTAAGATGACCTCACCCCACCAAAGACCTATTAGTCCAGGATTATCTAAGCATTCAGCAGCTCAGTGATTAGATGTCAATGCAGAGTATTTATTGCTTAATTTTATACAGTTTCTACATAAGAAACAGATGACCATTGCCAGCCAAAGCACTCAATAGGTCCATCAATGCAGTACCCACATCACAAATCTATATGTCACAAACTGTTCTCCTAACATGTGTGGAATGAAATGCTCATAGTGTAACTTCTCACTCTTCTGTCCACAGTACCCCCAGCTCTTCACAGGCATTCTTTCTCCTTGGAAAGGCTTGCTGTTGTATGGGCCACCAGGTCAGTGTTGATCATCGACATGCTTTGCCTTTATGAAGGTATTCAAGTCAAGAAACATTTACTGCATCGCTCTAATGCATATCATCATCCATTTATAAAGCTGAGTGGCACACACACATAGCCAATAGTGAGACTCAATCATTATGCCTCAGTCAGCTGCTGAACCCAGCTGCTCTGTTCTTTTCTTTTCCGTTTTTAATTCCTTCCTTATCCTCCCTTCCTCTTCATTCCTTTCCAGTATGTATTTATCCATGGTTTAGTGTCTCACACAACCTCTTACTTTCAGCAGACTTCTTTAATTATTGTTTTGTACTTCAACCCAAATATTTACTGTCCTCTACCTCGATATCTCTCAGGAACAGGCAAGACTATGCTTGCCAAAGCTGTAGCCACTGAGTGCAACACTACATTTTTCAACATCTCAGCATCCAGCATTGTCAGCAAGTGGAGAGGAGACTCAGAGAAGCTGGTCCGAGTAAGTGGCTCCTGTCGTCCCTCCACACTACATCACCATGTATGTAGTAGGAAATGAACCCACTATTAAAACTGTAGGTGCAGTTAGTACAATTACTATCAAAGGAATTGTATATTTATATGCTGAAGGGCTTGACAAGACGAAGTATAATCGACATTAAGATGCTCAATGTATTTGGACAAAAAGGATTACTTTTTTTTTTTTTCATTAGCTTATAGCTTGTTTTTGCAATGCTTCACCGGGAGCATACTTAAAAAATAACTAAGACGGAAGAGAAATGATGTGTGTGAAAGTCTGAGTGTATTTTCTCCTCCTCAGGTTCTGTTTGAGCTAGCCCGTCATCACGCCCCATCCACCATCTTCCTAGACGAACTGGAGTCAGTGATGGGTCACAGAGGCTTTGGTAAAAGGTAGGGCCAAAGTTTTTAATCGGGTAACGTTGTTTCGATTGGTCAGTTTTTAAGAAACTGAAAGTTTCCTAAGAAACTTAGAATTATGTGTTGTTTTATTGTATGGAATCCATTAAAGCCTGTGGTTCTGAGTGTCCGTCTCAAATAATCTTTAAATGTTTACAGAGAAATGTGGGTTCTATAATATAAACTATGGGGATTCAGTTTGATGAGAGTCTACTCTTTACTGACTGTCTTGTCCCAGTGGTGAACATGAGGGCAGTAGGAGGATGAAGACCGAGCTCCTTATTCAGATGGACGGCCTGTCACGCTCCGATGACCTCGTGTTTGTGCTGGCAGCTTCAAATTTGCCCTGGTTAGTTCTACACTCTATACACTCTATTCTCATTGGCCACTTTCATGTCTGATGCGTGTCAGGGTTCTAGAATCTATGCGTGTGTGTGTGTGTATATATATATATATATATATATATATATATATATATATATAAACAAACTCACATACACATGCTCTCTTCCTCAGGGAGTTGGATCATGCCATGCTGAGACGCCTGGAAAAGAGGATCCTAGTTGGCCTTCCCTCTGCACCTGCCAGGGAGGCAATGATCTGCCATTGGCTGCCTCCTCTCAGCCACACAGGAGGAGTAGAGCTGCGTACTGAGCTGGCCTATGACGTGCTGGCGAAGGTGAGTGAGACAGACTGGACCTCCAGTGCATTCTGTGGCCTAATAAGACAAACTGATACGGCAGTACAATTTTCACTTTGATTTTTTTAAGGAAACCGAGGGCTACTCCGGGTCAGACATTAAGCTGGTGTGCAAGGAGGCTGCAATGCGCCCTGTTCGGAAAATATTTGATGCCCTTGAGAATCACGAAGAGGGTAAGAAGAATTTAATACTTCTTTTCCCTTATATACTTACCTGCTGTAGTAGCACATTCACATTGGCCAAATCAGTAAAACGTCAAATTTTTATGAGGGAGAAAAATCCACCTATCTACCTACAGTTTCTCTGCACAAGGATGTTTAATGCACAACACTACAGAGTCTGTCAAGACACCCTATAGCTACAGTAAATCACATCTCTTCACAGGTAACCCAGACATGCCTGTGATTGAACTAGAAACGGTGACCACTACAGATTTTTTGGAGGTGATCACTCATACCAAACCTTCTGCCAGGACTTTGACTGATAAATACGCTGCCTGGGAGAGAGAGTACGAGTCTGTGTGAGTCAGCAGCATGCTCTGGCATTTTTCAAAGACTCCAAACTGCACTCTATGCAATCTCTTCTTATTAACTCTACTGAGCATTCTCAACCAGTTACCTTGACGGCCAATAAATTGTACTGTAAACTTTCAAGAGGACAGAAGGCTCAGCTTAAATAAATAAGACATCAATCCTCCACCTTTTTCAGAAAAAAAATATTGTAATGTATCTGTTAAAAAAAAAACTTATTTCTTGATAGACTTTTTAAAATATTTTTTGTTGTATTTCTTTTTTGTGTTTTTATTTTTCTATTTTTGCATGTGTGGCAAGTCATACGTAGTCATAAATGCGTATAAAAAAACAAAATTGCAACCGAAAATTGTAACCCATTTACACACACATTTATTTGTCTGTGATTCATCATACTATAACTTGCAACATTAAAAAAAGGAAACATAATTTAGAGAAGTAAAGTATCTGAGACAAGGCACAGCCACATGGAATCTGCATTTCTTGCATGAATGATATGTGCATAGACAGAGGCAACACAAGAGGAGTGTCAGTCAATATACACAGTCTCTGAAACAGCCCGTGACCTGGACAGAGTTATTTACCATCAGCCTTCACAGCAGTAACTTAAAATACTTAACAACAGGGTGCTGTTTAAGAATTTGACAGTGCTCTAAGGTTAACCAAGATTGTTCAAGTATCTCAGAACTCTACACTTTTTATTAATACCATACGAATCTGACACTGACATCTGTATGATAGCACACGTGTTAGATATTCTGATGCAGGACATATCTTCAAATCAAAATTAGACAGCTCACGCTGATTGGACGAGGTGTTGAAGGATGTGGTCAACTGCCTGAGGGAAGCTTTCACAGGTCAGATATGGCTGAGGGTTGATTTTTCCTTCATCCCCAGCCCTGTATTTTCCTGAGGACAACATACAGTGCAGTTTTATTGTCTAGCACCATATTTGTATCAGTTAGGTGGGAAAGAATTTCAGTGTAATTGAGAGCATACTGTTTTGTGCTCATTTCGTACCAGTTTTGACTAATATTCCCCGCATGCCTGTGTTCTGAGCTCCTCCAACATCATCTCTAGCATCCTGTAAGAGTTCAGAGAGATTGGATGTCTGATATAGAGAACATACACCAACAACACAAATACATGGGCTGAGACTGTTACAATTACAAGCAACCAGATGTTCCCTGTTTTCCTTCATAATAACTCTACTACATAAAATCATATCCTAATCACATTCTAACAGACACAGAAGCACACTCACATCACCAATCATCACTGCCTCCTCAGGAGAGCACTTCAAGTCCCGGAGGGCCTCCAGGAAGAAGGTTTTCTCTGGTTTTCCCACTACAGAGGCCTGAGTGTCAGTGGCGTATTCCAGTCCTGTTACAAATGGACCAGGGCCCAAAGCTAGACCATCCTTCCGCTTGTAGTACCTTGCTTTGTGGATTGCAATCAAAGGAGCACCATCTAGGACTAGCCTACAGAAAACATGGTGTTAGATAGTCCACACAAGGAAGGCAGCAAAGTAAGAGTGTAAAATCTGCATTAGGACATGTATGAGGTGCAAAATAAGAGACTGGAACTAATTTGGGCAGGTATTCACTCTGCAAAATAAAAAAAATGTAAATGCTGTACTTGTAAACAAGCTAACAAACAAGTCTTCAGTACAATTACATTCACAGGCATCAATAACATCAACTGTGTATGAAATGTCTTTTGATGTCTCAAATTTTCAGTTGAAGTTATCAGCATTTTTGAAAGCATGCCTTAAGGTACAGCCTGTGTCTCAATGAATGCAATGGTGGGTCTGAAAAAGGATATGCATTCTGAGCATTAGAGCATCATTTACATTAAAGATAATAAGCTACATTTGACCATACATTGGTAAAAAAAAGTATATGTGTCAGTTACTGAGGACTTTTGTACCCTGCTAATTAAAGTTTGTTAGTTGCTACCATGTTTAAAGGATGTGTATGCTAAAATTTAAGTGGTGAATAATTTATCCTCAACCACTGAAGACAGCTAAGGTTTTCCAATAGTTACCAAAGACAGACACATTCCACTCAATGACCAAAATACATGTGAGGACTGAGACAGTAAAAAAGGTGGAACCAGTTCCTGAAAAATCTGCTCAGATATGCTTTTGAGCTAGTGTTTGTAGCTGTAAGGTGGCCACTAATACATGAACATTAGTACATTCCCTTGTTATATGTAGGTGAACTGTTGTACTTGGGGATAGTTGTTCTCATGACATGCCCTTCAAAGTGTTTGCAGTGTCTACTTTGCAGTAGTAACCTGAAAGCCTTGTTGAGCATCTGATAGTTGAAGTGGTCAGGTGCTAATCCAATCACCACTGCATTTGGGTCAGAAGTCTCAATACCTGCAACACAAACAAGGAACCTAGAATTCCTCTCAGCAAACAACTTTTTTTCCTTTTGATAAACACTTAAAAGGGTAACAGTGACTTGCCTTCCTCCTGTCACCTTAAAGGTTTGTTTCAACCCAAAGCTAACATATATTTCAGCTAATGAAGATGTTGAAAAATACAGAGATTTATTTTAAAATTGGGGTGTGACCACAAACATGCAGCAGAGTAGATCTCCAGGAGTACAGCTAGCTACGCTGCACTATCAATTGGCCTTTCATATATTGGTTAACCATTTGGACTCACACAGAAAGCTTGCGGTGCTGCCAATGCAGTACCAGAGGCTCAAGTGGCTCTTGTGCCCTCTCTGGACGAGCCTGAAGATAGGCACTAATCTAATGAACATCCATCTCCAACTCACCGCTGAAGTCTTCCAAAGCACTGTCTTCCAACAGCAGCAGGGGCCGCACCGCCTTCTGCTCCACTAAGTTACGGGCTGCTGTCAATGACGTAAAGATCTCTTGCTCTTTTATGTCAAAGTTTAGCCGATGAAGTCTTTCGAGAAGTGTCCGTTTGCACTCCTTCGTTGTGTTAGTCACAAATTTCACAGCCACTGGGGCCTTCCGTAATCTACATGAATAAAATTAAGGGAATATATTACAGAGCAACATAAAAGGAAAACCTCTCTGAGCAAACACTAATCCATAACTGGTGTTGGATGCATTTTACTAACCTAGTAAGGGCTTCCTGTGCCCCATGCACAGCAGCATCCTCAATGTGAAGTGTGCCACTTAAGTCAATGAGCACTGCTTTCAGAGCGCAGCGAGACGCCATAGCATCAGCTGTCAATCACACCATAAGAAAACGTGTTGCTGTATTCTTTACATCCAGGTTTCCTGTTTGGAAGAAGCCTAATGCATCAGGTGTTTTCAAACCATCATTTTAAGCCTCAGCAATCACATGCAAATAGCACAGATAACCAAGAGGATCCTGTGGTAACTGGCCACCAAACAGAAGCTTTGTTACAATTAAAAACATAGATTTAGTGTTTGTATTAATCTAGGAAAAATTTGAGATTATACAAAATGCCACTAAGAATCATTTAACCCATGCTGATCATCCTCTATTATTTAGAGTTTTTGGGCTTTTGTAATCAGCCCATGTCAAGCAAGTAATACTCTTTTTCAACGTAAGTATGTCTGGATTATTTACAATGACATGCCCTGTAGCACACGCCAAAACTCTACTACATGTGATCTGTGTTTGACATCAATCTGGGTTTAGTATCCTAAAAATTATTTAATTATTTGCCAAAAATAGTGAATGTGGTTAAGATAGCATGAACCAGCCTGACAAAATCAAGCAAACATGTAAGACCACCGCGGTCTGAAATGTTGATGAGTAAATTAGGAAACGCAAGAACATTCATTAGTGAAACCTCCAGCTTTTTGTTTTAGGTGCGGAGCTGAAACAGCTATCGCAAAGTCGGACAGTACAGACACCTAGCGAGATACCATTTTCTTTCAGATAAAGACTTTATGCACGATACTCTGGACACTTTAGACTTTTGCGCTGAGAGATCAATTGATAACGGACAAAAAGGAAAGTAACATTGAAGACGACATATTTACATACATCTCCCTCCACTGTCAAATGTACCTGCAACCCTGTGGTTATGATAATTCCTACCGGTAGGGTCCTCCCATTCATCAAGACCCATTATACAAGCTGTCCTTTCATTTGCCTGTCTCATTTCCATATCTGAAAATTTTCTTAATCGATTAGTGTTTTAGTGAAAGCTGGAGGTGTTCTTAGTGTGTCTGCTTTAATATGGAGTTCATTTTATTGTAAAATTGCACTCGCAGTGAGGGCTGGCTGGGGCGTACAGTGAATGAGTGAGAGAGAGAGAGAGAGAGAGAGAGATGAAAAATGTTGTTTCCAGTGAGCGCATAGGCCTCTGGTAAAATCACTTAAGAGGGTTAGCCATGGAACAGATTAATCACTTATTAAAAGAAAAACATATGTATTCCACTAACTACAAGCAGATGTATCGCATTAGATGGTACATTAATCGATTTAAAATTTCAGAAAGGTTTATCACTAGGGCTGAAAACCTCTTTGCATATTGTCAATCTACACGCGAGGCCATTTCCAGGCACTCGGTTCTTGTTTGTATTGGAAACATACTTACCGGTAGTTCTTTTCAAAATATCGTTTTCTCTTGATCCTGCAACATGATTCCTTCCACGTTTATCACTAACAAATAGCACTAACAACAAAATGTGTAATGTTGTCATATCTGTTTTGGGAAGTATTCTTTTCTTCATATTTTCTTTTGCATTTATACTTAAATGGCACAGACATCATGAGGATATTTATGAATTTTGAATGTCACAAAATATTTAAATGTGGACCATGGAGAACAGAAAGGTATCACTACTGACAAATTTACAAAAAATAAAACCACATAATCTTAGACAAAGATTATGGGAGCTAAACTCATATTAAAGAGGGTTTATCCTTTAATCGCTCTTAAAAACATATGGTCATAATGCAACATATTATCTGTCTTTCACATATTTAGGGTGCACTACTGTTAATAAAAAGTCTCCTAATGTCATTGGCTACAGTTGTCATTGTTAATGGCCTGGTAGAGTGCACAGTCCAGAGATTAGCTGAAAATTTTTTTTTATCTTTTTATTTATTTTTTTCTACAAGGCTTCTTGAGATTTTTCCAACAACTTCTCTAAGATGGTTGTTTGGCAAAACTTTTGAGGGCAGTGACAAGAAAGAGCCAATAAATTAGCATGTGATCGATATTTAGAGGACCACTCATTAGACCTAGTGACTGTCTTTAATTCAGCAGTTAAAAATGTGATACTGCAACTGTCACCACACTGGCCATGTACATATATTCATGAAGCCAAAAATGCAGAATTGAACTTCAACCACAAATTAATGAATTGTATGCTGCAATACCAATTTTAAAAAAAAACTTTATATACTTATATTAGCTATAACATTAAAACTAATCAGGTCCCAGGGCTCAGGTCACATAAGGAGAACTAGAATATTCGGTTTATTAAAATCAGGGAGAAAATCAAATGCAAATACTGAGTACAATGGATTAAGACAGTACATGCTACTTCAAAGTAGCTCCACTGTCACACATTAAACCATATTTTGTTTGAATACCTATTCTTTAAAAAGTTGAGCCTATCAGCATATCAGAGCCAGCAGTTCTGGAAATCATCATAAAAAACTCATCCCCTCCTGAATATTCATTTACAATTGCACTCTCCTTTAACAAATGATGATTCAACCACAAAATAATATGCTCGATCATACTAAACGTTCCCTTAAATCTTACCTTTAAGATTTTTAGATTATATCAGTTTGAGTATCTTGTCAGTTTGAGACTTTGACAGCTGTGCCACAGTGCCTCAAAGGCTATTCAGCTAACAGCGTCTTGCTGCAGATGACAATGTAGGTGATAAGGGAGACGTAGCATAGAATGAAATGTCTGAGAGCAAAATGAACCCCTGACCACTGCCTCCTGCAGCTTATGCCCCAGTGCTGAATTTTACTGGATGTTGTCCATGACCAGAAATGCCAATGTCCCAGTGACAGTTTTTAACCAGTAGCAATCTGTACATTTATTCACAAAAATTGTAAACAATAAGCCTTAACATAATACCAGGAAATTACTGTCATAGATACACTAAGATATGAATCATTTAGGAGGTTTAAAGCGTCATCTGTAGAATCCAAGAATGGCTGTGAGTCTTTCAGGATACCATAGTGGGGCATATGATAGCGACAACAAAATAACTGTGTACAGTTACAATAAATGTATAAAAAAAGTCCATGTTTTCGTTTGCCATTTAATCTTGCTCTGTGTTGACGATGGGTACCATCCGATCTTCTGTTATCCAAACAGCAGTAGTAACACGATACACACCGAATTTACAATTATCAAGGGCACTGTAAAGAGAGAAGATCGAACATTACTGGCGTTTAGACACCCACTTTGTTACTAACTACAGTGACATATTACAAACTACAATATGTTTACAAGAACAAATTCCAATAGCAAACTTGATTGTTGTGGTCTTTGATAGCTTGTGTACCTCTCATAACGGTCCTGACAGAACGAATAAGATTCAATAGTTGTGCTTTAATGCCTGGTTCATCTCCAAAACCGCCGATGCCTTGGTCAGCTCCCCATCCGACTAAAACAAAGACAATTCGTCAGTTACACTGTGATTCTGTGAAAGCAGGAAAAAAATAAATTTACATTTCAACAAAGCAGAATTACCACAGAATGAAGTGGATGTTGTATGACCTTATTCCAATCAAATGGCGAACGCAATATCTCGTTGGTTACACTCAGCAGATGTTACTTAGTATGTATTAGCAAGGGTACTGCACAGTTGCTTTGCTATGTTAGCATTACGTATGCTACCTAGCATACAAACAGCTTTGTCTCTGATTATTAAAGTCAACCATTCTTGTTGGGCTTGTTTGCACATGTTTGCACATTTTCATCAATGGCACCAAATATTTCGGAAATTACTTCACTGTTGGTTGCTAGTACTGAAGCTAAATAGTTAGCTGGTCCAAGTCTAGCCTGAGGATTTAGTCAAGCAGGAACAGAGATTTGAAAATAACAACATATCTAATTATTTCAGTGACGGAAACACGGTGACATACTTACTTTTGCTGAGGAATCTTTCTTCGTGTAACACTGCAATTGCATTTGTACACAAAATTGCAGTCTGAATTAGAGAATACAGAGTAAACGCCATGTTGGCACTCTCTCCTTGACGTGCTGACGAAGTACGGAAGGAGCGGCGACGTCAAGATTTTGCGTCATTTCGCTCCGAAATACATATCGTGTTGCTGCGATGAAATTACAGAGCGTACAGCAGATGGGTCACTTAAAAGTATATGTATACACATCCATCGCCAAGTTCGGAAAGACAGGTCTTTCAGTTTTGTTGTTGCTCGCCTTTCGTACAAATAATCTTATATCACAACCAAGCAGCAGCCTTGTTCTGTTCATTGCATGCAATACAACAGAATGGACATTGGAAGAGTGTAAGTGAGAGTAACGTCTATATTTTCTGTTCATTTAAAATATCATCCTTTCTATGATCAACAGAATTGAGAAGAATTGTTCTACTGAGCTCATATACAGACTGACCTTTGCTCCCTTTGTCCGTCGCATAGAGCAAAACCAGCACTGTACTATTTTAAAGACCAGGGAAGGCGAGGGGTGAATCCTCAATAAAAAAAAGTCTTGGGGTTTCATATTGTATAGACTTTTAATATCCACATAAATAGTAGAGAAACTACAAGAACATATTTAAATACATTTGCATTAACAGTTCATAATAACATTCTTCGTTTTGTATTCATGTCAATGTTTTACTTTAACTGACAAAACAAGAGAAGTTTGGTTAATTGTTCGCAGACATAAGTTCATTGTGCCGTGTTTTTCTCTGGATTCTCCTCTTTGTTTATAACTATTTCCAAAGCCAGAGTTTTAATACAAGATTAAGTCTTCATAAATGGACAAATAAATAAACAAATATGGGTTAACTGTACAAGAACTGTTCAGTGAGAATAAATTGTGTAACACTGGTAGCTGCGTACTCTTCTACTCCATGGATGTCTGTGCAGGAGTGTTTCAGTAGTTTCCTCCAGGGTAATGTACATAGTTCAACACACACTGCAGAAGGTCATTACATGTTGCCTTATTGGTCATGATCAGAGTCTTTGTTTGGTTGTTCTGAGAGTCCAGTGTACAGGGAAGAGGTGGCTTCTGTTGCATTGTGGAAATTATCATGGATGATCGTGGTGTACACCTCTGTGTTTTTCGAAGAGGGTCAAGGGCAACGCTGTTCTTCAGAAGCTCTGTGAAGTGTCTGGAAAATATAATATGATTATCTTGTCTCTTTCTAATATATGAATTTTTTTATATTTGAAATAGTCAATCTCTCATGCTCCATAAAATGTAACGGGCTTTTTGCTACTTACCGTTTAGCTTTTGTTTAGATGTGTGCCAATCTTTTCTTTTCTGATGATGTTTGCATAGGGAATCTGTTGATCAGTATCAAAGAAATTAATATTAGTTATTTTATACAAACAAATCACCTCACAACAAATTATAAAAAATTATAATAAGGGTGTAAAGACTAAAATATTTACATTCAGGATCAGGATTGAATTTGAAGTCTTAATGTGCCTTTGAAACAAACATTTTGGAGATTAAACTGAGATCTAAATCTTCAAAAATGCTTCTGTTAATCTAAAACATCAATCTGTCATTTTATGTGCACTCTCGCATATGGAATATTCTCTTCTGGAGTGAATGATGATGTTGAAATGACAGTGTAAACAAACACAGTCTGCAAACATCACTGTTTCCCACCAGAAGCAAACGTGATTGATACCCCACTGCAATACAGTGTTGATCTAGTTCTCGACAGCAAAATCCAGACCATATTCAAACAACAGCTTCACTGTTCAACAACATATTTGATGGCTGCAATTTAATATTATTAATATTCTATAGTTCATTATTTTCCTGTATTATATATAATTTCTCATAGCACACTGGTATTCCCATATCTTAAATGCCTTGAATATATTGTATGAATCCAGTAGAATAGTGCCACTCTCCATTTTGGCTTTCTCGTACTAAAACAGACACAGTGATGTTCATGAGAGAGTCCTCACCATCTGTAATTGCTGCACCATCTCCTCCCTGTATGCCAGCTCCCTTTTCATCTGGTCCTGAAAATTGTCTGCAGGAAAAAGTTCATCTTCATTTGATGGCACCTGCATGATTCTAACTTAATGAAAGTGCAATTAAATATTTTTTTGCAAAATTAAACTGTAGATAGTGCGGATACTTTTTTTTTCAGAGACAGTGTGACGAGCGTCAGACGGCAACTTACGAAAAACTGGAAATGGTGAGCTGCCCTTAAGTGCATGGAATTCTTGTTCCAGTCTTCTCCGTAAATCAATCTGTTCCAAAAGGACTTTCTGAAGTTCCTCTAAAAAAGACAAAAGATGAACAATTGAGAAACTTACAAAGTTTTAAAAAATAAAAAACAGTGACCTTGCATTAGAGCTATGGTCTATCGTACAAATACAAACTATTTGACCGCGAGTAAGATGTTTTGAAGAGAACATTCTGGATTGCAATTTATGTTTGGTGAAGTACCTTTCTCCATGTTCTCCACATCTTTCTTCAGAGATGCAGGGGAGTGCGTGTCTTGGTTTTGATCCACTGGTTTTCAGTTACAGAGGAAAGGAGGGGAAATGATTATTTCAGGGATTTATAGTTTTCACTATTACAAGTCCAGTCATGCAATTCACCAAAAGGCCTGCAGATGTCAATCCAACCACAGATCAAACAGTATTTTGCAAACATGTACGGCATCTGATAACAAAGCGACCCTGATAAATCCAGACATAATTTGAGAGGTATTTCATGTACAAGAATTATGATTTCTCTGCTCTTATTGCAGACATCACCAAATATAATTCTCCAGCCTGTAGAAATCTAGCTTGAAAATCCTTTGTATAGTATTAGCTTGAAAAAAAAAGTCATACTGAGGAAATGCAGTGAACAGAATTAATTGTTAAAAAGAAAAAAGAAAGAAAAAAAGAAAAATCATTAGCCGTCTTTATTTCAAAATCTACAAATCCTGAATCTTGTTAGCAAAGTGTTCAGGCATGACTTTGTGAATTTGGTACCGAGTGTGTTTACTGATACAGAGCATTTTTTGAAGCTATTATTTCACATAAAGATAAACACCGTTGTCATAAAAAAAAAGATATTTTTTACCTTTTTTTTTTTAACCTGACTACCGACCTGTATTTTCTGAATTCTGAGGAGTTGTCATATCAATGCTACAGCATGTATCTATGGAATGTGTGTCAGATATCATTGTGCTGTATGGTAAATCAAATGCCTTAAATGAAACAATCCAGCACATTCATGTACATAATCTCCCCCTGTTCTACCTCCTTTCATTCTTTCTCATCTCATTTCATGTCTTGCGTTCTTAAGCCCTGCCATGCTTTCTTCATTTGGAGGCGTGCTTGTTCCCGCTCTCCTCCTCTCTCTGTCTCATTTGACAAGCAAATTTGCAGACACTGCCTGAGGATAACAACCTCGTTTGACAGTCAATTAACCGTGAATAGTCAAAGCCAAGGCAGTTTGCATTACATAAATGGAAAATTAGATTATTTTTCTCCCAAGAAACAGAACTCTCTTTAAGACACTGCCTTAGACTCTTTGGAATCAGAACTTCTAATCACGTCCCTAACAGCCCTTGGAGACATTTAGCAATCAGGCAAAGGTGGTTTCATTTAATTTGTTTCATGTAATTTTTTCAAATATATTATACATTATGTGAGGAGATCATTATCGGCTGGATAATATAAATGTTGGCATAGATGTCATAAAACACTTTTAATGTCTCCCTGACAGATAAAAGGCAATAAGCTATGATCTTTGTAATGGAAGATTTTGCCGAGGAAAAGGCAATTATATCCATTTGATATTGTTCAAATGGTGATTGTCACCTTCCCTGTGTTGAGCTGATTGTCTTCTTGAACTGTAATGGCTCCCCATGGAACACGTTTTTCCAATGACATTGTGGAGAGCTGCTCCATTTTAGAGTGTAGTTGGAGTATATTTCCTTTCCATCTATGTATTTGGATTAATCCCAATATCCTCACAGGGATGTACTAGCTGCGATACACAAATGATTTTTGCATCCATCTGCGGTAAATGTTGTGTCATATAACAACAGAACAGAAAGTGGAGTTTTTTTGTATTCTTACCTGCATTCTCTCTCCAGTACTCTGGCCCAGATGCCTCTGTTTCTGAGACAAAGAAATTGCTCTGCTCTTTGTTTTCATCTGGAAAAGAAAGCAAGGTATTAAGGTTGTATAAAGAACATTAAATTAGCTCCTTATCTGAATGCATGAAAACAAATATGCATGCATGCAAACAGAAATAGGTTTATTTGATTCGTTTGTTTTATGAGGGGGAACTGGAAAGCAAAGGAAATATTTCCTTTTCACTGACCATCAGCAGGTTCATTTCATTGCATACAGTAATAAAAAAAAAATCATTTTATTAGGATTATACCAAATAGATCTTAAACTGAAGAAATAATTCCCACCAATGACATTCACATCTATTACAAGGTGGAGGTCTGTCACTCACCGGAAACATTTGTGTTCTCTTTGGTCGCATACGCAGGGAGCCCATCCTCTCTGCTTTTGTGAACCTTCAAGCATAAACCACCAGAAACAACTGTTTAGATTTGATTGATCTAGTTAGGTCAAAAGGTTGTAAGAAACATTACCGACTACATTAACTACTCAAAAACACAGCGTCCATTACACTTGAAAGACTACGGCATGTTTTTTCTAACATTGATTCACACACAATTTTGACTATGGTCATTTTCATCTTGATCAGACTAAGGTTAGCAATTGAAGTTTAGCATCATCATGCATATCTGCGTGTGTGTGCGCGCGCGCGCGCGAGTGCATTTGCGCGTGTGTGTAGCCTGATATTGCTGCCCTGCTTTTCTTTCTCCCCATAATTGCTGCAAGTGACAACTCCAGTTCCCCTAGTTAATGTAATGCCGATAGGTTAAAGATTAAAAGGGCTAATAGGCAGCAGTAACAAAAGGAGACCAAACATAATGTCGCCATTAAACAAAACACGAACAGGCTTATTAGGCAGGATCAAAGCGCTCTGAATATTTCATTTCTGCAGGGAGCTCCGGCTATCAATCTTGTTATGAATATGGATCACACTGGTCCTTGGCTGCATTTAAATAATAATTAGTTAAAGTGCCTAGAGGGAATATTTACATTTTTGTACGCTGTGTCCTCCAGTGAGGCATGAACAGGACTGGGGACTTTGAGGGAGGCTGGCGGGCTGACAGGTAAGCCAGGCTTGTCCTCTGCGTTTTCAGGGGGGATGGTACCCCTGTCTGCCACACTATCACTGAGCCCACGCAAGTGTAGGTTACACGGCTGCTGCTGCTGCTGCTGCTGCTGTTGCTGTTGCTGGGCTCTGCTGCTGAAATCATCTTGCTCCTCATCCTGCTTGGTCTCCACATCCACCTCTTGCTCCTCATCACTCTCTCCACTCTCACTCTGGTAGCTACAGCTGGTACCAGGTGATAAGTGCCTCTCGGGGCCAAAATCATCAAGGTTGCCATGAAGTTTGGCAATGCTTTCTGTGTCTTTAACCACCGGGCGAAAAGCTGAGTGGTAGCTGGATTTGCGGGCCTGCAAGGATGGTGTGTCCAGTAGTTTGAGCCAGCCTTCAGAGGCAGGCCGCAAGTCAGGAGCCACAGGCGGGCACTCGTTCTCAAACATTCCCGTTCTGGGGTTAGCCCCCATGCCAGTGCCTGCCTCAGCTGGTTCAGACAGGTCCAGGAATGCTTGCCTCAGGGAAGGGTTTTCTGTGAGTGAAGAGAGGGCATTAGGCTGTGGTTGGAGGTAGGTAGGCATTGGGATGCCTCCGGTGGCCCTTGGGGGCCAGAACATACAGAACGGAGGATAGAAAGTATCCTTCCGACCAGGCCACAGCAGACCTGAGAGGGTACTGTTTTTCTGTCCATTGGCTGTCTCGTTGTCATCCTTCTTCTGCTGACATAAGCTGAAAGCTGGGAAGGTGTAGGGGCTGGGGAAGAGTGAGGTAGCAGGGAACTTCTGCAGCATGCCAAAGCCTTTGCTGGGCACAGGGATGACAGGGTAACTGCGTGGGTTCTTACGAGGAGACAGACTGCTGGCATCTAGGTCCTCATCCTCCTCAAACCTACTTCGCTTCTGGCCCAGCTCAGACGAGATCATGTGCGGTAACACAGAATTGACGGCTTTGACCGGACCCATGGGGGGGCAGTGTGACGATGGCAGTGCCCTCTTGCGACTGCCCCCATTGAACATGGCCTTAACATCCTCCCAGGCAAAAATCATTTCCTCTGCCGGTGACTTGTCACTCAGTTTGAGGTGCCGACGCCATGAATTAAAGTTAGCAGCATCGGGCTGTGTGTACTTGGCCTCAGGTGTGCGGTGTGAATGGAAGATAAATTTGTTGGGTGAGAAGTACATGTTGCAGTAGGAGCACTTGATGCACTTGGCCCGTGAGCTGTTGTAACGAGCGGGGATGAAGTTTCCACGGCAGCCCCAAGCACACTCGTGTGTCACATCAAAAGCAAAATTATCAGGCAATTTAGGCGGCGAGTTCTCACCCAAGAAGGACTTGCAGAGGCGCTCAGCCTCACGTTTGGTGATCATACCACAGCGGCGTGAGGAGATGGGCATTGCGCCAGCTCGCCGCAGAATCTCCAGTTGCACAGGTGTGCACTGTACACAGGTGATGCCCAGTGCCACACGGCGGTTATGGATCTCATTGTAGCTGTAGTTCTTCAGCAAGGTGTTGGAGATCTGAGCTAGGCACAGGCGCTCCTGGTTGTCAATCACCAGGGAAACAATGGGCACTCCATACAGGATGACCTGGCCCACCTGGTTGGGCTTGAGGGACGAAGAGTGGTTGGTTCTGGGAGGGGTGAGGGGCTCCTGTTGGAATGAGGCTGGAGGGCTGGCCATCACTAGGTCGTTGGGTCCAGGGAGAAGGGTCTTTTCCATGCTGTTGAAAAGAATCTAGTTGTGAATCTGTTTTAAAAATGAATGAAAGAAAGAAAGAAAGAAAGAAAGAAAGAAAGAAAGAAAGAAAGAAAGAAAATACAGACGTCATTTATTCAGTAATAATTGCACATGAAATTGAACACAGTTTTAAATCCTACAAATTTGGATGTTTTTCCATGTGGTTTTTGGAGATGTAGGTAATAATAATTATAACACAGAGTAACTGAACAGTCTGTGCAAAAGTTCATTATTATTATTACTATTATTATTACTATTACTATTGTTATTTTTATTGATAGTAGTGGTAGGAGCACTAATGATAATAATGATAGCAGCAGCAGCAGCAACAAAAACAACAACAGCAACAACAACAACAACAACAACAACAATAATAATAATAATAATAATAATAATAATAATAATAATAATAATAATAATAATAATAATGATAAATTATTTAAGGATTATCGGAATTTGAGAGGGGTGAAGACAACTATTTTTGTTACATTATATATGTACTGTTACATAATAAAATTAAAGCTCTAAATTTAAATCTCTTTCGTGCATACCGATGTACTTGCATTTATGTTAAATTTTCGGACACTTCTCAATGATAAACGAAAGTAATATATTTATACAAATTCCAAATTAATATGGGTTTAATGTAAACTATGCGATCTAAAATGTATTTGTTATAAATTAAATTATTTTTCGTAATTTACATGTAGGCCTATTTAAGTCCTCGATTACATCAGATCATGTTGTAGTTTTACTATCTTAAAAAAGTAGGCTACAATGAGATCTGGGAAACGTTTTTGTTTTTATTGAAAAATAAAATAAAAAAACGGGCTCATTAAGTTTACGTAGCTTTGAATTTTAACTGAAATACTTCTGACATTTTTACTTATTTTCATCGCTGTAATTAAAAATAAGGTGCATAATAACGAAAATATTATCAAGCTATACAAAACCCGAGAGTTAAGAAGGCCATCTTAACCTATCTTAAAATAATTACATTTAATCAACAAATAAAAGATTTTCCTTGGCACTTTGCTAAATTGGTCCGGTGTTCTGAACACTGCTACACTTGCCCGGGCTGACAATGATAGATTTATCACCTCAAGGCCAAAATCGTTGTACGGTATGTAAAGCCTAATAGCTTCTGTCTTTTCGTAATTTGTGACGGGTGGTATTTTACATTATTATTATTGTTGTTATTATTATTATTATTATTATTATTAATAATAACAGTAATAACAATAATAATAATAATAATAATAATAATAACAGAAAAAGCAGAAGAAGTATCGAACTACGGCTAAAAAAATACTGGATAAAACAGCCTCCTAAAAAATACACAGAATTGTGGTTTAAGTGTGGTATTTATCAAGACTAGGTAATGTTTTAAATCGGATAAAGTATTAATATTTTTTTTCTTGGCAATACCAAATAGTCTACCTTACCTCCGGTTACTTTCGGAGAAATCCAAATGCTACCAAATGAAAAGCATTTCTGTGCCCCTCTCAAAAAGACGTTACAAGACAACGTGGTCTACGACAATCGATGACAGTAATCACACACAAACACAAAAGTCCAGTATAAAAGGTGACTTTGTCCCCTTCCTCAATAAGTTAGCAGTCGCTGATGAGCGAGTAACTGTACATCTCACGCTGCTTTATTCCGTTTAAAAGATGTCGCGCCGGCGTTGTTGGATGTGAGTTGATTGGCGTTGCTCTGCCCCTCTACTGGCTTCTTGGCTCAAAAGGCTTTACGCGAGGAGCCAATGACGTTTCACTAACTGCTACTCAACACACTAAAGAGAGGCTAAAGCACGCGCCTTGCTCCAGGCTATGCCAAGACAGTGTGTTTGCGATTTGAATGAGAAAAACACACCAAACCACGCACCATATGATGTCCAATCGAAGACATAAGAGAAACACCAACAATGATTCTGGTCTATCACCATGCGCAACAACGGGACTGAAATTTTTAAGTTGATGTAGCCTATATAACAGCAGTTGACACATTGATGACACGGCATAAATCCAAAGGAAACATCATACTAACGTCTTTGCGGAACTATAGCCTGTAAAAACACCAAAAGGGATTGAAGTAAAGGTAAAAGTATTCATCGAAGGTGACATCCCGTTGACTGTAAACCAAAATTGTACAGGTAACGACAATTCACGCCACTTCAGCCGATATAAATGAACAACGCCGTAAATGTGGAACATCAGTGCGAAAGCCCGTGTCTCTGCTGTTACTTTTGTGATCTCGTCAGATTACCATTGAAACGCTTAAGCATGCCTACTTCATGATACAAATGAAATCCCATCGCCACAGTTCTCAGTTCTTACATGTCGTTAGATTGTCAAATTATTGTTTAGTTTCGCAATTTCTGAGAGTTCTGAGACTCCCTCTCACTTTTTATTCTCTCTCTCTCTCTCACACACACACACACACACACTCTCCTCACCTAGCAAGCCATCTGGTCATAAACTACAAATTTAAAAATCAAAAGACTGAGGAAGGCTGAAGGCTGACGACTGAAGATGTTACATGAAAAAAAGGCTAGCTACTTGATTCTCATTTTCAGTATCCCTCTCAACTCAGAGAACCGACATGAATACAAGGCACTCAGATACGCAATGTGTCACAGACGTCGCTTGGGGGTAGACAGGGAGATGCAGACCTGTCATTTTTTCATCATTACCAGGGCCAAATGTCTCTTATCGACGACAATCAAGTACAAAAGGGTAAAAGTGGTCATTTGAAGCAGACATGTTTGCAGACGAAAACTCTCATTAATATCTGTAGCAATAAAGTGGCGGTATTGATGTGTAGTGAGTGCCTGAGAAATGATGATGTATTTGTGGGGATGAAATTAGGTCTTGATTTTTTAACATTAAATTATATAAATAGCCCAGTGTGGTAATATATGCTCTCACTGAATATCTTTACATTTCACCGACGTTTGACCCAAATCTATTTAAAGGCGTTTTCGGTCACAAATACCATGGAATGTACTTTGCTTTTTTTCACCCGAATGTCATGCATTGCGTGGCTTTAAATTTAAGTTTTGCACACACTTTTGTGAACAAATCAGAAAGTGTTCTGTGTGAAAGTGATGAACTGATATGCGGCTTAAAATTTCTCTTTATGTTTTCCAATTAGTAATAGAATGAACACAGGGGGCTGTTTTTCAAAGCTTTCGCGTGCTGATAACACCGAGGAACGAGCCCCATCTGCTGCGCCCATAACCTCATTTAGATCACGTCGCACCAGCTATTGTCTCGTCCCAGGCACTGCGCGCCGTGCAAATCACTGCACAGTCCGGCCGGACATCTTCCTAGCTTTTTCACCGCTTTAACCCAATTGAGTTTTAACATTACAAAAATGTTACGTGTGACATAAAACCAATGACCCAGGACTAAATTTCCGAAAATTAGTGGCATCTGATGTCTGCATGGACTTAGAGGGGAACTCATCCAGTGATATCTATCTAGGAAATTACGTGGGTTCTATATTTAAAGTGTTGCTCTTGCAGTTATGTGGGATTATTTCATCATAAAATATCATCCCCTACTTTGGGCAATGCGCGCTGCTTGACGAACTTTTAACCACTAATTGCACTGAGCCTGGGTGTCTTCTGTGGCACGAGAGGTAACAACAGCAGTGCTTGAGTTGGGCTGTTAACTGCCTTAAAATCTAAGCATCACTAAACCCAACATTTGCATGATGTATGTAAGACCATCTGTATATACGGTAACCCCACTGTGAAATTAATCATGCGTTCAAAAATATCTTCCAGTGTGACCTACGAGGTTCTACACAGAATGAAAATATAGTGGAAATTAATAGCTACTAGACTAAGATACTGAGACCTGGATACTGCACAACAAATTAGATATAAAAAAAATCAACGACGCCTTCAGCAAGTTATCGCCCTTCTTAGTAAAACATTCACCCACACAAATCGCGTTATCACCCAGTTATTTCTTTCTTACGTTTGATCTGAAATGGGTTTCGAAAGGGCAACGAGATATTTGCTGAGATACGGGCTCCATAATTAAATAATAATTTCCAAAAATAAATAAATGAATTAATTAATAAACGTGCCGTGGGGCATGAATTATTCTAATATATTCACTGTCCTAAATTATAATCTCTGTTTAAAGCTGCAGGTTATCAGAAAAAT
Source organism: Chanos chanos (assembly GCF_902362185.1). NCBI lineage: Eukaryota > Metazoa > Chordata > Actinopteri > Gonorynchiformes > Chanidae > Chanos > Chanos chanos. The sequence continues at coordinate 41,906,217 of NC_044497.1, forward strand.
ACAAGATTAATGGCTCTTCATCTGTAAAGATTTGCAAAGCAATATGATTTAAATGAACCTCATCTCATCGCTTTTTCATTAGTAAGAGTATTCATGGACAATGGTCATTTGCTGATAAAGTTTACCATTACTCTTGATTGCTGGATTATTATAAAAGATAATGACGGAAAGGCAAGGAACCTGCTTCAGCTAGACAGGAAGTTAAACGCTGCGACTTGGATGTTGTGACGTCATGGCTACCAGTTGTAGGCCCTGATATGTCACTCAGCACTCTCATATACAAAATTTCTCTTGGCGATATATGAATTTCTTACAATTCATAGTGTCCATTATAAAACACAGTCACTTGATACTAAGACAGTTGTCTTGTAGTTTTTGAAGATAAATTAATTTATTAAATATGATATTCCAGTACATATCATTTGATAAGACACAAACTTCTAAATTAGCTATTGTGACAGTGAGGATTCATGCATGTTACCCCTACCAATATTCAGGACTGCTTTTGGCCGTCTGGATACATTTACATATATTGACTTTGCCCTTGATTTTGATCATCTTAAGCTAAAGCAATTACTTTACTTTATTAATTAATTTACTGCCCTAACCACGAGCTTAAGATATCAATAATTAAATGGAAGTTGTTTGTTTTTTGCAATGTAGATATCAAAAACAAGCTGAAATTTCCACTCAAAGACATCTGTATTTTTAAGAATAAAGAGATACAATGTATAGTTGTTTAAATCAGTTTAGGTTAATAATGGCTTAGAGTATTTCAAAGGTTAAAGTTTGTATCAAGAATCAGATCATAAGTGGACTATCTGTAATCATTAAAACTATTTTTGAAGATTTGACAAATCTAAATGAAGTTGTATTTACAGAAACAAGTGAAAATTGATCCCTGTTTTTTTTAATCTTTTCTTTTTTTCTTTCTTTCTTTTTTTTCTTTTTTTTTTTTTTTTACAAATCATTTCCCTACTGCATGTGAAGTGTCAAGAGTTTCAAAATAAGTGGAGACAACCTTTAAAATACCTGTTTAGGTGCCAGTGACAATCTTCTGCTTCCTGCTGTGTTCCGGGCCCTTCTCCACTACATTAGATGAGTGCTGGAAATGGATTTTAACACAATTACAATTGTTTGTGCATTTACACACATTATACTCATGAATCACTATCTCCTTACATTTTCAATGCCATTTTATTATGTTCTATCTCAGAATAGTAGCAAGTAGTTAAATGATTGAAATAAGGCACTTGTTGTGTCAGTATTGTGCCCTAAACTAAGCTGTGGACTGAACTAAATACCAGTGATAAGGCATTAGTATGTGAATTTATATGTCCACATTAAAAGCAGTGAAGCAATTTGTTTTAATAGCAATGAAGCTAAAGTTGGGCATAAACATTGCATATTCTTTTCATGACAAGTCAAGAGGCAGTATTTCATATCTTGACAGAAATTTTTTGCCTCGTGACTTTTTTGTTTCATGAGTTTAACCAATATACAACGGTAAACCTGATAAAACTATGCAAATCCACCATTAAACACACTTCAGGTTGAATACCTGTGAGCTTAAATTTCTGCAGAGAATTGCCCTTAAATTAATAGTGAAGAGTGAAGGAAACAAGGAAATTAAACAATCTTTTAGATCAAATTTACTTTGTATCTGTGTATGGAGAAACTTGTATATTAACAAAACATCATGGTGACTTGTATAACAAACACTTACATGAGACTTCTGCACTCCAGCTTAAATTTATGATAATAAACATCTCAGAAACTTCATTAAAGAAGTCAAGGAAATTGCTGCTCATCTGTCTAGGAATACTGCAAACATCCAAGTAGAGTAATGTATTTCTGAATCATATTCCTCATGTTGTTTCAAACTGTAGTGAAAGAGCACCGTGAAAACAACCCCGAAATGTGTTACTTAGAACTTATTTAACACTGGAACAATAAAAAAAGTTTGTGGACCAGTCTCAGAATAACAAGACGTTACCAAATTGTTTACCACTAAGATGTTCTACAGAGTTTCTAACCTCAAAAAGTTCAGAGAAACTTTTTGGAATAATGCAAACCGGCGCTGAGTATCTGTAAGCATCTTACCTTTGATACCATGAAAAAGAAACCTGGCTTGCAGTTGCCAGTCTATGCCTTGAGTGCTGATAACGGCGATGCGCTACTCCCAGTGTCCTCAGTCCTGAACTGAAACCCGTATCGCTCCCGTGTCTCATAAACTGACTTGAAGCCTTTAAAGTATGGTTTTTCTAATAGACCGCTAATCTTACAATCGAAACGACAGACACCAATAAAATATTATGCTTCTGCGCTTCCTTTGACTTTTGGGGTAAGATGCGACAAACGAAGCCACCAAATGGAACTGCTCTGCGTGCTCCTGCTCTGTGGAGGCGAGGTTGAAAAATACGCTCATTTCAACCAATGCTATCACTTCTCATCCTAGTGACTCAACGTGAACAAATCGGAAGATCTTATCATCACAGGCGGGCCCTTTACTGGGTAATAAAATGGATTATAGGAAATCATGTCTCATTTTTCCTCTCTTAGAATGTTGCGAAAGAAAAAAAATATGTAAATTTGATTAACAGATCACCTAGCTCCAAATCGGATTTACGTGAAGCCTATAAATAATGGCTTTGGTGTTAATTAACACTATGGTGATATAATTACAGTTTTGCATATGAACATGCGCATTGAGAGGACAAAGTGCAGAGCTGAAATAAACATATACATCTTGCTTACCGGTCGGGCACATCTGATTGTAATTTCATTTACAATTAAAACTTCATTACGCAGAATAACAGCAATCAGTTAGTGAAAAGTATACATTGAAATCTTGGAGAGCACCCTAACTGTAATTTAAGAAAATCTAAAAATGTACTGTAAACATCTATCTCTCCACTTACGAAACCGCGGAAATACAGCAATATTATCAATTATCAAAACGAATTGAAGAGAGCCCATTACTGAAAGATCACAAGGTTACACAGAGTCTATTTCATGTTTGTCCTTTGAGTATCGAGTTGTGATTTACATGACTGTGTTATGAACGAAGTAAATTGGCGTCAGAGTAAACTGATATTAAATTAGCCTATGTGAAACACTGACGAGTTTCGCACATGTTAAACGAACAATTTTGCAATAGTAATGAAAATCCTATATGTTTCGGTGTTTTAGAACTAAATTCTTGGTAGTTAGGTAAAGCTTACGTTCGACACAAATGACGGGACTTGTTGAATAAAACACTGAACGGATAAAATGATCTTCCAACTACACAAATTAGTATTTCTTCGGACAACGAATGCTAAATTAACACCTTTTCAATATGAAACAATCTACTTGTGACGCTTTAAAGTAATTTCCCGTGAATTCTTGGTCATGACATTTTAGAATGAACGTGGGATAGCCTAATTTGCACGAGGCAATTTGCTGACTTATTTGAGACGAGCTGAAATCTTGAAGATTAAAATGAAATATCGTAAAATACAGAGAAGCCGTTTTAAAAATGTCTTTTAAAAATCCTGACATGCTGGTGTTGCATCACAAAGTTACAACATTATCACATATTATCGTAGGAAAACATTCATGACGGCTGACAAAATAACCCAGCAAAATGTGACAGAAACAAAAAAACTCTAAGCAAACACGCGTCCTTATAACGTTGATGACCACTACGGTCAGATATTTGCCACATGAGTTTTCATTTCTTTTTGCGTTGTTAGTGTATCAGAATAAACTGTGAATGGACTGGACTGAACACTTTAAAAAACAATTCAGATTTTCCATGAATGACTACTGATGGGGCTTTAATAGCATCCCTGCACCTCCATCACTGAGCTGCTGAGGTCACAAAGTTAGCAAGGGTGAATGGGGATCAGAGTTAAGCAAGCCAGATCCCCCTAACTTCCACTTCCTTAATTACTGTGTAGGGCCAGAGCCAAGTATTTCATTGCCTTCATCATTAGGCACTTTCCAGTATCTCCAGCTTGAACTGGCTTCCTAGGGACCTCATTGATCAGTTGGCATCATGCTTGTGGAGGGTATATCTCCCTCTCCATCTCTCTCTTTCCTTCTCTCTTTCTCTCTCTATCTCTTCCTCTCTCTCTCTCTCTCTCTCTCTCTCTCTCTCGCTCTCTCTGGCTCGTTAAGTGCTCTCTCTTGGTTCCTCTCACCACCGACTTGTAAACAGCTTTTAATGTGGCTATTAGAGTAAGAGGACAGGAAACTCAGGGAAAACAGGCCCCTTCATTATTCATGAGCACGTTTTAATCTCTTGCTTAATCACCATTGTTTGTGTGTAACAGGCTGGCAGTGGTTGTACAGGGCTGCTCCTCTCCTGGAGACAGGAGGTTCATGAACGATTTAGAGGCCCTAAAAGAGTTATCACGTAACAGAATGGTTGAGGTTTGATGTTATTCCTCTTTCCAGTGATTACAGGAAGTCATATTTGACTTCTCTGATTGAGAAAGTAGAATTTAACATCTCTTGGGAGAAATTAGCCTAGTATCAAAGAGAAGGTGAAAGCCTCATCTGGTCACTAATGTTTTTTACAGCAATCACTTTCACAGGTATTTACAGGTCAGATGCAAAGTTAAAAAGTCAAACGCAACTTACATATTTATAAATACTTACATCACTGAATGCTTTTTAAACCCAGTCTCATGATTGAACTATGTGTAATCTGTCTCTGAAATAATAACCAGTGTGATTTCTATGCTTGTATCATGAACTTGTGGGGCTTTCATCTGTATTACAAGGTTTTAAATGGTCTCTGCATATGATTCTTACAAGTACAAACAAATATGATCATTTTCAAACTTGTAACACAAACCATATAAGTTTGCATAAGTTTAAAGATTACAAGTACTCTGAAATGACACTGTGAATCTGTATGTTCCACAGGTCAACTTGACTGACCTTATTACAGTCACAGCATAGGATCAAGGGTCTGTGATTCTTTGATTCTGAGACTGACTGACTGGTAATAACATGACAAATGCATTTTGTTAGATTTAATATAAAGAAGAACCTTTGTCACATTTGATACTTACTTGATGCACCATGAATTATCCAAAACACATTTTCATTTTTCTCTGTTATGTTTTAATACAATATGTCCTCTCAGTATTTTCCATTCATCCAACACCCAGACAACATTTAAAAGAATGCATTTTTTTCTGAATACTTCACCTCTGAGTCACAATTTAGAGTTCAGAGTAATGGATGACGCTTTCCATCAGTTAGTGAGACGTGTTTGATCAGGTATTGAGTCTCTTATGGGGAGTGGTAGTGTATGGATGTAGGGATGAGCCTGAAAAGGAATGATTACTGACAGAGAGTGAGCTCTGTGTCTCACTGTCACATCAGCAGGCATCCGCTGCCTCCCAGACGAGCATTAATTGTGTAATCCGATGATCCACGGTGTAATCCTTCGAAACATATCGCAGAAAATATGGGGGACAAAGATTAAATTGTTTACAGCTGATATGTTCATTGTTCACACATCAAAACAGAAGTGGAGGAAAAACACGTTGTTGTTCAGCAGATCAGGAAGCTGTCCTGCCCATTGTTAGAGCATTACATGTCACGGTGTGTCACTGGACATGTTTGCCATGTAATAACCTGATCGGAGATGAGCTTCTGAAATAATCACTGTCCGTGATTTACCTACGTGAGCGTATCAATGTTTTTGAAAAGACTAGAAACTGAGAGTGAAATCAAGATCCAATGATTGTACAGCATATTTGCACAAACACACAGCTTAATGAGTGAAATACAATTGCTTGACTGAGTGATGTTCAACTGCTACACGTATATGGAAGGTTCTTCTGAAATGATGATCTGTTTTGCCAAAAGGCCTCTCTACAAATAAATGAAGGTAAGTTAATGAAATACTTTAACTGGAATGCATCATTGGACAAACACCACAAACTTCAAATTAACAGAAATAATAATTAATTTTGAGGCAAAACACTGAAAAACTGTTATTATTTTTTAGCTGCTTTGTCTGTACATCAAACAAACCATAAATGTATTGAAGTAATCTTAACTGACTGTGGCTTAAGGCTGTTTGCTGGGGAATTCAGATCATTTATAACAAAACAAAAACACACTGTCACTAACAGAATCATATGCGTCACATATGGGAAAAAAATCTTCTAAATCATAATCCACAGTGTTGCCATGCCATCCAGTAATATTACAATATCAAGGCAGGTTTCATTGAGCCAAACAAAATAAATACCAGTCTCAAAGGATTAAAGCTATGGCTGACAAAATTATACATACGCAAACAGTGGTCGTTGTTTTTATATACTGGCACAAACAAGTTCTTATCATGTAATTAGGTTGTGGGTCATGTTTGTCAATTTGTACTGAGCAGATTAAGTTAAGGTCCACATTTCTATTATTGCATATTTTACGAATAACATTGTTAAGACTGGAATGTTCATGATGTTCAAGGAATGTTCAAGGAAAAGAATCATAACTGTAATATACAGCCATGAAAAGGCATACACGTAGCTGTCACAGCACACACACACACATGCACACACACACACATTTTGGTGTGTGTGCGTGTGTGTGTGTGTGTATGTGTTTGTGTGAACTTACTTTTATAACTGAAACAATCCAGGAAGAACCAAGTAAACAGAATAAAAAGATACATAATGACAGAGTGATCCTTTATAACAAGGTACTAGGAATTGTATTGAGTGTGAAAAAATATTTTACATCTGAATACTCTCAACTTGAGAAGCAAGAGGGTTTGTGCTCAGGGAGAGAGTGTCTGTAACCCAGTCCTGAATACTGATGACCTCTCTTGAAAAAATGTCAGTTTAAGGGATTTTTCTTACTGAAACAGTAACATAATGACTTTGTGGTTAATAGAACTCACCTAAAATGAGTTTGTGGGTTATACTGCTAGGTGACAACAACTAACCAGAAACAATGTAATATTATGAGAACAGGGATCTTCAGAATCTGACACACTAATGGACTGAAGAACATATATAGTTGTCTTAGTTCAACTGTATATAATTCAGTAATTCAAAGTAATTACACAATACACTCAGGTTATTATACAGAGAGTCAGTGTGCGAAGATATTTGACAGTAAATGTATACTCTTTGTGAAGAGCTTTTTCATACACATGTCACATATTGGTATTTCACTGTAAGTACATTTATGTATGTATGTATGTATGTATGTATATATGTATGTATGTATGTATTTATATGGCTGAACATTGTGTACTTTGCATGTCCATAAGCCTTGTGTGCATGCTTACCGAAAAACTGCTTCAGTTAACATTGTCTCTGTTAAACTAACAGATGTTTTTTCATCCTTAAGTGCTCTGGATATATTCATTTATTTTAGCACAATCATTATGGTTAGTAGTTGTACCAAGTGATTTAGATATTTGGATTACAGAACTCTTACTAAAGAGAACTTAAGTAAGCTCCATCACACATCAGTGAAAGTAGAAGGCTGGAGAGAGAAAACGAGAGAGAGAGAGAGAGAGAAGGAGAGAGAGGGTGGGGGTGAGAGAGAAAAACATGTTTACATATTAACAGTAAAATAACATATGCAGCACATTAGTGCCTTTCCAGATGTTGCAATGGTAAGCCACTGCCTGGTCCTCTCATTGGTCAGGAAGTTGTAATCATGTAAATCTTTGGGGTAAACTGTTAATGACAAAGCTTTTACTTTAACAGGGAGGGGGGAATGTTGGGTCAGAACTCTTAAAGTGGGTTAAGGCTCTTTAGTTTTCTAGACTTTCACTATCTCTCCCTACCACTCGCATTATGCTTAAATAAAAGGTTCTGATGTTAAACATGCAGCTGTTACGTGTTTACTATTTGATACCACCTCCGCTGAGATTTGTCAATGTAGGTTTCCATCAAAAATGTCACTGTATTGGTCTCTGTATTGCTAATCTGAATTCCAGAATCTTGTACACGGTGGACAAAGCAGACTCTTTATTACCGTCACCAATGATGTTTTCAGCGCAGTTTGTTTGTTTGTTTGTCTATCTGTTTTTCAGCAGGATTACGGAAAAACTACTGGGCCAATTTGCCTCAAACTTGGTGGAAGGGTGTAGCGTGGGCCAAGGAAGAATCCATTTAATTTTGGAGAGGACATGAGTCACGAGGTGGATCCACTTTCGTTAACATTGCGAGATGGGGCGCGCTTGTGGACTTCAATGACGTGTCATTCTGATCTTCTGTCCCATAGTTTGAAGTTAACAGGAGTGTCATTTGTCTAGCGTCATCACAGCAAATGCTTAGAAATGAAATAGAAAAGTGTCTGGTGAGGGTCAATTGTAAAACCGGTGTCTATGGCAAAATGAACTAAATTTGTCACGCATACGCAAGCCCATAATTACAGTGAATGGTGTGCCACGACTAAACACACCACAAAACGTAACAGCCAACTCAAACATCACTGTAGAAACAAATACAGCAAGTATGTAAGAAATAAGCAATGACTAAATTATCCCTACTGCTTTTTTCAAGTCAATATGACTGAGCTGCCATGTTCATGATGCTGTTTCAGTCTAAGCTTGTGATATTTGTACGTATGTAGATGATAATAAAGTGTTTTGTGATTTTCACAAGTGTATGTTAAGTATGTGAAATATTTTCAGTTTAGAAGTACATAATAAATGCACAGCTGAGGTGATGAGGCTTCAGCTAGGCACAACGATATTTTGATATAATTCTAATAGTTTTGGGAATACATCCTGACATATATAGTGGTTGCGGTTGC